>NC_142378.1:6810000-7125000 GCF_059441005.1 Hippichthys cyanospilos | reverse complement strand
GCTCACAGTTAAAGGACTGCTTCATATCAAACCGAATTTTTCCCAGTTAATTGGAACTGGCCACATCGTGCGTGTTTGTGCAAATACATGCACGTGCGGTTGAAGTGTGCACCGGAGAGCCAGCGGGCCCCCGGATGAGCTTACCAGGTGAGGCGTCAGATTGCTGCAAGTGTGTCGGTGTCACTTTGATTAAGTCTAAAAGCGCAGCTTTTGGCGCATGTGGTCAGGTTAATGAAACTCAGTGAGAAGGCACTTTTCCTCCCGCTTCCTTCGCCGACGCCGAACTGCGGGTGACGGGATGAGGTTCGACGATTCACTCAGAGGACCTCCGCCCCCCCTTACCTTACCCCCAGTCACAGGACAGTCTGCTAATATTACCCCCAAATGGCTTGGGATGGCTTTTTGATTGGCAAAGCAGCTATCACTAAGTAGAGGTGGGGGACTTCAGTTTGTAACTTTTTTTTTATTAAAAAAAAAAAAAGGCATTCTCACCCAAGTCACATTGAGTGGGATAGGCTCAAATATGATTAACCCTATCAAGATTTTTATTTAATTTTCCTGTATTTTATCTTATATATCATGTTTTTTTTTTTTTTTTTTACACCTAGCTACATTCCTTTCCTGGCTCACAGGATGGAGCATCAAATATGATGTGGCAGAACTAATGAGCCAAAAATGTTGCAATTAGCCAAGCAAAGTCAATTTGTAAAAAAAAAAAAATCCAATCATAAATATTTTGCAAATCTGATGCAGAAAATACGTGTACAATAATTGATCAATTTTAACAAAACCAATCATTTAAATAAAAAGAACATATTCTTTGAACGAATCAACTTTTTTCTGAAGACTTAGCTGCCCAACATGATGCCTGACGTAAAACCCAAAACAATAGAATTGAAATAATAAATATGGCGATAAAAGGCCACATACTTTACAAGAACCAAAAAAGAATGACAAAAAAAAAACATTTTCTCCAGGACCCATAGCTGCCCAGCTAAGAGCCAGACTTAAAATACATAAAATTGAAATAAAACAAAATAAAAACAATAACTGCTGTGAATTCCATCCTTTGGATCTATCTTCCAGAGGATCTTTAGCTGTTCAAAAGTTGCCTGATGTAAATCATGAAATTCAGCACCATATATTTTTTTAAAAACTCACAACAGACCTTGTCCACCTGTCCAGTTTTCATTAGTGTCAGTAAAGACTGTTGTTACATTATCACTTTACATGTGCTACCCCACAATTTGTGTTAAAATGTTTACTATTACTGAAAAAATGATAACACCAAGCCACCAGTACGCTGCAATGTGTTAGCATTAAGTTAAGAAACTCTAAAGCAGTTCTTTGGTTGATTTAAATGTTCATTCAACTCTCCTTGTTTGATGTTTATTTGCTTGTCCTTATGCGGGTTGCATTCGCTGCCACCATAGAGCACTCCGATCTCAAATTTTTGTTCTCAAAGCAAAAAAAATCAAGGTCTAATTTCCTTGTAAATAGTGAATGCATTCTAATTTTTCAGGACCCTCAAGTGACTTTTTTTTTAGGTTCCCCGCTTGGGAGGATGGAATGCTTCCACCAAGCCATATACACCCCCCCCCCCCATCCATTTCAGTTCTTTTTCCACTTTTCCGCATCTCAGCGAGGTTATCGATACAGCGGCTCACGTGTTTCTCTTTGCTCCCTCTTTCTTTGCTGACACAGAAGTAGGCCAGAGAGGAGAATAAGTGACACAATCGGAGGGCATCCTGTCCCTTTAAGAAGGGGTGGGGGGGCTTCTAATCTTTTGCCTATCCACTCAGGCCCTGGATTTATACGTTTCCTGCAATCTCAAAGCCGTCTCGATTTTGAGAGAGCGCGAGAGGGGAAGTGTAAGACTGGCAAGAGGTACTATGGGAAGGGGGGTACGTGCGAGTTGAGGGTGGGATAGGGGGGTTCGCGGTTTGTTTGTGCTGTCCTTTAGAAAAAGAGCTTACGGGTTGAGCAGAAGAAACGCGGGGAGCTAATGTGAAGATTTAGGACTTTCTCCGAGGCTTGGCCCCTTCTAAGCTCTGTTTGCTTGAGCCGTTTGTGGGGTCCTGCTCGCGCTAAACCCAGATTAATATTCCCCCCATATCCAAGCGGCCCAGACACCGGCACCCGGCCTGGCTGTCCTCCGCCGACACCCTCCCCGCACGCACGCACCTCACCCCCAACTCCTCTCTCCCTGCCTTTTCTGGCCCGGCTCGTCTCCTTTCCCTAATCCAAGTCCGCTGCCTCTCATCGTGCTCTTTATCTGCTCTAAGTAAGCACCTTTCTCATGGCTGCTTTCCATAAAAAGGGGGGGGGGGGGGGGTGTAAATATGTTTATACATCCTCGCCCCCCCCCCCATCCTTCTCGCTGACCTCTTTGGGTTGTTATTATCAGCGTGAATGCTGGAGCCAGAGATTGCTTTTAGCAGGTTTGCTAAGGGGAATAAGGCTTGTTTTAATGCACCATATTGGTTTACATACCATGTAAGATGCGGGGGTACACTGGCGACTGGTTTCCAGTACTCATACTCGTACTGAGGTATTCATACTCAGTACTTCCTCTGAGTAAGTCAAAAATATGCAAACTAGCAATGTTGAAACTGCTAATCAGATTTCAGCTTCATTTTACTAATGCTTCCCCTGGCCGTTAACTGTCCGTCCAAAACCACTCCCCCCATTACCATGCCATTTGTACACTTATTTGTCAATACTTTCAAATGGATTTGCAAATACATTTGATTATACTTGTAGGCTAAATGCTAAAAACATTATTGACTTGTGAATGCACTACCCCTGAACAAATTAATAAAACCATAAAAATGACTAATAAACAATGTTTACTTACTTGGTTTTCAATGTATTGGAATAATAAAGTAAAAATGCAAACAAAAAATATTCTTTTGTTTTAATTGATTTACTTATGCGTGTGCAAGTCAATACAATGTGGCATTATGGGCAAAAAATGTTGTGTTTTTAGCATTAAGCCAACAATTAAATGTGAACATATTTGTATATTCCAACATATTTAAATTTGTTTGAACGTACTTCTTGGCTAAATGATAAAAAGTCATCTATTTTTCAAATAACTGACTTGTGCATGCACCATCTTGTGGCATTGTGAAAAAAAATGCAGAATATTCATAATGATAAAACAATGACAATACACAATGTTTTTTTTAATTAACTTTTAATTTGTAGGTATAGTCCAGGCCAAATGCTTAAAAAAGTTGCATTATATTACTGTCATAGTCATAAGTCAATACCTTGTGGCATTATGGGAAAATTATATATTTTTTTAGCTTTTAACCTACAAGTATGTTCAAACGTAATTACAAGGACATTCCAACATGTTTAAATTCGTTCGAACGTTCTTGTTGGCGAAATGCTAAAAACATAGCATTCTTTTTAATAATGGACTTGCCCATGCACAAATTTTAGCATTATGAGAAAACATGCTGAATGGATATAATTAAAAACCCATAAAGTAAATGTTAACTTGCTTAATTTATGAACCCATTAATATATTGTCGGTGAAATGCAATTTTTTAACATGCGGCAAAGTGAATTTCCGGCTGCATTATTCCCATAATGTCAACACAATGATACAAGTTTGTTCAGACATACAGTATTTGACCCCCCCCCCCCATTTGAATATGTTCCTAATATCATAATCAATAAACGTACATTACCTTATTGTGATTTAAGTTTTGATGCCGATTCCCAAGTCACTCGAAAGAGTTGCCCAAAAATCCGCTTTTTTTTTTTTTTTTTTTGGTTCTCTTTTCTCGTTTATTTTCTCCATCTGGATCAAGACCGAGCAAAGAATAACAAATGCATTTTGAGCCGAGAGAAAAAAAAGGGGGGGGGGATGAATTTGGCGTGCTAAACAGGCGGGCTAAACCCATTACCTAAGTGTTCTTTATCTTCCCATATGCTTTTGTTGTTTAATCAGCTTTGTATCTCTCCAAATCCAGGATTGAGATAACAAACAAATGGATGAGCTCAACACGCAGAAGAAAAAAAAAAAAAAAAAGCTTTTCTGCTGGCATCTTAGAGGCCATTCCTGGTGCCGCCTCACGGTCACGGCACAAAACAGAAGTGGGTCAGTTTTTTTTTCAATTTTTTTTGTCGTCGTTGCCCAGCCCGGCCCGTTGCGCCGCCCTCACCTAAACTTCCCCCTCGCGTCCCCCCACGACGGATGAGGAGGGAGGGAGGGAGGGAGGGAGGGAGGGAGGGAGGGAAGGCCGGAGCTGACAGATTTGCACTCATCGCTGACGACTTCTCCTCTTTCGTCTTCTACATAAGAAAAGGAGGATTCCGCTTCCAGATTAGCGCTGGCATTCAAAGGCGAGCGGGGAGCCGCCGAATACACAGTGAGCGTGTACTACAGCCACACGCCTTATCAGATTTTCTTCTGGTTTGGCCTGATGCTCGCGGTGGCTTAGAAAAAACTTTGGCCCAAATAATCTTCATAGGTATTCTGATTATTAAACTTTTTGGCACCTGCAAAAATAAGTCACTTTGTGGCTTTAGCTCCTATATCCTTTTCATGTAGCGCTTGTTATTATAAGCTATTTTTTTACAAAGAAAAATTAGTGTGAAAGGGCTTGCAATTTATGTGAGTGAATTTTTTGTGTGAGATTTTTAGTTCATGTGAGAAGTTATTTCCTCCGTGTCAATTTTTTCAGTGAGTGCCAAAGTTTTTCTGTTGTGTTTTTTTTTTTTTTTTTTTTCCTGGGCGTGAGATGTTTTTATTCTCCTGTGTGAGAGGGTTTTATTTTCATGTGTGGGAGTTTTTTGAAAGCGTATGACATTTTTATGTGTGAGAATGATTGTTAGATCATGTAAGAGTTGCTTTGGTGAGTGAAGGTTTTGTATTGGTATGTAGTTTTTTCTTTTTTGGTCTGAGGGATTTATTTTTGCTTTGTGAGAGTTTTTTGGTGAGCCTGTTAATTTTTTTTTGTTATAAATTTTATTTGAAGGAGGATAAGTGGTTGAAAAAAAATCAATGGATGATGGATGGATGGAAGATGTTTTGGTGTGTATGCATTTTTATGTGTATGAGATTTTTGGGTATGAGACTTTTTTGAGTTGTTTTTGGTGAGAGTGAGTTTTTGCTGCATGAGAGTTTTTTGTTTTTGGAATGTTGGAATGTTTGGTATCACTTTTTATAGACCAATACCAGGATGAGTTGTTACTGATATTGATACCTTGTTCTGATACCACTATTACTTTTGATACTTAAAATTCTTCCCCAATGAACAAATACAGCTTATTAAAAAAAAAACACCTATACATTTGAAGATAGCATTTTCCTTAAATTGTTGTGAAAATGTACAAGTCACTTTGCAGTTTATTTTGTTGTCTTAAAACTGCTCCAAGAACCCGGCCAATACGAACTAGGATCAGCTGCAATCGCGAGCACCGATACTTTGAATGAAGTTTTTGCTGTATTTAGGTTACTCTATTAGATAGTGTATCAGAGTTGCCTAAACTATTTTTCCCCGTTTTTCCCACTGTCTAGTAACACAAAAGCAGTATAGACACAGTAAACAGAAAACAACAAAATACACAAAAGAATTTCAAGCTACTGCATTATAGTAAAACAGTCAAAATGTTGTGAGAAGGCTAGCCAATACTTCAAAACAAACCGTACCCTTGCGAGTAATATATGACAGGAACGTACAGCCTTAGTACCTTTTTATTTTGAAGTTCCACCAGGAAGGATGGTTGCAACGACAGTCTACCCCTTGACAATCTTTTAGCTCCTCTTGTAAACAACCCCGTGTTGTTCTGAAAGCACATTCAATTATATATTCAACTTCAATTAACGTTTTTATTTGTCCCATATCATCAACAGTAACTCACAGTGAACACTATTAAGCACCCCTGTCTTATACAATATATTACCAAAATTAACGTAAATATTACGATCCAAAATGATGTTTTTCAAATATAATGTATATTTTAAATGAAAATCTACCACATCCTCATCTGCTGATGTAGTTCCATTTTCAGGCCCGTGATGGCGACGGCTTAAACGAACACACAAAGTATCGCCTTGTGTCTTTTCCGGAGCTCCCGAAGTTCCATCTGAAGTGACACGTTCGCTTCCATCTGGGAGCGTAGGAAACAAAATGACACGCGGAAACAATCGTGAACATAGCGGAGAAAGCCATGATGAGTGCGCGAGCAGGCCGTCTGCATCTCACAGTTGAATTCCCTCAGGGTGGAGTGGCTCATCGCCGTACCCCCATCAACACACACACACACGCCCGCACACACACGCACACACACACACACACACACAGTGCGGTAATGCTAGAGGGAAATAGCCCTCATTTATTATCGCTGTGCCCCGTCTCGCCTCGTGTCTTGCCTTCGGTTCAGCGGGTGCGGCGCCGAAGCACGCCTTCCGCCGCCAATGTCACACAATTACCTCTTAACTGCTCAAACAAATAGAGCGACCCGACGAGTGACATCAAATCAAAAGTGTCACAGGTGATTGAGTCCAGTCATCAAGGCGGACCGCCCGCTACCTGTCAGAGGGCCCACGACGGGATGGCCGCCTGATAACGGGAGCCCTAATAATAGGCCCAACCGTATTGAAGTTGGCCACCAAGTACAGTCGCGTGCCCTCCTTTCGGGCTTCCCCGCTCCCACCCGGGACTCAAGATGGAAAGAGGAGCGCCTGCGACATGGTTCGGGATGATGAGACGATAGAAGGGAGATTGAAATTTTCCATCTTGGTGTTTTTGGAATGGGGGAGAAAGTCGAAGCAGATGATAGCTAAAGGGTATATATGTATATATAGGTACGGATATACAGTGGTGCCTTAAGATACAAGTGACCTGAATTGCTCTTTCAAAATGTAAGCCGTCATTTGAATGAGTTTTTTCCCCCCTTGCCTTGCAAAAACTGTAGCAACGATTATTGTCCGATAATAGTGAACTCAATTCATTTTGTCAAAAAGTGAGCATTCTGTGAACGTAATCGTTAAGGAAACTGATTTTTGAACACAAATGTGCAGCAACACATTGAGCATAACGGGACTCATGCTCATATATTCTTTATCCTCTGAAAGGAGCTGAAACTAGCTACTGTGTTACAGTAAAACTGTCTGTCTTGAGTCATCTATCTGTTATACTGCCCCCATATGGCCAAGGCAGGCAGCAGTACAATTCTGTTGATGCAAAGTGTGATTAAAAAAAAGTTTCATTAAAAAAATGTATTTAATCATGAAATTATCAACACAATAAACACAATATTATGAATGAGTTTTGAAACAAAATATGTTGATTTTGGTTGTATATAAAGTTACCATTAAATTATTGTTCAAAAGTTAGATATTCTGAATTTAATAAAAAAAAAAAAATGGACATTTATATGTGACCACAAACGTTTGAGTGGTAGCGTATGGTTTTCAACAATCTGTTGTTATGTAAATGGCCAAGGTATACTGTTAAAAGTCATTTAATAAACAACAAACAGGAAGGAAGACAGCAAGGTTGTTTTTCTCGCGAGGAGAGCGCACAGGAACCTGACCTTATCAGATCTCCTTCCAGTCTGGTTACAGGTGGGGTCAAGGCGCCTGTCTTGAGACGCGTCGATTCCTCTTCTTCACAAACAACAGAAACCGGATACGTTCATCCATACCAATCTACCAATATACTTATTGCAGAAAACAAATACGGGATAACCTATATGCAATCATTCTAACAGACTCCTTGGCGGAGGTAACAGCAGAGGAAACAACAAAGACATCAAGGCGGCGCGAGGGGACATTAAGGACACGACAACAACACAGATGATGTCGTCGATGTAAATTGGAAAATGACACAGTCAACAGACACGGCTGGCTGCCTTGCTCTCCGCCGCCTTGACACTGACAAATGGAATATTTCTGAGGACTTAATCAGAGGAAATGGGGTTTGGTCTGCAGGTGACACGCGTCCCGCTCCGCCGCTCGCGGAGAGAAAACGGATTGCCCGCTTTGACACCGCCGCCGCCGCCGCCGCCGTCTTCTCTCCATTTCCACCTCTCTCCGTCGCCCACCTTTTGCCCCTCGTGCCTGTCACATGCCTTGAAGACATTACAACACCAAGATGAAGACATTACACTCCAAAACACAAATGACACAAAATATCACCAAATGTGTTTATAACCATTCTAAAGTAAGACTTAACATAAGTATTGGAACACCAGCTCACAATACTTTTAAGTTAAATTTTGTCAAGCTCCCCTAGGAAAGAGAAAAGTTCCCCCCACTTCACGCACTCACTAAAAAAACATTATTATCTTTTAGTTTATAAGTACTGTATACATAACCTTGTATCCTTTTTAACATTATCAAAAGAAAAAAAAGCAATATAAATCAACTTTCAATAACTGTTAATTACACATTAACTGTGTTTTACAGTGTTTATACGGGTTACAGCATAGTCTGAAACTGAAAAAAACAAGTGCATCAAAGTACCTGAAACTTTAAAAAAAAAAAAAAAAAGTTCTTATTTTATTGCAATTATTGCGAGTCTTTTCCCATGGCTCATCCGTGCCCCCCGGCATCGCCTCGCGCCCCCACTATTTGTGCAACACTGATGCAGACTAAAATAATATAAACGTTCTGTTTTTGCTATCAAATTGAGGTACTATATCGATATCATAGTTCAGTTTTGATCAAGAGAAAAGTACAGACACCTGAAAAATGTCCAGTAACAAAATACGTGTACCCCACTGGTTCTTCTAGTAAGTCCTTTGTTCCAACTCCATCACGAAACCGTACGTGGCGCTGATTAGCCGCCTGAAGTCCAGCAGCCGGGTATGAATCACGACACGGGGGCCGGCGCCCCGTCGCGGCAGCCACAGATCAATGATAATTACCACCTTGACACGAGTACGCTTATTACTGAACAGGATCAGGGACCGGGGGCCCCGGAATGCGCTGGCCCGAGGCCCCGATCGATCGTCCTGGAAAAATGGCTCTGCGGGGCCTGGGATTGGACTTTGGCGCTAAACAAGCCATAACGGCCCGCGCGCGTGACAGCTTAGGTGGAGATATGCGTCCTAACGCTCCTTTGGCCTCCTCGCTATATGGCTCCCGCGCTCCGTCTTGTCACAGAACGTTATGGGCCGGCGAGACGGCGCCGCCTCGGGCCCCGAGATGTGTTAACAAGAAGTGAGTAATCGGGGCGAGCGCGCCGCGGCTGTACAATGCGTTGCTTCGGGTAGAATGAAAAAAGGGGCGCGGCCCGGTAACGCGACCTGAGGTTTGAGATCAAACGGCGCCGTTCGCGCTCACAAACGATGCAGGAGTAAGCTCATCAATGAGTAGAAGTGATGTTGATCCGTCTATGGCAGGCCTCATCTTCTTTTCTCTTTGATATTTTTTTTTCACCATTTCCCTCCTCCAGATCCCTTGTTTTTTTTTTTTTTTAACCCCCTCTTCATTTTTTTTTTTTTTTTTTTTTTAATCCGGTCACACCTGTAATCGGGCTGTGCGACAGGAAACTTCAGAGAATCAATTAGTCGCCGCCTCATCCCGCAGCCAAGACGATTCCTCTCGACTTGAGCCGCAAACTCCTTCTATCAGGAGTCATTCTGGCTGCCTAACACCCAGACTCCTCTCTCCTGAGCCCGGATACGTTTGACTCTAAGCTTCTAAAACGTTGACAACCCAAAGCGCCTTTCTCTCACAGCCAGCCTCACCCTGGCCCTTTTTTTTCTCTTCCGTTTTCCTCTTTAGGCGCTTCCGTCACTGCTAAATAAGGACAGAGTTGTTGTTGATGTTTTGTTTTGGTTCCTTGTGGCATTTCAGACACAAAGCAACATTTTGGAAAGAAGCCAAGTGTCAGGTTCAGGCACACTACAACCTTGACTAAATGACACACAAGGAAGGAAGACAAAACCTTTTTACTCGCGAGGAGATGCATTCGCAGTACCAGATACTACTAGCACTCTATTGATTGGAGTAGCGCTAGTTACAAGATGTTGCCGCCCTAATGGGTTTTGGGGGAGGACACACGTTGACAATGCAACAATCAACACGCGATAGTGGTGTGTGTGTGTGTGTGTGTGTGTGGGGGGGGGGGGGGGCTGCTACCCTATCAGTTCTCAGTTCATACGCTGCTAGTATCTTATTCTCCAAAAACATGATGGCCACCCATAGACCATAGACCATTCTGTCCTGTGTTTAGGTCACGGTGTCTCCTTTCTTCTTGTGCTCACTGTTTCCACAGACAACTTTTTCTTCCAAAATCAAAAAGGGCTTTCGGGCCGATTCAGATCGTGCATCGGAGCAATCTTCACCAACACCTCCCGCTATGAAAAAAGTATCATTAACTAAAATATTTTATGAGGGTTGAAGAATTCATTAGTGTTGCTTTTAAAAATAAACAACGCAGGCCACTGTAGCTCTCCGTGACATAAAACTAAAATCAAGTAAAACTACTCACCTACTGTATGTCTTCTCAGCGAAAACACTGCTTAAATGATAAATTCAAAATTAAGGCATACGGATGAGGTGTACGCTCAAATGGTGATCCAAATTAGGTTCGTTTGATCTCGCTGGAGGTCACCACTTCATTCCACTGTGAGGCGTACACTTCTCCGAGCTCCATAATCCCGATTTGGAGAGCTCAAGTGAACACAACACCTTTGGCCAGTGTTGTGTTGTAAACAAGGCAAAAAAGAAAAGCTCCCCCACTATGCGGAAGGTGTTGGCTGATGGCTGTGGTGCGGCTTAAGTGACAGGTAAATTGCAGGTTAAGTGGAGAACAGCGTCTCTTAACAAGAGACTCCGGGCTCCTCTAAATCCTCCTTAGTCTCTAATCTGAATACAAAAGAAAGGGGGCAGGGGATTAAATCTGACCCCTCAATGTTCTGTTTGTTCCAGACTCCATTTCAGGGGCTGGCAGAGGAGGAGGCCCGCTTTTGCATCGCGCTAGGCTCGGCTTGATTAACCTCACTGTCAGCTAGATTTTCATACATATAGTGGATAGAAAAAGTGTACACACCCCCGTTGGAATGACAGGGATTTTTTGTGATATGAAAACTGACACAAAGATGAATGATTTCGGTACTTTCCACCAGTGCCACTGACATATTTTTTATTAAAGTCCGGACATTCAATCCCAGATATAGTGCTTAAGTATCTGGGATTGAATGTCTGGAATCTTTAAAAAAAAAAAAAAAAAACGTGAAAATACGTCCCTGGCATTGAATGAGTTAAATGCAATTTTTAGAATGGCCGACACAAAACTTACCAAATTGGGTGTAGAACACAACAGAATTTGGGGGTTTTGTGTATTAAATAATTTGACCCAATGTAAATTAAAAGCGTTGATGACCTAATTCGCATTATTTTTGACCTAATAGTTTTTCGAATGTAGTAAGACTCTCGTAAACTTCTCCCAACCCAGGCTAAACTTTTTGCTTTTGCAAAAATGCACAGAACTTTTTGCAAGAATTCTTTTTTTAACAATTTGTCACTAGCAAGTCGCTCTAACCAAACGGTCCCAGCCAGGTCCGTTCCATTTTCCCGGGTCCAAGTCGAGTTCACTTTCCGAACGGAACGTTCGAGGTCCTTCAAACGAGTCACTTGAGTCACCGCCAAGAGCGCTTTTTCCTTCGTTCTTTTACTTTTTTCTCTTTGTGAAGGCAGATGGCGAGCAAACAAGCGCGCCGCTCCGTTTGGAGCTTTGCACCAGACTTTGATACGTCCCTTAATCTGCACTAAACTGTCCCACTGGTTTTAACACCCGTACGCATTAGCCTATGTCTTAAAACTTAAGAGTTTATCGTTAGCCGCTAAATTTAGACGCCCGGCCTTAAGACTGCAGGCAGCTTGGAATCTGGATGCGTTCGCACTCTTTATATACAGCGTGCAAAATTATAAACCTTCACAAACACAACAAAAGGATGTGCGCGGTCCTTTTGTTTTGAAATTAAATCACTCATTTGCTGCCTTTTTATGCCCATAAAGGATAACGTGACAAAACGCTTTGCTGTTGAAAGGAGGTCAACTTCTATTATTTCTTTTTTGCCTTTAAGTGAGTGCGTGATTCTTAATTTATGTTTGATGTAACCATTTGTTAAAACTTCAAAAAGTTTATGAATCAAAGGCAAAAAAAGGTTCCTTCTATTACTACATCACTTTGCAAAAAGTACATAGATAAAATGTGTTCGATTCAATGCATCTCATCATTTTTTAACATTTCTTTATTCATGTAGGTTATTGAAAAACGCCATTGTGTCTGTTGTAAACAATGAAATAAAGATATTAGGAAAATTCATTTGAATTCAAATTTTTAAATGCCAAGAATTGCTACTGTATGGTAACAAAAACGTCTCAGTAAGCAACATCAGTATTGCAGGATGAAGTCCCTCCAAAAATAGGAAGACTGGATTTGCTATGATTTGCAATCATTTTTTCATCTTCATATTTTATTTCTCACAATCAGATACCTTACAATATAAGTAAGACCAGTATTAGTGTGATGCGATAATATTAACATCAACAGACAATATAAGAATACTCTTCGGCATATATTCTTTATCCTCTGCAGAAAATATTTAATATTATTGCAGCTTAACGAGGCCGTTGTTGAAATCTTTGCGTATGCCTTTGTCTATATTATACTGCCCTCTGGTGGCCAGGACATACACACAGAATAAACATCACAATGTCCATTGAATTAAAACAAAAAAATGTAGCGTCCTTTTTTTTTTTTTTAATTCTATTAATAGTAGTATGCTGCCGTGTTTTTTTTCCCTGCGGTCTAATGCGCAAAAGCTGAATGAACTTTCCATTGTTACTATTGGGAAAAGATGATTTGAACTATTTATCTTACCTTCATTGTCCACCTTTTTATTTTGCACCCTTAGCAGCGTTTTTTTTTTTTTTTTTTTTTTTCTTTGATTGCCTTGAAGAGGTTTGCCGTCACCTACGCTTTATTTTTAGAACATCGTCTCCTCTCCAGCCAAGATCCCCGGAGAGTCCCCCTCCGTCTTTATTCCGGAGCAACCCACCTGTCAAAAAACGTCCCCGATGGGCTCGGCTGCTAAATTCCCCAACTTAAAACCCATTAGCGAGCTATCAGCCTGGCCGTAATGCAGTCTAACCACCTCATTTACCTAAATGTCAAGCGCTGTCAGGAACCACGGGCCTAGAGACGCTCCTTGACTGGGCCGACTTGGAGGCATCACACACACACGCGCGGCCGTTCCTCATCAAAACCAGTGAAGGACGCTCACCTATGTCACACGGCGGGTGACAGACTTTTGGAATGAAAATAGCGAATGTTTCATTTACCATATCCACTCTATTAGTGGGAGTCAAGCAGTCAGTCAAGGGGGGGTGTAAGTGAGCTGCGGGGATTGGGGGGTGTTTAGAGGGTGGTCCAGCAGAAGTGGCAGTCACAGCATGGCGATTCCAGATCACACCAAATCAATTTTAGGAGTTGGTGCGGATGGAAAAATGGATTATGTGCATATATATATATATATATATATATATATATATATATATATATATATATATATATATATATATATATATATATATATATATATATATATATATAATTTCATCCGTTTTGATGGCATGGTGTGGACAGTAGTTTTTTTTTAAATTAAGAACAAATTAATTAGAACATGAAGGAACGTATTGCTAAAATTTTAAAGTAGAGTTATAGTGACTCCTTTGCAAAATGTTGTATGCCTTTATTTATTTTGTCAGTAGTGATGCAATATTCCAGCAGACGAGTCCAAAATAAAACTAATGATGTTACATGATCTAGCTTGTGGAGATGGGTTAGGGTTAGAGTTAATAAAATACACTTTAGAGATACCCTTTGAAATGTAGTTTCAAAGCTTAATAATTTAGATTAGAATGGCAAAGCACTTAAAGTTGTTCTTTTAATCCATCGCTATTGAAAAAAAACATTGCCGACAAAAGTAAAACTAAAGCAAATACAACAAATTCTACCCTATGATTAATTTATTATTAATGCACCTGCATTTATTGTCGAAGTGTTTGCTGTGGTGTCTTGAGGTACGAAATTGTTATTTGGCTTTGGAACGTTTGGAAAGCAGTTTAATCCAGCTAGCCTTCCCCACAAAAAGTGGGCATTTTTATGAGGAAGATTAGCAAACTGTATTGTACTTTATAGTAACACATGATAATAATAAAATCAAAAGGAATTCAAATACATAATTGATCCAGATTTGTCTCACTTGTGCTCATTGTGACGCTCCTTTGTTGGGTGTGCTTTGGCCACCAGAGGGCAGTATATTAAAGTCACAGATCTTCATGAAACAAGAGCCGTCATTCTTCTCAGAGGACAAAGAATATATGCATGTGAGTATTGTTTTTCATCTCTGTGTTGGTGGTTGAATTGGATTCAATCAGAGCCACCTGCTGCCTCATTCTTATCAAACAACTTACTACAGAAACAGCTTTAAACACCTTTTTTTCCCCACTTTTTTGCCAACCTTGGTGACTGTACACTTTTTTAACAGGCACATTTACAATAAGACATTTACTTGAGTATATATATGTGTGTGTGCACGTGCCTCCCTTCAGATCTCCCAACGTACCTTTCTGTGAAAATGATATGGTAAATATGGAAAGGGGCCCCAAGGGCACAAAAGGCCCGGCCCCCTCTTTAGGACTGGATAATTGACTCCTTTTTCCTGCTTGATAATTCATTGCTTGCATATGCCAGCTAATACATCAGATGAAAAGTGCCCTGGCCCCTCATCTCCCCTGACGCACGCACACGCACGCACGCACACTCCGCTATAGCGCCATGCCTTAAATGACAAATGGGGGCACTTCTAGATCCATGAATGAATTATGTCTTCTAAATACCTTGAGCAGAGGCAACTGTCACTCGGCTAATCTGGGACAAAATATGACCAGCTCGGCGTCACAAAGGCCTGCAAGAGAATGAGGCGAGAAATGAACGCACATTAACACGGAACGTCTGATTCAGCGTCGCCGGGCATTTGCACATTTATCAAGTGATGGAAATACTGTACACCCCCTTTTTCCTTTCTTTCATCACACACACACACACAGACGCACGGGCGTCCCGTCCGTCAATTTAATGCGGGCCCTGGCATTGAAATAGATGAGGATTATTCCAGCAGGACAGAGATATCATTTGTTTTACAACAGCCGAGTCAGCGCTCACAACAGTCATTAGGGAATTAGAGGGAAGGCTCAGATAATGAATAAGACAGGACGTTAAACGCTCGCCCGCTAAAGACACGAGCGGTCACGTGAGGAACGTGTCAAATCAAACACCTGATATTGTTCAAAATCACTGGTCAAAAAATGTTTGACCTATGGGAAATGTATGAGGTTTGATTGGGCCTTCGGTTTTGTGTAAACACGCAAACACCGTGCATTAGGGCTGCGAAATAATAATAGCGATTATTTTGGTCAATATTGAAACTATTATTAATCACGATTATTCATCATGTTTGGTCAAACGTCTATTTATTGCCTGTTTTTAAACAAGCAGCGTATATACAAGGCTTCAAGGCGGGATACTTACAAATAATAATAATAAACTATAAATAAAGTGAATAATAATTCAAACAAGTGACACACAGGGCAACTCAGCTAAGTTTTTTGCAAACCAATGAAAAAAAAAGAAGCCTATTTAGAACCAAGCACATTATTTACTTTTAAGACAATTTTAATCAATTAGCAGTCAAAATGTCATTTCTGGTCATACCAAACCGAATTCTCGGGTCTCAAAACCGGGTCTCAATTGACAGCTAGCACTGTAAATATTACGAATCGGTTGAGAAACTCAACGCCATTTCACACTGGTAAATAATATATTAGAGTGAGAAAATATGGGAAATGTGGGAAAAATTGCCCCCTGGTGGTAGAACTTGATTTGACTTGTAAAAAGTGCTTGACTTTTTAAACGTTAATATCGATGTGGATCAGCTTAATTAATCGTGGCAGGCAATATTGTGATCGTGATTAAAACTCGATTAATTGTGCAGCCCTACCATGCATGTAAAATGTACGCCATCATGAACCCATAAAATTATTCATTATTATTTATTTTATTTTATTTTTTATTGCGGAGGACAGTCCCATAAAAAATGTATAAAATAAGTCACCCGATTTTGTTCACCCAGCGCGGTCAAACGCACGTTGACCTTGTGATTGTTCTCTTTTGGGATATTTTACCAATGAAATGTTTTACCTGCGGGAAATTATTTTTTTTCCATGCTGCTATTCAAACGCTGCAGGGCAATAATGGAATTCCCTTGAAAATAGTGCATGAGACCCAAAGATCAAATAAATAGAAAGACGGCCATGAGTCTGATCCATTTCAAGGCTCCATCAATCTGCATTAATAGACCCTCGAAAAAAAACTGTCCGTATTTATGAAGTCACCCCCTCACACACACACACACAGATAAATTAAAAAAGTAAAAGACCATTTTCCTCCCTTGAATATAGTAAAGCATTTCTTTTTTTAAATAGCAGACATACTTTGAAACCTTAACCGCCATCTCCTTTAATACCCTAACTACAATTTAAAACCCTGTTATTGAACCCCACTGTTGTTCAAATAGAAAAAGATTGCGCCTTCTCCGCACCAAGATGTGGCGTCTGAATGAGCATACTACCCTCTAGCGGTGGAAGTCAAAACTCCATTAGTCATTTGTCTCACCCAATGAATTTACGTTTACACAATTGAAATATAAAAATCTTAACGATGAAAAAAATGTAATGATGAATGAATAACAAACGTGTACTATGTACAATACATTTATTATATTGAATTGAAAAAATGTAAACTAAAAACATACATTTCGCCTTCTCGTGTTTTTTCTGAAATGCACGCATTTAATATTGCATGTGTAAAAGCTAAGGTAATAAAAGAATACAGTAAAAGAATAAATGATAAAATGAAAAGAGGAAGGACTAAAAAAATAATATACAACATTGCTGTATTAACTTAAAAAATATCAAAAACAAACTTCGCGCAACAGTTTAAAGGCGTCGGTCGTACTTGTAGTACTTGTAACAGCTTACACGTCGTCAACTGTTGCGCAGCATAAACAACACACCAAATTGATGTTTTAAATATAAAATCGTTTATTTTATTTTAAAAAAAACGTCTGAATTACGTCGCAATCTGTAACTGAACTCTGTGATTGTATATTTGTGACGATCTCCCATTTATAGAAATATGTTGAATAAGCTTTTTTAATTTTTTTTTATTTCCGTTTGTCAAATACTTTTTGGTCTTACATGGGCGATTATGATGTTTTACTCCGAAAGCACTCATCTGTTGTCATTTGTCTCATGTTTTCCATTTTACTCCACGTTTATCTCAAATTAACTTTTTTTTTACGCTCCTCACAAGCCTTCATTTTTCTCTTCTTCTTGTTTGTATTGTACCTCTCGGATCTCTGCTCATTTGCACTCATGCCACTAAATTAAATTGCCGTTAAATACAGCATGAAATTGCTTTTAAAACTGCTCTGCTTGAGTGTTCCATCAAAAGTGCAAAAAGGCATTACTACGTTCCTGGGATGAGAGTTAGTCATTTAAAGAATGAGTTTAAAGTAGATCATTGACCAAGAATAGTAATAATTGAGCTGATTCACTTGCCAAATAATCATTCATAAACCGCTCCCACACACAGGCGAGATTGGTGTTTACTCAAGATCGTGCTCGTGTGCTTGTGTAAACGAACACACCCTATCTCACACAAACTTAGGCATTGTGTATACGAGATAAAAGGTCTCAATCTGCCCACGGTAATCATGTTGCTATAAAGAAAACGATGAAGAAGTAGGTGTTTAATATAGAGTAATGGTTCACATTAGAGTTAGGATTTTAATGCTAATATTAGGTCATCATCCAGCCAGTGGTTTGAAGTACTTCCAGCTGTGGCCTCTCTATCTGGTTTGTGGGATTTGTGACAGTTTTAATGTTTATTTAAACTACTGAACAATTCGTTTTGGTTGCTTGGATGGTCCGATTTCAGCAATGACAGTGCCGCAGCCCTAAAAACATCCACGATTTCTTGCAACATAAGTTCATATGTAGGATTGAGCACACCTTGTCAACTGTACACTCACTCTCCAATCATAGTGGTCCATTGAACACTTAGAAGAACAGCAGAGCAGATCCAAGGAAAGGACAGTGGCAGACCAAAACATTAGCTACACTTGCGCAATTGGCAGCATGAATCATTTAAGTTTTGATACAACAAGCATGTCATTTGATGTGTTCATATACAGCACACACACAGTACATTTTTCCTACACTGATGTATATGTACAGTACACACATATATATATATATATATATATATATATATATATATATATATATATATATATATATATATATACACTACAGATGAAACACAAATAACAAAGTACATTGATGTGATCAATTTTAACTCAAAAATCTTGTCTCCAGTGTTTAGCCTGAGGGCTAAATTTAGCCTGGGTTGGTGGAAGATACCATGAGTCTTTCCATGTACTCCCAGCGGCACTTATTTTTAAATCGTGTGCACACACATTGCAAAGTATACACATTGCATTTTTTTCCTAGTTTTTTAAATGCATTTAAAGGCGCAATAAGTAGTTATTTATGAATATTTTTTTTCCTTCAACCACTCAAACAGTTCAGTGGCATCAGTTCTGTCCATACAAACTCCATTAACTGGTCTCTACCGCCAACTACTGACTTGAAGTGAAAACACAAGGTGTTTGCTGACATAGTTTGACTGCAGCTTAATGGAATGCTGCAAAAATCGCAGCAAAAACAATGTAATGAATCCTATTAAAACGCATCACAAAAATTGTAATTATAATGGTTTTATACAGTCCAAAATTTGGACAGTAATGATTTTTGTACACAAAATCTCGCATGTCCAGATGCAATCACAGAGAAATATCAGAATCGTTGCATTTTGAAATGTTACGTTTTAATCATCTGCTTGAAATTTCAGCAGTTCTTTTTTCCTCCATTGATTATTTTATGATATCATAACAAAATCAAAGGAATGTCCATTGTTTGTGACATAATGCAACAAGGGTTAAGGATGATGTGGTCAAATGAATTTCAAATGATATTCAAGTGTTTTGGGATCATAGTTTGTGGTATCTTTACAACATTGACTTTTAATATTTGACAATGATCACATTCACTGCCAACCCAGGTAAAATGGATCTTTGACGTCTATAGACGTGAATGGCAGTGAATGATATATAAATGAGGTTTGGTGTGAGGTCAATTACTTGCAGCCCTCGGCCCCTATCAATACATTCTATTCACCTGCAGAATTCAAGTCTTGATGGCTTTCAGTGACCTTACACGTGGCACACCGCTCATGCTCGCCATCGCCCCCTGCAGGAAGCGCCGGCAGCATGGCGTCAGACCCGCGGCGGGATGAGGCTTTCGAGCTGGTGGGACTAAACTGAAGCGCCGTGGTGTCCTGCAGCGTGTGCTCGCTGGTTTCCATTTCAAAAGTCGCCCCCGCTCGCTGTGACCCCTTGACCCGGGGGGCGGAGCCCGCCCGCCGGCCCCCGCCACTCGTGGCGCAGCACGCCGCGAAGAAAACCAAAGCGGTGAGCAGAAGAAGCGGCCCGATGACGATGGGGGGGTTCCCGCTCGGAACGAAGGTGCTGAAGGCGAAAGCGCCCACCAGGGTGATGTTGAGGCCGGCCAGCAACATGCACAGGCCGCACGCGCAGCAAAGCGGCGGCGAGGGCAGGCCGCCATGACCAAGGCGCACGTTGGGTTTCGAGACCCGTTTGGCTGGGGAGGACCTGCGGCTGTTTTCTGACAGCACCATGAAGGAGCTTGTGAGGGTTCCAGAGCAACTGAAGATCAGATGCAAAAGTGATGGAGTCATCACCAGAAGAGAAAAGCTGCAAGAACAGAAATTATATGAGGGGATTTTACACAACGGGGCTCTCTAAAGCAACCACACCAGCACCTCTCAACAGTGCGGAATTTGCTAAAATAACTATTTGAATGGTTCAGTGTCAGACATGATATGGGTATTCACTGTCACGTGATATTGTATAGCGCCATAGGTTTCCTAATTTCTAGAGGAAAGCTCCACACGGGGGCGCAAATTGTCCTCACAAAAAAAATGTTAATATACTGTATACATATTAATATATGTATTTTTTGTGAGGATTAATATATATATATATATATCGCAAACCAATGACAATCACTTGTAATATAGTAAGATTTACTTACATTATATGGGAGGCATTGATGGCGGTTTCCTGTCCATGTCCAAAGTGGGCAATATGCAAGAGAAGCGGACGTCAGATGTTTCCTCTCTGCAGGTGAGGAACACACTGAGCTTCTGGCTTGCACTCTGCTGCTTTACAGTCTGAATTGGAATGGCACGCCCACTTTTCAACCTGGATTCGTCACAAAATTGTAATAATAAAAGAATCACATGTATATTTATTTGAAACTTATGTTAAATAGAGAACAAAAGAATCACATGCATTTTTATTTGAAATTTATGTTAAATAGAAGACAATAAAATATCACAAAAATGACATGAGATGGCTTTAAATTTAAAATATTAAAAAGGTGGAAACTACTTGGAATTAAAAATGTTAAAAACTAACAATCAAGGACATTAAATAGTGTAATTATAAATAAATTATATGAATTTAAAAATTCTTAAAAAGCTTAAAAACAGGACATTTTTACTTCATTCGCCTAAAAATCTAATACATCAAGCAACAAAAATAAAAATAAATCAACCCACACTGAATTTAGTTCCTAAACAGTACAAAATTAAAAGGCTACATAATACAAATGAAATCTTAAATCCTTTTTATTGCAGTTAATGTTCACAGTAGTTACCTGCACTAAAAACGAATCTTCCTATAATGTTGATATTTTACGTGCAAGTGTCCTACACATCATTTGAGCGATATAATAAAATTACATTGAATGAGACCCAAGACAATCGCCCCTCAAGAATCTTTTATTGAAAAGAGCCTGAAAATATCCTTCACACCTTTTGCATAAGATATTAAAAAACATAATCAGAGTTGCAATGGTGAGGGGCTCCGTAATTGCATACTTTTCCCATTTGTGCTAATGCTGTAAATAAACACACAGATAAGAGGCTTTTCATTTAGAGGCAGCGGCTCAGCGTTGCTATAGAGACATTGTGTCCACGGCAACCATGTGGAATTAAACGACACCGGACGAACACACGCATGCACGCGCACATCATTTGAAAACTAATCTCTATCAAAGAAAAATAGTTTTTAAATCAAATATTCCCATGTAAAGTTTAGCTTATTCAAACTTGGTTTGTACCTCGTTTTTGGCACAATCAGGAGAAACAATAGAACATGATGAAGAAAAGCAAAAAAAAATGACCATTTGGGCTCCTTCGACTTCAAATCATATACAATAATTTTATGGGGTTAACCACCTTCTTCCATTTCAATGAGTTTTATAATTTCCTAGTCACTATTTTTGAAATGTTCTTTTCCAAGAAACTGTAGTCAATGTTGAATACCTGCTATACTTCATCATCATTCAGCTGATCGATGCACCACGTTCACATAAAAATATTCCCTTTAGATAAAAATATGGCATCCATTGACAATCATATATTTGACTTCAACAAGTCAAATGCTCACATCTTAAGAAAAACTAAACCTCTTGTGCAAAATCAGCTTGTTTGTACTGCTGCGCGCCTGAGACGAATCCAAATTCTGGGGCCCCACTAACTTTTTCTTTTAGGAAAAATGGCAAAATTAATGAAGTTATAAGGACATTAATCCTTGTCATATGTGTTTGCCTTACTGGTATTTGAATGGGTGTCATATTTTAAAATTGACACTTGATTTGTTGTCCTGGTTAATATTTCTCGATAGTTTTGTAAACGCACACTTAAGGTTGTGTGTGAAGTAGTAACCAAACTCATCAATTTGTTGCACAGCTTTCTTGCATTAATCAACGCGCGCATAACCTAAGATTTGCTTTGTTTTGAATGACAAGGCCGCAGAATTACCTCATCAACAATTTTCATGATATATATTTGAGGATGCAATGTTGTGATATGGATTTATGTGAAATAAATAATGACAACAGTGTTACTTGTATAGAACATAAGTAAATAGATAGAATACATAAAGGTAATAAATTAAAATAATTGGCATTAATCAGCCATTTGGTCGACGTTTGAAGGGCCAAAATCGGCCCATTTATCGCTCCCTCGCTGCATGTGAAAGTTTGATGACACAAAAACAAATCATTCCAAGTTCTTTCTTCACATTTTGAAAAAATAAAATACACCCAACTTGAGCTAAGTAAACATCCTGATACTCCCTGGCTACAGTCAGACAGCAGTTTGAAGTCACCCAATTTCATTTTTTTTTTTTTTGCCTCCATGCAACCTTTATCGGATCTTTTAATGGAAGTTTGAACAACGCAAATTCTTCTTTTTTTTTCCAAATGTGACCACTTAGGTATGCGATCCTGAAACTGATCCATATCCGATCGTTTGTCATGCGACTGCAGTACGAACGGCCAAACCGATTTCATTCGACCCTCGAAAGTTGCGACTGCCCCTCTGCTCCAAAAACGCCATGGCCAATAACCTTACCCTTCTCCTCAATTTCCTAGTTAAATTTAACAGATTGAAATCTTTTGGATCCGGTACGTCAGCAATTTCAGCATCACTAGGTACTTCCATAAACACTACACATTCAGCATGTCTGCTGCGTGTGACAGTGTCCTCAATGCGTATGCGAGATCGTTTTGGATGTTTTATAGCATTTACACATAGGTCACATGGAGGATGCATTTATTTGAAAATGTGATTGACCTCACAAACAAATTGGAATTGAGCATTAACGCCCTGCTATCTGAACGCAGCCCCGTTCACAGGTTTCAAAGGCCCAAAAAGTACTAGTTAAACAAAAAGTAACACTAATTTTGATTCTTCAAGCCCTTATGAGACAACCATATAAAACAAGGTGTTTGGCAACAATACAAAAATAGTAAATGACCTCCTGTATTTTTGTTCATATAAAAAAAAAGTAACATAACAAAATTAGGTTTAAAACATTTAGAGGTTTCCCCACGGCTTCCAAAAGGAAGTGCTACTTTCGCTGCAACTGATAAGATCACATGCAATGAGGAAGAGAAGAAGAAAAAGTTTCCACAAGACCACTTATCACTTCTGACAGGCTGCCCCATCACACACAAACACACAAGGCAAGAAAAGGACAGCGTGCGATTTGTTCTCAGGCAGTGAGCTCAGGCGCGCTCTCTCGGCCGCGCAGCGCGTGGGACCGCGCCCTCCGACGAGCCAGTCTGGAGTTGGACGGCGGAGAGAGCCTCATGGAGCAAACCACAACGGGGCAAACCTCTTGGTCTTCTTCCTCCCGCTCTTGCTGCCGCTGCTCGTCGTGCTGCGAAAGCTGCCGGTGAAAGGCGATGGCTTCGGCCGCAAATTGGCTCAGGTCTTTGGCGCTGCTGTTCCTAACGGGTCGGCGAACACAATACTTCAGAGGGGTTCTGGCACGTGAAAGGCGATTGCAAACCTTTTGCATCGCTCAGTTAGATGTAGTTCCACAAAAAAAAAAAAAAATGCCAATGACACCCTGCATATTAAATCACTCAAAGGGTCCAATGATAACAACTGATTTGCCATTTAAACAAATATAGTAGTATGACTAAAGGCATTTTTTGTTCCTTAATGCTTTGTGGGTAAGCATTTAACTTTAGAGCGTATAAAAAAATGAGCAAAAATCATTCGATTAAACAAAAAAATGTTGGGTTTGACTCATTATCTTGTTATATATTAATGCGGAAAAAAAATCTGCAACAAAATTGAATATTTCTTTTTCAAAGGGCTAATACAATCTGATTAAATCTGTCAACCAATTAATCAGCCAAACAATTAGCCATTTTCAGCACAAAAAATGTCATCTTTTTACAATTTCAATCATTATTTTTCATTTACAATTAATACCTTTAAACACAACATTTTTTCAGTTGCTGTCGAATGCTCAAGACTCGGGTAACGGCCAATCACGTTTCACCTGTTAGTCATGCGACATTAACAGGCTCAGCTGTGATTGGTTGATACCTGATCAGTTAGTACACGGGTGTCAAACTCTATGCTTGGGGGCCAGATCTGTCCCACCGCATCATTTTATGTGGCCCGCAAAATGCTGATTCGATTTCAAGTTTCAGGTTAAAATACCAAATTTGGAAGTTGTCTTTAACTTAAAAAACAAAACATTTTCAAACCGGAGTTTGAAACACCTGATTTAGTAAATGTGATGTCTTATTCAATCAACAGCAAGTGGCAAAATGTGTTTTCTTTGTAAGTGTTGATTTTACATGAGAATTTATTTAGTCGTCAATTATTAAAATGGCTTAAAAAGGGTAACTGAGTGGATTACCTACAGTATTTACAGTCATGCTGAGCACTGTTTTTTGCACATTTTCAGGCTATAAAAGATAAATGAAACATGCTGGTCATAGTCTTCCACCATGTTGAGCTGTTGCAACAATTCTTTTTAAGCGAGTTGCCGAAGGGGAAATTTGTACATGCACACTGAGATTTTACATTTGTTGTTTTTGTGCTCAGGCTAATCCCATTGAAGTATTGTTTTAGTACAGGGATCTATATTGAAGGTAGGGGAATAGTTTTGCTTAGATAAGACTATTATTTTAGTATTTTGTTGCATTTACTGTTTTAATGTTATAGTACTTTGCATGGAGAAGCGATTGGTTTAAAATATTCCTTCCTTTATATCAAGGTGTCTATTTTTGTGCTTTCGTGACTTTCCATCTTACCTCTGTAGGGCATGAGGAGTTGGAAGACCTCTCTCTGGTGCATTCTGTATAAAGGGAGAAGAAGCACTGCATATGAAATTAAAATCTCCAATATGTAATCATGTCAACAAGAAAAGGAAAAAAAACCCTACCCCCTGCACCCAGGGGTGCTTGAGGACCTGAGCTGCGCTGAGGCGCAGGGTGGCGTCTCGTACCAGCAGCTTGCTGATAAGATCCTTGGCGGCGTCTGTGATGTGAGCCCAGTCTTTGTCCGGAAACTCGTATTTGCCCTGCTGGATGCTTTCGAACAGGTGACTCTGGGGGCGGAACATGACATGCGGTCTTAATTAGCCGCGCATCACACATTCCAGAACGGAGGCGATATTCTCAGCACGTCAGCTCCGTGTTCCCACTGCGCTCGCATTCTAATTTGGAAATGCTATCTGCTCGTGACGAGGGCGCGGGCGTCACCTGATGGAGCGATAGCGTTAGTCAGATGCTGATCAGGTGATGGAGAGAAGTTATGAACATGCTCCGCCTCAGATCTTTCAACTTTAGATGCACTAACTTGTTTGACACCACGCGGTAAAATCCTTTACAACGCTATGGGCTACTGTATGTTTTAAAAAATAAGATGTTTAAAAAGTTTTTTTATTCTTTCTTTGCAATAACATTTAAATATGACTTGTCACTAATGACTAGTCATTAGGAGTTGCTGAAGAAAATATTATAAGTTATAAATATAAGTTATAGTCCCCTCCATTTTTTTTCTCACCAGAAATTGAAGGGACAGCAGTTTGTCGTCTTTTTTTTTAAACATCTCCCCAAAAAATGTTTTGCACTGGTCAGAGGCTACTGGACTGGAAAACATACTTCACAGGGTGTACGTCAGTGGTCAAAGGTTGAGAACTACTGATTTAAGCAGCTATGCTTTTTGGCAACCAATACGTACCTGGCACGTGCGGCATGTTTCCCCTCGTTCCCATCCGCAGTCGCTGCCACAGTGGCCCGTGAAGGGTGGGCTGCCACTTAGCAGGATGTAAAGAATGACTCCCAGGCTCCACAGGTCGCAGCGTTTGTCGTAGAAGGAAGCCTCGTCGGTGAACACCTCCACCACTTCCGGAGCCATGTATTCTGCGGAGCCACACTAAAAAGCGAGGGAAAAAAAAAAACTAAATAAACAAATTAAGGAACTGGAAGATTTCCTGTGGTACAATTGATCATCTCTCACGGCCCGGTTATGTGCCATAACGCAGTGTTTGGACTCTGAAGATCGGAATCTTACGGGTGTAGTGAGTTCAGGCGTGGTAATAGGTGTGCAGGCGCTGCTAAGCTGTACACCGCTTCCGAGGTCAAAGTCACAGATTTTAACTGGTGAAACCTGAAAAGTGTCAGATGGAGGTTCCGGGAGGCACCCCAAAAAATAAAAATTAAAAAAAAACATGTTGGTGAAATGTTCATTTAAAGCACCCATTTGCAGCTTGACTTACTTGATCGGTGTATTCACAAAGGACGTTCTCCAGTTTGAGATCCCGGTGAGCAATACCTGTAGGACAACATACTGTTACCATGACAACTAGGATGTGAGCTGGATGTGGGTAGATTGTACAAAAAGGTGATTTACCCTTTATGTGAAGAAAGTCGAGCGCTTGGGCGATGTCACGGACCACCTTACTGGCCTCCAGCTCATCAAAGTGCTTCCGGTTCTGGATGTGCGTGAGAATGGAGCCTATCAAGATAAAACAGACATATTAGGTTGATGAGGATAGCATTAACTTGGAGTGAAAATGATCCTCTGCTCCTTCAACTCACCTCCTCGCAACTTTTCAAACACCAGATAAAAGCAGGTGTCATCTTCAAAGAACTCAATCAATTCCAAAATGTTCCTGGGTCAAATTAAAAAATCCAGATTTAGTTTGGGTTCAAATAAATTGTGGTAAATTTCAAAGATTGTCCTAGAAACATGACATGAATTCCTTTACTTGTTTCCTTGACATTGGTAAAGCGTCTCGACTTCTCGGAAGACTCTGCTGCGGCTGTGACCTGCGCTTTTTTCGATGATCTGTGTCAGACAAAAAATACATTTCAATGCAAAGTTATTTGTTATATGAGAGAGTACCAGCCTTAGATGACTTCAACTTTTGTGTTATCCACCATATTCCTAGCGCAATGACATTTTGCTTGAATTATGAGTGAAAAAATGTGTGCATTTAATTCAACTGACTTATTTAAAGCAAAGCTTGCGCTTGTTTGAAAATAAAACATGTACATATCTTCTTTTAGTTAGGATAACAATGAATTATACTCAATTTGACTAGATTCTACACTGAATTTTATCTATATTTTATGCCCTTCCTTAGAAAATAATTTGAAAAGTCACCTTTACTGCATACTCCTGCCCATTCTGCAGGCTGACACACCCTTGGACTTTGGCAAAGGCCCCCTGACCAAGCACCTCCTCAGTCAGCTTGTAGAGGTCTAAGATTAATAAAGAACAGCATTAAAGTCAAAACATATAACAATGACTCTTATTTAAACTCCCAACATTACTACCATCAAAAGTTCCAGTGGAGCTGTTTGCCGCTCTTGATCTTTTCTTCTTCTTTCGTTTGCCAGCATCTGGGATGTTCAAAGGTTGACTTTTCTCAACTTCTGATGCAGCAGCACATGACGAAAAGAACAAATGAAGACATTTGAAACCATGTCCAATGCGTTCAACAATGGGGCTGTCGTACCTGCAGGGACATGAGAGATGTGCTGTCTGTCCTCTGAAGTGATCCCATTCAGCTGCTCTTGTTCCCCATAACATTGCCCTCCTTGGCCCAGAGCCAGGGTGTTGCCCTTGGAACATACAGGAAACGTGAGAAGGAACTATTAAAGAGGGGTAAAAAAATTGAGTGCTCATTCTGTTGGAAAAGCAGAAGAGGAAATGCGTGGCTTTCTTTTTTTTAATTTCTTATTTAAACACCTACTTTCAAAAGATAGAACACCACCAACATAAAAATACCATTTATTTAAAAAGTCATTCCACCCATCTTTTCTCTAGTACAGTACGCCAGAACAGTAGCTCACCACGTGTATATAAAATGGTAATCTTATCTGCCATTACAAGAAATATCTACAGATCCAGTCATGGTACATGACTCATTGAGAAGGATGGAACATTTGTGTGTCAAGGTAGAGAAGTCTGACAAGTTAGTGCACTGATAAGCGAATGTTTCACATCATCGCGGTGACAGATGATACCTGAAGCGATTGCTGAAAGACTTGCAACTCCGTCGTCATGCTGTGCCTCACCATAGCTGCCATCTGAGGGAACATGACAAATATTTAGTTGACCTGCGATAGCCTGCATCAGCCAAAACTCAGATGCAATAAGATAAGCTCATGCCAGTAAAGAACATCATCATCACACATGCCAGTTATTTCCTAACAAGGGTTTTTCCCTGGGTTCCACATAGACATTCGTTCAAAAGCAAGTCTCTTCAAGACATTAAAACACTAAATTCCAATTGTGACAACATTTAAGATGTTGACTTATAGGTGTGCCAATGACTATTTTGCATTTTAATATTGTAAATCACTCAAGACTTCTGAGATAAGTGCTATATAAATACCTAGCTACATCAGTATGAAATCCAATAGCTAGTTGGCTAGCTGTTAGCTAACGTTAGCGAATCTAAACCAGATCGTGACGTCATTGACAGCTAGCATTCAACAGGTAAACATTATCTCTTACATTTGACTTTATGTAGTAAATACCTTAAATCTTCACAACACTCATATAGTAAAATACATTTTAGTGGTTGTGTATTAAAGCGGACACAAACGACGTAATATTGGTAGCCTAGCCATTGCTAGCTTAGCAAAAACTTAAAATCCCGCCACAAGACAGCCATTCATGCAGATCTTACGTATTTTAAAGCTAAGCTAGGTGTCGTTCAAGAGCATAATAGACATGAAGTGGTCTAACCTGAACTCTCCGAACTGGCCGAATCCCCGCTGGTCAGAGCCTCCAATAGCTGATGTAAACTCCCATGTCTAGCTTGAAACCCAACAACCAACCCGTGACGCGGCCAGCGGGAAACCACATGAAACTACACCGCCACACCTACTTCCGCATACTCTCTTCTCCCATTGGTTAGATGTGAAACGTCACGGTGACGCAATTCTACGCAAATCGCACGTTACACAGAAAGTTTTGTTCTTCTCTTATGTCTTCAACTTGTCGTTTATACAATATTTGATTAAACTTAACCTCCAAAAATGCTGCTGCACATGTTTGTAATCAACTTATTGTCGTTAGTTGTTCAGATAATGGTTTATATTTGTGAATATTACTGAGAACTAGTCTGACAGCCTAATTTCTCTGATGATGAATACTGCATGGCTTATCCAAAGAAGTCAAAATACAGTAAATCTTTTATCATATTAGTTATGTTTTGTGTTTTCAACTTTATTTTAAACCCAATTTATTATTATTACTATTTGTTAATTGATAATTATTACTCATTCACATGAGCATGGTACATGCTTTTAAGATGCAAATATGTTTCCACGGTCAGGAGCGATGCAGACTCCAAAGCAACTACTGTACCTGTATTCACGGATTCCAGGTGGACCCTAAAATTGATAACCCAAACTTTAAGGTAACACACAGCAAATAACTTCCTTTATTCATATTTTTTCTTTCCCTTTATTCATAGGTTGTAAAAATTTCTAAAATACAATCTTTGAATCAATATAAGTCCAAAAAACTCAAGATATCTTACAAAAAGATCAACGATAAATACATGCACATAATAAACGATGGGAGGAAATACAGAAACAATTGACCAGCTCAGAGCCTAATACAAACAGCACCATAACACACATCTTTACACCACTTGAAAAGTGTAGTTGAATAGTAAAAATTCACAGTGACACTCACGCTGCCCACATGTAACCCATTATTAAAAAAATCAAGAGTTTAGAGTCCTTAGAAGGTGAACATCTTCATCTTTGCAGTTTAATTACAAATCTTCTCAGTCATCTCTTTCTGTAGGACAACAAAACAGAGGATCACATCACAAAGCCACATTTTCAGTATAAACTATATAAAGGTGTGGTTCATATCTTTAATTATTACACAACTTGAGCTTTACCGTTAGGAAAAAAATATTATGGATTTTATCAGTCTCACTTTATGCTTTACGACAAGAGACATTTAACAAAGACATTTTGATGCATCGTGTCACAAAAGGTCAAGGTCATGCTAATGTCTCACCAAGGGCTCAAGTTCAGAGTGGTCAATGAGGTTGAACTCGGAAATGAAGTAGTAGTAGTGTTTGTAGCAGGTATTGATGTGAGCCTCTGCACCCATGCTGCAGATGCTGTCAAAATGATGGATGTAAACATGCACAAACACTCTGAAGAGCCGGCTCAGGATCTTCCTGCACACCTGCTGGAAATTTTTGGGGAAAGGAACACCTGTAATGTGAAAAAAAAAATCACTTTTATTTATTTATTTATTTTTAAGAAATTAGGTTTATTTTAAAATGGTAAGACGTTTGATGAAGCACCAAAAAAATATGAGAGATGTGCTGATGTTTACATTAAAGCTGTTTTCAGTTTTGCCTCGAAAACTCACCCCGATGGTACATTTGATAAAACCAAGGTATTTTGCATATAATGCAGCAAAGCCGAAATTGTTTTTGTGGTAGCTATTAACAAGAATGCTAGAAGTGAACCGACCAAAACTATAAAGCTTACGCATAAGAAAACTCTTCAAACATATGTGTGTATATCAGTGCTTCTCAATCATATTTTTAAAGCCCCCACTGGTAAAGCAAAAACATTCCATGCCCCTCGACTTGCCATGGCCACCATAAATAAGATTGTATGAGTAAAAAATGAAAATTGTATACCTAAAACTGTATCCTTTTCAACATTGACGCAAGGAAAAAGCAATATAGAAAAACTTTAAACAACTGTTATCTACTGTACTTTTTTTTTACATTATTTATACAGGTTAAAGGTTTGTATAAGCCAGGGGTGTCAAACAGGACTTAGTGTGTTTGCATCTGCTCTTCACTCATATGGTGTTCCATAGGATTCTATTTTGAGGCCATGCTTTTTTTCATTGTATTTGCTAAACCAGGCTTCTATCTTTATTGATTATGATATTTCCGATCATTGCTATGCAAATGACTGCCTGTTCTATGCTCCACTAAGCAAAAATGCCACTTTCGTCGTAAAGGGGAAACCAAGTCACACATTTTCTGCACTTCAATGCATTTCGTTGTGACAATTTATCATCAGCCCAGATAACGAATGCCATTGTAGTAATTATCAAGTGTGTTGACGTGACAAAACACGGCCACCTTTTGATTGCTTCTAAATGTCAGTCTCATGCTTCAATTAACCTCGTTTGAATCTGTAGGATGTTGATGAAGCTTAATTAAACACATTGTATAAAGGTCTCCTCACGCACCTACTCTGGTGGGGAAGATTTCCTCATCGTTGATGAGCGACTCTATCCAGTCCATCATCAGGTTCATGTACATGAGAGCAGGCAGCTTGGTGGGTTTCCTGTAATCATCACCGTCCTGCCATCTGTACTCGTACCTGAGCCCCCCGGACATGATGGGACAGGTGCGTTCGGTGCAGTACTCGCTGACCGTACCGTAGATCAGGTTGATTCTGTTAAAGAAATCCACCACGTGCATGGCGATCCAGTCATTAAGGCTCTCGCCCTCGGGTAGTTGCACCACCTTCCTCAGGTCAAGGCCAGACTTGAGAGAGGCTTGGGCCTTCTTGTACAGTTCAAAACGCTGTGTGCCTGGTTCGAAGCGTTTCCGAGGTCGAAACGTTTTGTCTTTGCTGAACACCTGACCCAGGCACAAGGCCATGTCCTCAGGAGGTTTAAAACACTGATGGGCAGCTTGTATTCATAAAAGGTGTCTGATTGGCTTGAGGAGGGCCTGGATGAGGTCACGAGGGGTTAAGCCTGGTGAAAAATCCCTCCAGATGTCAGGACATTCACTGTGAAGCATAAAAAATAGAATTAATTTCCATCACTTGATTGTCATTCACTTCTTTAGTACAAAACGTGTGTTGCGATATTTATCTTACACTTATTTTTTCTCCATCAAAGCATGTGTGGTGAACACTCTTTCTCGGGCAAAAATAAAAGTCTCAGTTGTCCCAGCAAGCGTTCATTCCATTTGTCAGCCGTCTGATAAATGCCAAACATTAACCGAGCCAACACAACCGCGATAAACTGCTCATTACATTTGATAATGATTTGGCATTTGGAATACGCAACATTTTTTTTAACTCTCTCGGGCTTATGCTCTGTATAGTGAACTTTCCATTTTGAGCATGACCTCCACTGATTGGACTCTGCTGTCAAGTGACCTTGGGTGCAACGTGACACTATCATCAACATTTGTGTGCAAAGTGACGCTACACAATCCCTGCTGTTATTCTCTGAAGTTAGCAGAGGTTTCAGTTTCTTTTTGAGTTCACGATCAGTCAGCATCCAAATGTGATCATTTGTCCATTTGATAAAACATTTTAAGAATCCCCCCTGAAAATAACTGTATTGAGGGAAAAGATGACATCACCATAATAATTTGAGAGTGTGTGATCTGCAAAAGAGATCATTTCTTTTCCTCCGCCGGCCATTTCGGTGGGGGAGCTTGAATACGTGGTCACGAGATAGCTCCAGAACAAAAGGGCTTCAGAGGAATATTTAAATAGCAACCAAACCAACTTGTAGTAGAAAAAAAAGATAAAACACATGTGGGCTCAAAAACTTTTACTCTCCGCCAAAGTCTCAAGCTGAAGCATGTCTGATCATGCACACATCTCACATCCACACATACTTCCCTAGCGTTTATTGACACCACACAGTTAAAAACAAAGCCATTCAAGGCCTGCCTGGTCAATCAAAATCAAATCAAGATTAGTCACCAAATAGGACAAAATGGGAAAAAGTTGCCTCTACTATACCTGTTTGTTATCCTACAATGACGGCTCCACAATGTTGGCGAAAACCTTGGGAGAGGCCGGGAGTGGATTCTGGAGGACAGCTCCAGTTGCTTTACTCCCTTCTCCTCCCCCCTATCTCCCTCTCTCTCTCTCCCTGCCTCAGACAGACATCCAACTTCACTTTGCAGTAAAACAAAACTCAAGAAAAAGCTGAAGTAGTCTTTTGGCTTCCCTTCCTGCGGATGATGTCACATCCTGACTTTGTCTCTGGGTCTGCTCTTGCTAAATATCGGAACGGAGGAGGGCTGGGAAAGGCCTTCTTTCTGTCCTTCCTCTTTCTTTTCCCTTTACTTTTCCTCATCCTACTAGCGCACGGAAGCCCGGCCCACTCTCTGATGAACTGGGCCAAGTCTATCCACCACAAGTAGAGAGCAGAGAGCACAACAATCCCACAAATATGTCCGAATATTTGGCTCTTTCATGGCAACATATCATTTAAATTTTTGGCCTCTTTAAAATATTTTTATAGAAGTCGGTATAAAATGGGCTTTAGTCAAAAGTTCAAACTAGGAACACATTGTGACTCTAGGGCTCCGATGTTTTCTCTGGTAGAGAGCGGAAGGTATCAGTTTCTCTGCTTTGTATATAGATAGACAACCCACAAGACTCTTTCTATACTTGCTGGGTATATGAGACCCCTTTCACAAGTTTCAGAGGCTGAAATTGTTTCCAGCATACAAACTAAACTATATAATTATATTTCAGAAATAAAATAGAAATACAGAATCATATTTGTAAATTTTGAGGTTCAATTTCAAAGTTAGCAAAGGTTTTGTACTATTTATAGAAAGAAGCAGGAAAAAAAACAGGACTGCCCTGAGAGAATAGCTTGATCCATTCTTGTAACCCATAACAGGTGCTCTTAAATCAACTTGAAAATGAAATGAGATGACTATTCTTGTCTCACCAAAAAACAAGAGTGGACATATTTACAATGTGTTTTTAATAAAACAATCAAAAGTCGAACTTTCAATTGTATTTTATGTATTGTGTATTATATCTTATGGATTTTTTATTATGTTTGGGTTTGGAAAATAAAATAAAAAAAGTTGTAGTAACTCAAATGAGCCACTTGGATTCCTCATAACTACAATTTATTGTTTGATAACGCTGCTGGTAAGAAACCCTGGAACAAAAAAAAACGTCACCCTTGCGACCAATCTAAATACTGTATACAGGCCCATATTGTCTAGATTTTCCCTGGCAAAAAAATAACAATCCGCTTTTTTTTTAACATAGTTGTGCACTTCGTGAAAGTATCAACCTATATCAATGTTTGTAATATACTGCCCTCAAGTGGCCAAAACAAGTACAATTACGACACGTCATCTATTTCGATTGAAGCAAACAATCGACCAAAAACGGGTCAAATTCTCTACATTCTATCTAATATATTATTAATCTATGTATACATTAAATGGAGTTATTTTTCTTGGTTAAAAGTATCACATTTCTAAATGTATTTCTCATAATATCTTCCATTTCGAATGGGAAAGATTATTGGAAATACAGATGTACACATGATTTCATATTATGTTTTTTACATTCAACATAAATTCAATAGCTGCCGAGGAATAAAATTAAGGAGCTTGACTGCAACATAGGGAAAGCTATTAACGTAGAAGGTATGGAGGTGCAGCAGTTGTATGATTAGTGTTACGCATATCCTCATAAAGCCTCTGCTACAGCAATGAGTTTCTCTCTAGGAATGTGGCCATTGCATCACCTTCACCTTGTTTACTTCAGTAATGACTTAGCTTCAAAAGGGCCTATTGAAAAAATTTGTGAGCTCATATGAAAGCCGTCACCACAATGTGGATGCATGACATATGCCTGCCACTGTCAATGGCTTCATGCCAGATGTTTTTCTCAACAGCTAGAAATGTGACAGCGGAACCAGTTTTGCCTCAGCTGTCACACTGAAAGTACTACAAAAGTAATCATGGTAAAAACCCGTAGCCTGACATGTTAGGGACTTAGCATACATACTCAAAATCAACACGTCATGATGAAAAGCATTCACGAAAATATATGTTCATTTAAACACTGCAATTCATTCAATTAATGGGTACAACTTTACTCCATTCATCAATTTTTTTTATGTTGCCGTTGGTCCATCGCAGGTGAGCCGGAATCTATTTCAGCTTTGACTGGGTAAGCCGGCAACACCCTGGACTGGTCGCCAGTCACGCGCAGGGCAAATATATTCACACTTGCAGCCAAGACATGCTGCAGTTGAACTTAAACTTCAAACCTCATTTACTTGTCCCTTGCAGCTGAAAAGTGTCATTAACACACTTCCCAGTAGCAATTGACCACACTGTGTTAAATATGACAAGAATGTGTTGCAGAAGCATGGTTTATACAGAGCACCTCTGTTAAACATCCGGTTGAGCCGTTGTTTGACAGACAAGTACAAGCAGACTGCTGATCTTTATCCGTGTTTCGGATCAGGTTCTGGAATTCTAAAGAAACCTGAATGGGCTGCAAGGTGATGACCCTTGTAGAGTTTGTGTCTCTTTTGTGGGCTTGTGATCATCAGAGCACATTGTGTTTGATCATTAGTTCATCGATGAATTCGAATGTGTTTTGTCAGGATGATCCTTTTTTTGATCTAGTTTCTTGGAAAAAAACACCAATTTCTATATATGTTGTTGTTCTTATTTGAAGGATGGAGAACCGTCTTATTTTTAAATATGTTTTGGGAAAAAATATTGACAGTGTCATCTGCTTTTCTCTGAAAAAAATATTAAAAACGACAATTTGATATTCGCTAAAAAAAAATACAACCCCCCCCCCTCAAAAAAAACAAATTTATAAAGTAAAGCCCTTTTCGTTTTACATATTAATATTGTTTCTGGTTCATGTAATGTTACTTTCTATCGAAAATTAGTGCTTTTTATCCCAAATGTATTTGTTTATGAAATGTATTCTTGAAATGTATGAATTTCTATATATATACTTGCATAAGTATATTATACATTAGTGCTTACCTTTGCATACACGGGGAAAAAATTCAGAGGTGGTCCCATACTTTTGTGCAGTAATTCTCAAATGCAGGTATGCATACCGCTAGGGGTACGTGAAGGCATTTAAGGTGTACATTAGATTTTTTTTGACAGTATTTTTAGATATCAGCTACTCTTATTAATTATTTACAATTCAATGATAAGAACTGTTGGTTTTTCCTTTCAGATTAAGGGAAAATGAATTGGAACATGAAGATTTATTGAGTTTTGAACATGGTTAATTTCATCTATTGCATGTTGTTCACTAGATGAAAGATTGTTTTTGTCTTTTCCATCTATGACTTTGCTAATGGTTTCTGACAATTTAACAGGCATGTCAATGGTGTAATCGTAAATTCTACAGTATATGATGACATGAGAACCTTACCTGCACACACATGGGTGTGTGTGATCTCTGCGATCCAGCTCTTGGTGCAACATGCATGTCAAATGGTCACTGTGTTGATACATGCACTATTACTATACTATATACTACTTTATATGGTAACTTATTGGAAATATTGTTTTGTTTTGTTTTTTACTTGTTTAATGGGTATGCTATATTGTATACACACCCAGATCACCAAGATTGTACTGCAATAGCTCTTTTGAATTACCAGTCATAGCACGTTCCAGGGATCTGACTTCACGAACATAGTGTTCAAAGGTATTTTGTGTTTTTGTTTTAAGTGACATTGTCAGAAAGACATATATTACTTTAACAACTTGTTTGATGTGCATTTGTGTAGAGCTGTGCTGAATTATGATCAGAATTGCCGAATGTTTTGATTTCTTCAATTCTACACACGGATTTGATAATACTCTAATATACTTGTATGATACAGCTGCAGATTCTTCCTTCTTAATGTCTGAACATCTCATTGAAAGAATGTATTGTTTTATTTCATTAGAGAACATATTAAACCATGGTTTTCACCGAATAGATTTGGAGCAATTAATGTGATATTTTAACAAAAACATTCATATATTTATTAAATATATAGATTCACTTTTTTCTATATTACTTTCAACAAAGCCAAATAATACATTCTTCCAGGCTGTCATGACATCCTTTTCAATAGTGTTGGAACAAAATCACATAATTAAACAAACTTACAGATGGACAGTACCAAAATGAAATGAACTATAGTTTCTGATACTTCCAACTTTTTATGACACAGTTGAAGCTGTCAGTTGATGACGTATAAACGAAGCGACTCAAAAGCGAGCCTGGGCTTGTGACTCCACCTTCTTCCTGTGCGGAATCGAAGGTATTTTGATCATCTCGGCTGCAGAGAGTGATGCGGAAATGAAACAGGTTGAGGCAACTTGACACACGCTTCGGGCCCAATTGACCGTCTTGTTTCGACCGTCTTCGCCAGTTTTTTTTTCCATCCTCAAGCTCCTAAAAAAAACAGTGGGTAAGTATACTTGACCAAATACTTCCTAAATGTCCGCGTACCGAGTTGGGCGCAGTTACGTTTCCGCCCCGCCAATTTCAAGCAGGGCTTCTCATTTTAAATTCTCAAAACTTTGTTTTACCTGTTGCTTTTCGTGACTGTAAAGCCTCGTGTGATTTTGTGGCTGTAATATGTAATATGTATGTAATATGTATGTATATGTGTGTTTGCACCTGTTTTTGCTCACAGCGCGTCTTGAGACACGCCCTCCTCATTTTAATCGATTTATTGATGGAAGTTCCGTGCATCTGAACGCTGTGCAGGTTTGGCAAGTAGGAAGTGTGGTAATTTGTTGACGTGTTGAATTAAATCATCCAAAATCTATAAATAAGCTTGGTATTCTGGATTACACACGCGTTTTGAAGGTGAACGTAAATGTATTTGATGTGTGTTTGTAACCACGTGGTACAGGTGCCACACTTTTTTTTTAAGAACTGCAGGATGGCGTTTCTGTTCATTGCCAACATAAAAGTATACTGTATATTTTTTTCAGGATGATTTTTTTTTCCAGTTCATGCGAGCAAAACACTGTTTCCCCACACAGTTGTTAACACCTGGCAATTTTCTTTTAAAAGTGGAGGGCGGGTAGCGTATTTATTGTAAGGTTTGCATAGTGTGTTGCCTGTGGTGTTTGATTATGCTAAGCATGTAGTTTACACTGCAAACTGCCAAAGTATTGGACTGGGAAGATGAAAATGCTTTCAGATTTTGCATGAAATAAATAAGTAGCAGGGCAAAATGTCCATTGAAGGACATTTATTAATTCATGGAAAAGAAGTTACCCTCCAGTGGGATGGGGATTTACAAGGATGATTACAGAAATAGAATATTTACTAGTGACAAGTTGAAATTTTGAAGACTGTTTAAAAAAAAATGTCGTTATTTATAAGTTGTGTTTTTAGAAGAACAATTAAGTATATTCAAACAAACGGCAGTTGCCATTATATTAAAATGCAAGGCAGCTTTATTTATATAAACTGTAAGAAAAAAAAATCAAATTTCCTCAGAGGCAATGAGTTAAAAGCAGTAGTATAAAGTAAATATGCAGTCAATAAAACCCTTTATAATTATCAATTTAATGTGTAGCTTACACTGTTGAAAACAAAAGGGAACTGACACCCAAACTATAATAGTTAATATAAATTATAAACATTTTAAAAGTTTAAATAGCACCTATGAAAAAATAATTGCACATGTACATACACAAAGTTATTTACTTTTGTTTTCTATTCCAAGCTACTCATATTGAATGGATAATTAAAACACTCATTTAATTATTTACTCAATACTAAGCAGAGTGAAAATGAATTAATATTGCTTTGCTTGTAATCTAATTGTGGTAATTGAGTAAATATGAAGCTTTTTTCTTAGTGTTGCGCCTCTCCTACGCAGGACAAGCCAATGTGCTTAATAAAGCTGAATATATTTGCAAAGAGGAGAAGAAAAGTCTCATTAAAATGTAAAAGAATATACACCCATGAAATTTTAGCACACCATAAAATTTTTAATAAGGCGTAATAGTGAAGTTTGTCGTGAAATGCTTAAAAAAATAATCAAACTTTAAATGAGAAACATTAAATGAGTTTTTTCCTTGGATTTCCTAAATGTAATCAGGGACAAATGAAAACAAACCAATCAATATTTGACAAAGTGTATATATAATTGTATCAATTTTTTTTAAGGTTGTTAAACTGTCACTCAACATTTCAATTAAATGACCCTAGTTTTAGAGTTGCAGCCACAGCCTAGTTGGAGGTCAAGCTGAAACGATATGATCGTTTTATTTCACAATAGGAATTTTTGCTGTCGGAGTAATACCACACCCCCTCCAGCTCTCTTGCACTTTTCGCTTGAGAAGTTGTAAAGGTGAGATAAGGTGACCTTGGCATAAAATAATACTGCTTGCGAGCATCCTTGCCAGGTTAAAACTTTCCAACAATTATAACTGCTTAAGAGCAAATGTGTTTATTTGTGGCAATTAAAATCAAATGCTCATGAGTTGTTTTTTTTTTTATATAGCGTTTTTTATACAGCTTTGATTTAATTTCTTGTGACAGGAAATGAGAACATCGGAAGTGTTTGTGTTGAGTCCTACCAATTGTTAACTCCAATGGAAATTGGAAACCAGTTCAAAGCTATTGGCTTGTCATTATTAATCTCTAATTAGCTAGGGCCAACTTGAGAATGATTTATGGGTTTGCATTATTTCCACAAAAGATGCTTCAATACAGTTTGATGTGGCCTGAAAATTCTTTTGGGATTTCCGACTCGTTGGAATTTCAGCCTCTCACTAGTAAACATTCTCCTATTTCTGTAGTCCTTGTAAATCCCCTGTCCCACTGGAGGGCAAATGCTCTTCAAAGGTAGTGGCTCTTTAGATCTACTCAGGGTTTGTTCAAGGTCACCAAGTTGTCGCCAGAGGCCGCAGACTCTTGTTGCGAAGAAACTTTAAACGTGTTCTTTGTGATGAGCTGTGCAAGCGAATGTCTGGTGACATTTTGGTGACCTTTGATGACCTTTGGGCAACTTGACCCTGAGGGCTTCAAACCACTAAATGAATCGTAGTTTCCTTATGTTATTGCTCTCTCAATTTGAAAGAATGTCCTGTTTTTTATTTTGTTTTTTGTTTTTTTTCAAGGGATTGGAAATAAACACTTTTTCATCCAATTGATTGACAAGATAGGTAATTCGACTAATTGATTATTAAAACAAACGTTTGAGAGAGTATGATGCATTGACTTTTTTTTCCTCATTTTCCTTTGGAACGAAATTGTCTACTGTGATATATAACACTGTTTTATTAGTATTTTTTTTTTTTTTAACAATAAATGTATTTTAAAATCTGAAATCCTGCAAACTAATGATAACCAAAATATACTGTTGTCGTATTCGGCCAAAAAAAAAAAAAAAATGGTAATAGCCGTAAAATGTGAAGAAATTTAAAGGACATATTGTATATTCTGCCACAATAAAAAAGAGCAAATCTAACTTGATCTGCTTTAATGGGCCACAAAAAGTCATGTAGCATGCCAAATCTGGCCTCTTACCCTTGAATTACTAAACTGTCTATTTCACAGAGAACAGAACAAATTAGTTGTTTACATATGAGACTATGCCACATGTTCACTGTACCAAGCTCAATGCCAGCTGTAGTTGTAGGTCAGTCTATGTATGCGCCTACTCTTTTATTGTTTAACCTGTTTGCTGTGTAAACACAGCACAGGTAAGAATTGTAGTAGTTTCTTCAGCCAGGAACTCACAGTGGCCTTAATCCTCATGCTCTTTTGTTTTGGCAAGCGTGACCACAAGAATAGCGGAAATGGTTGCCTTTTTATTTTTAGGACAAAAGGAGTTTCATTGTGATTAAATCATTAGTTTTTCGTTTTTGTTTTGTTTTGTTTTTTTAATCAGTTCATCATTAGAAAATTAGATGAAAGCCCACTTTGCTTGGAATCCAAAATGCACACAATGAAGATTATTGGTTTAGACATGCCAGAAGCCTTGTGTCATCTAACTAGTCTTCCAGGTTAGTTTGACACTTTCATTTGTCGTCCAGTGAGCGAAATGTTTTTAGATAAAAGTACATTGTTTTACATTTAGCGTTACAATTGTCACGGGTGTGGTATGGTCAGATATGCTAATGTAATCTTGAAACATTGGTGATGTAAATCACTGCTGGTTGCTCACGGTATGAGCAGATTACACTTGGCAATTTTTTTTTTTTTTTACTCATTCTCCTTTAAAAGTTGCAAATTGCTCCTGTACAGTTGCTACAGTTGCCTATTGCGGCTCAGCTCTTATCTGGTTTGGTGTGGTTTGCAGTTTGTGCCATGATTGGTTATTTGAGCATTTAATAATGGCAACAATGAAGGGGGAAAAAATTGTAATTCTTCAAAATCAATTATGCTCTCCAGAAATTTAAATTCTTCTTTAAACCTCCCTACAGTTAAAAGAAAACAACAAATGACTGACATTAGTCCAAAGTAGGAGAAAGGGGCTCCGTCAGGCCATATTAAGGGTTTTAAGACATTTTATAAAACATTTTACATGTTTATTTTTGTGCCAATGAACAAAAACATTATGTAACAATGTGCTGCTTCCAAATCGCCCCTTGAAAATATGAACAAACAATGCAACAGCTTAAAATACTGTACGGTCACATTAAGTAATTGCACCTATGGCAAACAATTTGGTTCACATCCTGCTATTGCCAAAGTCGCAATTCACCTTTGTCCTCCAATCTGACTTGCAGTGAAATCATCCAAACGTGTTTCTTTGAGTAGACACGCCTCTATGTTTACAGGATTTTGGTTTGCCTCCAAATATCTGGTCTGCGGCATCATGCAAATTGACTCACGTCTCCTATAAGGCAGTTTCTCTGCCATAGGGCATGAGCTCATTCATAAGGATGGAGCGATGCAATTTTATCGTCTGTGGAAAGTTCCGTAAATGTGAGTCATTGGTGAGACGGGGAGAAACTTGTGGAGGTGGGAAGAAGGGTGTGGCATCGGGAGAATGAGATCGGTAAAGGTGAAGGGTCACCCTTATCTGAGCGAGGTGTGTGTGGGTGGTCTTTCCTAACTGCCCGGCGCCCACCCACAACAGCAAAACCTCACACCCACCCGCCACTAAACATGAAACTTAGCAACGTGAAAATTGCAGTCCTCAGCCTAGTTGTGACATTCCACTAAGATGATTTTTTTGTTGTTTTTTTTGGGAGGTGTTAAAGTAAACTACTATTTGAGTACTGAGTAGTCGCCACCGTTGGTCTGCAATTTGTTCTTGTAAATACTCTGAACTTAAATGTAGTGCATCCACTACACTATTTTTAACTCCTTCAATCCTACATTTATACATCTTTACAGAGTTCAGCCATTATGTCAATGACATAAAAGTCACACGTAAATCATTATATAACACAGCTAATTGTATTGACCTTGGCCCTGAAAATATTCCCTCATTTGCAAATGGTGTCAAACATGACTTTATAAACTTACTTAATTTCTTATGTTTGAGTTGGCTGTGTTTGGGAAGCAGGTAGTTTTTCTACTTTTTTTTCCCCCTTATCTTGTAGCTGCAAAAAAAAGCGGCAGAGCAAGTTTTGTTGACATTGAGACGTGAGGAGCCGAGTGACACCGGCTTGTTACCGCTCATTTTGACTTTGGCTCCATCCCCCGGTTGCCTTAGGTTGCAACTTAATGTCTCCTGCCCTCACAACTCTGTGATTTATTGAGTTTTGAACATGGTTAATTTCATCTAGTGCATGTTGTTCACTACATCAAACATTGTTTTTGTCTTTTCCATCTATGACTTTGAGAATGGTTTCTGACAATTAAACAAGCATGTCAATGGTGTAATCGTAAATTCTACAGTATATGATGACAAGAGAACCTTAGCTGCACACACACACACACACACACACACACACACGGATGTGTGTAATCTATGCGATCTAGCTCCTGGTAAAACATGCATGCCAAATGGTCCCTATGTAGATACATGTACTACTATTAATAAAGTAATTAGTTGGAAATAATGTTCATTGTTGTTGTTTTTACTTGTTCAACCGGCATGGTACATTGTGTACACACCCAGATCGCCAAGATTGTACTGCAATAGCTCTTTTAAATGACCACAAATAGTACAGCAAATTCCAGGGATCTGACTTTCCAAAGATAGTGTTCAAAGGTATTTTCTGTTTTATGTGTTGACACTGTCAAAGTCAAATTACTTTAACAACTCATTTGAGGTGCATTTGTGTAGAGCTGTGCTTAATTACAGTATGATGAGGATTGTAGTAACTCTTGCTTCCTCAACTCTTGTACATGGATCTCATTGTTCTGTCGTTGATTTCTGTTTATTCCCATTCATTCATTCATTCATCCATCCCTCCAGACACTATAACACTCTTCTATTCTTGTAAGGTACAGCTGCAGCTTTTTGTTTACATACAAGGAGTAAAATTTCTCCAAAGACCATAATTTGGACTGTTAAATTTTTTAATAAACATTACTCGCCTTAAATTTTAAATGCATGATTTTATTCATGTTCAGACAATAATGTGAACCAATTTGAAATCATTTAAGGCCAACTTAACATTATAGTTTGTGCATGACTTGCTTAAAAGCCACAGTAAAGTAGTTGGTAACCTTTGTAAACACGTCTTGTGCACCACCCAACTCATTCAGCTTTCTTCACTTTGCGCAAAACATTTTACAATTTAGCCAATATTCGAATTAATCGAATTAGATGTATTGTCCAGTCTTATGTAGTGTATGTCTCCCCGAAAATTATTTTTGACGCAATTGTTATACAATTCAAGGATGCGGTGATTAATAATTTTAATAAATAATAATTTATTTAATAAATAATGTGACAAGTTCCTCAAATTATTTTTTTTTTAAAACATTTATTTATGATTATATATTTTTTTTGTTACACCCTTATCCCCACTGAAAGTTTAACATTTTTTGTAATTTTACAATTTGTCCGAGGTAACTCATTGATGAGTTATCCAGTGTTTCTTCTTTTGCTCGTTTTTAAATTTAGGTTCTTATGCAAATGTCCTGTTGTACAAGATTGGCCCCAGGGTCAGATGTTTTTGAACTGCCTGTGGCTTTGGCATGCGCTTATTATTTATTTGAAGTACTTTTGTTTGTGTAGTCCCTTTGTAACCTGGATTTATTCCATGATCATCGCAATGCAAGTATTTCACAGAGTGCGTCGACAAGATCTGCGCAGCAAGTCCTTGACAGCGGTGTCTGACTCTTTGCACTTTGGTGAAAAATGACCATGACTGTTTGCGCTCTCTGCCTTAACGCATTTGTGCAGCACGCTTGTTGTTTTAAATGTATTATTGAGTTGTTTTGCTTGGCTTGTATACCAATTATGATGATAATTATTAGTGGCAGCAACTCAAAAGCTTTTAACTCCACACCCAATGATGTGATTTGTACATTAGGTTAAAGGTTAAAAACTAGATGTGACTAGAGATGTTGATGCATTGTTGCGTGCAAATGTTAATCATCTTGTCTGGAATTTTACTGGTATTTACGTCCTTTATCATTTTTTGATTGAAATGCCAGTCAAAGGTTTTTATTTTTGGATGTCTGTAATACTCAATGGCAGTGAGTGAGTTCACGACACCTTGAATGTTATTCGGCAGTAAATATTCAGTCCTGGGGCCTCTCCAGATTCCTGTTTCTGCCTCGGAAATTTCCTTCCTGATCCTATCGAGCGAGATGAACCGGAAGTACTCTTAGAATAGGATCAGTTGCCTATATGCAACCCTGAAGGCATCTATAGCAATGTTACTCCAGGCCAACCTTTATGAAAGCTTATTGCCCACAATTATTTTCAGCAGCAACATTTAAAGCATCAAAGTACTTGGTGATAGGAATGAACAAGCGATATTAGGAAAAAAATATACTAATTGTAATTTATCTGACAGATATTTCGATTTCAATACTACTTGCTTTTTCTTTTTCTTCCAAGTCAAGCATCAAGAAGCTGTAGCAGAAAAGGACTAATAGGAAGCTAATGACCTTGTCGTAAGTTACAGGCAACTCCAAGGCAACTCTTGCATGGTCAAGTGACTTTAAGAACGCTGTTGCTGTGCAGTGTATTCATAATATTAAAGTGAACTAAATGTTTGTTGGTATTTGACCTTAAATGGCATTCGTTAATGCACTTATGCTGATTCCGATTGCTAACCGGTTAGCACAGGCAAATTTCTGTGCATGTATTTTTTTCAATAGTTTAAATGAATTCATACGTTGAATCCATAATATATATTTTTTTAAGGAACTTTCATGTTATTATTCAATGGATAGCTTTGCAGTTAAAAACTTCACCAAACAGATTTACATCAGCAATACTTTCCGCCACACAATGGCGTCATTTAGGAAAAGTGAAGTTGTTTGAAAAATTGTTCTTTTCTTATGTCGCAAAGGAAGAGAATACCGAGGACGTCGTCCAACAAAGGCGAAGAAAAGTTGGCGTCAAGGTTAGGTGACTTGACTTTCCAGAGGAGCTCTTCCTTCTAAACTAAACCTAAATAATTTTCATTTCCGCTTCCTGCGTAAAGCCTTCAATTATAAGGTCCTTATTTGACGAGGCGTTGGCCTCACGGGGCCAGATGACAATCATTTCTCAAATGGTACTGTCAGTAACGGCGGCCCAGGTCGATGATGTATTTTGCTGTCAGGTGTGCTGTGGTATTTGAAGGGAGGAGGGGCGCTGGACTGCTGCCACGCCACCCCTACCCACCCGCACCCCAACGGGGCTTGAGTGACAAGTCAAACCAGCCCAGGCGGTCTGTTGCACTTGTGCGCCGCTGCACTTTGTTTTCGTCAAGTCCAGCTGTGTTTACATGAAAGTGCTGTATTGTTTATTTATTTATCTATTTTTACTAGCTACCGTATTGAGCATTTGCAGCCCCACCCCTCCCTCAAAAAATGGCCCGCAGAGGCGACGCTTGATGATCTTGTGGATGAAATTCCTCGGTTGTGCATTGTTCCTCACACCGGCTATTTCAGTTCTCTTATTTAAGAGTCACAATTGGATAATGTTACTATTGCTATTATATGACATGACTACTACTGTTTAACATTTAGGCTCTGACAACATAAGGGTGTGGCTGTGAAGTCACATTTTAAGAAGTAACTTTGCTGATGAGTAATGATGTACTAACAAAAAGAATTTGAGGTATTCTCATTTCCCGTTCAAGTGGTTAAGTATCTGATGTCATCCACCGTGCTTACCAGCCCTTGATTAAACAGCGTGCTTGGTAGGCGATGGCGCCCAGGTATGAAGTTGCTTTTATTTTATTTTTGTTTCCTCCTCCCTGATAACGTAAACGAGCGTGCGACGCAGCAAAGTTTTGTTTTGACTATGATTGTATACCAAGTGCGCGACTAAAAAATGTTGGTCAGAAAAATTCAAAAAATGATCATATGAATTTATTCCGTGTGATTTGCTGTTATACTCTTTTATTTGTCACTAGAAGGATTGTTTTGTGACTTATCATACAGTATACAAATGAGTTGTTGACACATGACGCAAATGTGGTTGAAAATCATTGATAATACCGCTACACCGTGTTTAAAATAGTCAGATATAATGCAAATTAATGTAAAGTTAGGGCTGCAAATGATATCATTAAATGATCAGTCCATTATTAACTAATCAATCAATAGGTTTGTTTTAATGTTCAACATTCATGTTTTTTGTTTTGTTGAAAGTTTCTGACTTGACTTTTTGAATCAAATATCTGCCCGATAAGGGTGTCTTTAATCGCTAATCTGTAAAATGAAATCTTGTACCGCTCTACAAACTTTAGCAAATCGAAGTAATCTTTTTTTTTTTCCTCAATCGGAATTTTACAAGTTTCAATACCCATACCTTAATTTTAAAATGGTTCCCATAGTTTTTCCTTTCCCCCAGTTGACAGCGCAGAAGATAAAATGTTTTTTTTTGTTTGTTTTTTAGTTTTGTTTTGTTTTTTTGTTTTTTTTTGCTTCGTTTATTGATTTGGACTGTACACATAAAAAATTATGGAAGCAGTGTTAAGACGCTGAACTTCTGAGGATTTGCACAATTTAAGATCTGCAACTGAATTTATATTAACTTTGTATTTAATATTTATTTATAATATATTTATAATATTTATTTATTTATAATATTTATTTATATATAATATTTATATTAACTAGTTTTTAACTCCACAAATCGTTGCACCTATTAATGAATTGTTCAGCCATTACTCGCAAAGCGAAAGCTGCAATAACATAGAACAATGGCCGGCTTTCATGATAGTCGGTGCCATTGATTCCTCGCCCCCTCCGTCTGAATAATGTCATCTCCCCACCCCGTAGAGGACAAACAGGGCAACTTGAGAGCCATGTTTCCATGTGAATACGTTAATGTGTGTGTGTGTGTGTGTGTGTGTGTGTGTGTGTGTGTGTGTGTGTGGGTAGGGTGTGGCCAGGAGAGTCGTTGAGCGGTGGGAGGGGAGTAGCGCTGGAAGTCAGACCGAGGTCCCCCTTCATTTGGCAAGGTGCGCGTTTAAATAGGGTCCGCGCCGCTATAACCTCACACATCTCGCAACTCTCTCTCCCTCTCTCTCTTCCGACTGCCCTTCTCAGCCTCTCTCTCCCTCCCGTTTCCGTTTTTCAGTGCTGGTTATTCATCCACCGGGGTGAGTCAGGGAGGGTGGAGATCGGCAAGACGGCTGTACCAGTCACGTCGGTCGGTTGATTTTTCTTTTTTCATTCCCTCTTTCCCTCCCCTCCATTGCACACACTCGCTCATTCTCTCCTTCGTCGTACTGCAGCTTCCACTCGTTTCACACTTCTCTCGGAGAGAGAGAGAGAGAGAGGCTCCCCAAGAGGATTCTCTCAAAGCTGGCTTCAGTTTTCCGAAGCTGGAAATTCCGCTTTTCTCAGCTGGGTAAGTCCTTCACTTTTTATTTGAATGAACTTGGTGCGCACTGGTACTCGAGCGACATGGTTTTATTTCATTTTCATTTTGTTTTCGCCAAGTTGGGTTTATTTAAATCTTCACTCTGCTTCTGTTGGTTACGTTTTTTTATTGGTTGGCCTTCTGCTTCACCTTGTATGTTGGGTGTTCCTCTTTTTTTTGTTTTGTTTTACAATACACCCTCATCCCTTCTCCCTGTTCATCATTAACTCTTCCCACCTTTTTCCATCCTGTGATTCATTGACTTCGAACAGAGAGAGCTCCACTTTGTTTCCTTCATTAGATGCAAACGAGCCATGTTGTGAATGCAAAAAATCTGTCAACAATCAGTTATGTGACTATAATGTAGTAGTGTAGTTTTTCTGGTTGGGGCGCTGACTAAAAATGCTATGGAGCTCATTTGTTAGCGTAATGTAGGTTGGATAAAAAATTACACGCTTTATGGTACTCATTTTGCACTATTGAGGAAGTTTGTCCTCAGATGTGGTGTTTCTTCACAAAATGGGGGACTTTTTATTGGGTTGCCACTGAGTAATGTTATCAACTGACTCATTAAGATTTCTCTCTTGATTTGCTGATTAATTAGCTTCTGATGCAATTGGGATACATTGTGGAGTGTGCACAACTTGACTTAAAGCATCAAATTCCTTTTCAACTTGCTTTCAAAGAAGAACGTGACGTCAAGAATTGCAAATTGGGCTTTATCCATGCTGTGGCACACCCCCCAGGCAGCCCTGACCTGCTCAGTAAACCATTGCTGTAGAAACTGGAGTTCGGAACATTAACAAGTCGTTTGTTTTCAACTGGGCCCAATTCAGACCTGTGCAGTGCTTTTCAATCTTTTTTTTTTTTTCCTCTTCATATATCCACTGCGTGGCTCGGTGGCGCAGTGAGTAGCACATCCGCCTCACAGTTAAAAGGACCGGAGTTCAATCCACCGCGTTCTGGTCTTTCTGTGTGGAGTTTGCATATTCTCCCAGAGCCTGCGTGGGTTCCCTCCGAGCACTCGGGCTTCCTCCCACACTCCAAAAACATGCATGGCAGGTGTATTGGACATACAAAATTGTCCTTAGGTGCGATTGGGTGCGTGAATGGTTGTTCGTCACTGTGTGCCCCGCAATTGGCCGGCGACCAGTTCAGGGTCTCCACCGCATACTGCCCGAAGCCAGCTGGGATAGGCAGCAGCAACCCTGCGACTCTTGTGAGGATAAGCGGCTCTAGAAAATGGAAGGATGGAAATATCCACTTGGAAATATTTTCACTCAAACTTGCACAAAGCCTTTTGGATGAAGTGAAAAAAGAAGTGTCATTTCTTTGACTGGAACTACATTTTTAGTTGCATCTTTTTGGTGTATTTTATTCTATAATCCCTGAAAATGGAACACCATTTGTTTTGATTTTTGGCTGATCGAGCAGAAAATTGCATGGCTAATGACAATGCACATAACTATAATGAAGGCTTTGTGAAGGAGTCATTGTAATGTTTAGGAAGAAATTTATTCATTTTCCAATTAATCTGCTCTTAATTTGGGGAAAAAACAACAAAACTTTTTGCAATGCAGCATTAAATTAGATTCGCTGATATAGTACCTGCAGAGACCTTGTTAAAATCTCATGTGCCACCTGAAGTGCCTTCACATACTTCCCTTTGAGAGCCGCTGGACAATCGGGCACATCAAATTTACAATTGCACAGCGATAATTATAGCTTTGAAAAATATGAACTTTTTGCTGAAATCAACAGCATGTTTATTCGTTCAATCATTTGTTTGATTCCATATCAACTTTGTCCATACAGCAATACATAATAGTTATATTCAAAAGGACCAAGTATCTAATTTTCGTTTTGAGATGGGAAAAATCTTACCGTCATTTAATATTCAATTGCTGACTGACTTAAGTCACTGGCTTTACAATTCAGTGTGTGTGTATAATTAAAGGTGAGGATAGCTGCTGCTGTTGTGGAAAAAGGAGCCATTGAATTTGTTGTCAATAGCGAGTTGTTTGGTTTTCATCAAGGTGCAAAGCTGGCAGTTCAATTTCCTTCCACTTTGCGCTCTGTCTGGTTGTCAGGTGACATGCATATTGTTTTTCCCCACCTTTGCTTCTGGTTGTCATGGTTGAGCGATCTGTAAATCTGTTTTCTTTTTTTTTTTTTTTTTGCGTGAATGGGCGGCAGAGAATTTCAGCTACTTAACAATACTAAAGTCAGAACTGCAGAGAACAACAAATATGTTAAAAAATATAAAGTCTAGATAAGTCCCAGTTATAAAAGGTACTTCCTTTCTTCTGGACCTCTTCGGTATGTGTGTTTTCTCCACATTTGAAAGTATGAGTTTGTTGCCTGAGCAGATGATGATTGATCATCTGCTCAAACTTAACTATTCAGCATTTTTCCTCAGAACAAGACCGTGAAGTGACATGAGGGTGCACTTACTGAAATGCGAAGCCCCCGCCCCAAATAGCTCGCCATTGCTCAAAAACAGCCTCAGCTTTTTGTGTAAGACTTTTGTGAAATGTCATTTATCTGATCTTGCAGTGCTACACAACACACCGCCGTTTGCGATAACGCTCGGACGAAACCGCCGTCCAAACAAGTTTCGTCGAGTCAGCGGGAGAAATGACTGACTTAGGTGTTTCTTAAAATGAAGGTTGGCTTTGTAGAGGCAGACTTGGATGTTTTGAGAGTTTTTTTTTTTTTTTTAAATTGTCTTCTGAGATCCAGCTGTTTCGTTTGTGTCCGCTTTTGTTGTTTTGACTCGGCAAGACTGCGATGTTAATTGCATCCCACTCATGTTGGATTTATTCCTTAAATCAAAAATGTAATTTCCACAATGCCTGGGGGGAATATTTAATTTTTTGGCCATATCGCCCAGCCCTACCTGTGTTATTGAATCATATGTGGTTCTCCGCCATTTATATAGCTTAACTTCACCAATCCCATAACATTTTTTAAGTGTCCAGACATTCTGTCTCAAGTATTTATTTATTTTTTTTTGCACAAGCTATGAATATTAACTTTACATTCAAACTGATTTACAATCCGTATATATTATTGTCTGAACATTTTGCACGTTAATCCTACAAAACATTTTGAGTTTATGCCAATAAAAATCAATGAAATCGTAACCTTCCAAAAAGATGGGGGGTTGAGTTTTTTGTTAATTTCTGTCTACATGTGTTTCTCCACTGTTGGTGGTCTAAAATTGCTGACCTCATACAATCCCATTATTATTAATATAATCCCACACATACAATCCCATTTAGTTATTTACTTTTAAAAAAATGGCACTAAATGAGTATAAGGATTAAACATTGTGACACTGATGGTGTTCGTTAACCTTTTTTTTTTTTTTTTGGTTATCAGTAAGATAAATGACCTAGGGCTTTGTTGTTGTTTCAAATGTTTAATTCTCTTAGATTATATTTATCAGTTTACTTTGAAACCATCTTGTTAGCTCACAATTTGATGCCCAAGGCGTTCTATGCTGAATGTGTGGCTGTAGGCTTTTCGTTCCAAATCTTAAGTTAAACCCTATCTAAGGTAAATACTTAACCCACCTTTGTTTGCGTTCTTTCCTGGCAACGTATCTGCTTGTAATGATATTAGCTCAAGGAGGGCTGCGCTTGTGCGCTCGGTCATTGTTGATTGTAAATCAAACAATGGCACTCTCCGGCTCCACTTTTCAAAGAAAACACGCCCCATTTGATCCAGTCGCCAGCAGCGTTTACAGTACTGGCAAAATTCCTGCGTGCATGCTTCCCAAATTCGTAATTACACTCGTTCAGACTGTGTAAGGCTGGAGTAACGTAAGTTTCAGTTCAGGCCGGCCGAGTGTGAACAATTGTTGGTATTGAGGAGTGAGGAAGCAGCCAGGAGGGCCGCCGTGAGGAAAGCCGGCCCACTTGTCACATGACCCCTCCTCGTCTGATGTCAGGCCATGTCGCATGAGCAGAGCCAGGCATCCTGAGGAAGCGCTTGCCTTGGGTGAAATTACAATTTTGTCCAAAAATTCAGCGCCTTTCTTTGAGTGGCTTTTTTTTTTTTAGTTCTCTGGTGGTGTAGTAACGCATGTTGGTGAATTCTTTCACTTCAGTGTGCTGTTTAATTTCCTGTGGAAATTGCAGTGTTGAGTAAGAAGTAACATCTTTTTTTTTTTCTTTTTTTTTAATGATTCACAAACTCGTGCAGACTGCCAAACGCGTCACAAGGTTCTACGAAGGAAACGGAAAGTTCCATCATCGAAATAAATGTGCAATATGAAAAAAAGTCAAACTGTGGGGTTTTTTTGGATTTGTGGTGTTGATTTGTGTATGTAATAATAATAGTGAGGTTTATGAGTTCATGTGCTTTTTTCCCACTTTTGTTTTGCAGGTAACTGGTTAGAAAAACAGCAAAATGCTGCAGGAGTTGAAGGAGTTTGGCTCACATGCCATGGAAATCTATGACTACCTCGTAGCAGGAGTTGGTCAGTCTTTTCTTTTTAAGTAACCATACAAGCAGTGTTATGAATTAAAATATTACAAATACACACTTAAGTACTATGCATTTGAGTTAGCTTTGAATAGAATATAAAAGGAGTTAACCCCTGAACAAAATTGTTTATGAAAGATAGTCTGAATTACAAAAAATATTTAATTACACATCAACAAGGTCATTAAAAATAAATTCATCAGTTTTTTTTTATTTATTATTATTCAAAGCTACTCATTATAATTAAGTCTCTTTTAATCACTCAAAACCAAGCAGCGAAATTTAAATTTTGCTTCCAATCTGTTGCCACATTTTGAGTAAACGTTTTTGTTTTTTTAAACAGATTGTAAAGACGAACATAATTACGGATGTGGTTCCGCCGAGAGTGTGAAAGTGATGTTACTAAATGACATCCTGTAGCAATTGAGTCAAAATGGCGTGCAATGTAATATTCCCTTTCCAGATCCCCGACTGAAGAATCATTTCCTGATGCAGAGTCCTATTCCCATGACTGTGATTTTGCTGTGCTACCTGTTCTTCGTACTGTACCTGGGCCCTCACATCATGGCCAACCGAAAGCCCTTCCAGCTGAAGGAAGCCATGATCGTCTATAATTTTGCGCTAGTGGCGCTGTCAATATACATTGTGTATGAGGCGAGTCCGCTTTTCTTCCTCAACCCCGCTAAAGTTGTATTTTCAAAGTTATTCCAACATGTCGAGCCCAAATTTGTATTTGTCGTTTTTAGTTCTTGATGTCTGGGTGGGCCACGACGTACACTTGGCGATGCGACGCAATCGATGTGTCCAACGGCCCTCAAGCACTTAGAGTAAGCTGGACAGCAGCAGATCTTGTCTGCTGCTTTCTATGGTCTGTTCCTCAGTCCCTCCTTTTCTTTTGTTTTTTTTTTTATCCGACCACGACAATTGTTGGTGTTTATTGTGATAATACATACAATGTTGACACAACAGAGTACAACAACACGTGCACAAGTCACAATTAATGTTGACATCGCGTGAAAGGTGCCCAGAGGGTGCGCCTCCCTCAAAAAATGCTAAGCGTAGGTGAACAAACATGCAGCTACAGTGTAGGTAGGGATGTCACTATTAAATAATTTTGAAATTTGTTATTCTAATGTAATTTTTTTTAACTGAAGTTAAAGGGGTGTAGGAGTTGGAAATACAGTAACCTTTCAGTTGGAAATACAGTAACTTTTCATTTATTTTCTATACATATGAGTAATTAGAGAGGACGCGTTTGTTTATGCTAACTTGTTAGCTTTTGCGATTAGCATTAGCCCACCAGCAATTACCATTTAAAGTAATAACTATCTACTTTTGATCATTCATTTTCTATACATATGATTGAGTCAGGAAAAATATTTGTCTATGCTAACTGGTTAGCTTTTGGAATTAGCATTAGCCCTTCAGCGATTACCATTTAAGGTAAAAACACTACTATTTATCTCACACATACGTAACGGTTTAATATCAATAATTGATGTCCTGACCATAACGATTACATTTTCTATTGGTTAGAGTGTGAACTGCAGTTGAACCTTAACCTATGATACCAAAATAGTCCTACATTACCATTAATAATAAATGGTTTTTGATTACTTTATTTCAAATCTAAATGTACAATTCTCGTTTGTAAATCAAACACTTAATATTTTTTTCAAGAATGCTACTGAATAACCATTACCGTAATTCCCCAAATATAAGACGCACACTTAATTTTGATGGCAACTTCTGTTATTTTTGATGTTACCGTTTATAAGACGCACCAAGTGTGTTTCAGATTTCCCACATTGTGAGCGGTTGGTGAACGCTTCGCCAGTGTAACGTTGAATGCGCTCAAAGCAGTTGTTTTTCCTTGCGACACATCTTGAGTTCATTTTACCATAAAAACCCGAAGTTGCGCATTATCCAGTTATCCTCAAATATTGGTTGGAAAATAAAAAGTCTTATTTGGGGAATTGTGGTACTTTTTCCTTACTTGTTTTTACTTTTTTGTATAGTTAAACGACTAAGGCGTTAATTAAATCCGCTGAGTATCAGGATGGTGTATCGTTAAGTGGCCTTATGTTGTATGTAATAAACTATGTTCCGGTTAGTCATTCAACAATGCAGTAATGACATGACACGGAGGAGAGTACTCAGTTTGGAATGCCATAATACCAATATTTGATACTGATAACTATCAAATTGCCTGTATACTTTTCCATTCTTCAAGGTAAATGATTGAATGACTGAGTTAATTATAAGCTGTTTTTCCTTTCAGATGGTGGACGCGGCCTGGCTGTTTTGGTTCTCTAAAATCATTGAGCTCATGGACACCGTAAGTCGCTCATTTGATTAATTTCCCACTGACCCCGAGTTTGGCGTCAAATTAACTTTTTTTTTTTTTTTTTGATAGATCTTTTTCGTGTTGAGAAAAAAGAGCGGGCAGATCACCTTCCTACACATCTTCCATCACTCCTTCATGCCCTGGACCTGGTGGTGGGGAGTTGGCTACGCTCCCGGTGAGTACACACGTACTGGAGCCGGCTCCCGTCCAGGACGTGACCGCACGCTACCTTGCATACCAGTCGTTTGCCATCTCGTCAAAGAGCCTTTGTCTCTGGCTAATGCTAACTGTTTTTAGTCTGATGAAAACGTGGTATGTCCATTCGCCATTTTGTCCAGGGGAAAAGAATGTCCTTCGCTGTGGCTTAGTCCCTAGAAATACATCATAGGTGACTGTTTTAGAATGGATGTATGGAATGTATCAGAAACTTCAATCTAGCTTGTGGATGGATGTGCCTGCTGAGGTGTCCATGTTTGAAATGATGTCTTCATTGCAAACCGTCGATCTTGTCTCATGGTTTACCATTACGCTCTTCAAATGTTCCACCGCGGGACCGCTACTAATCAGTCACCGGGTAAAAACGTTAAATTCAAAATGCACGGCTGTCATCACTTTCACACAAGCGGAGTAATTGACCTTTGGCTAGATGAAGCACACGGTAAAATAAATTCATGTCTGTAAAATGGACTTTTATGGTTGGAGGCATTTCCAGTACCGCGGGACAATGAACCGCTCAGCTGTTCCACGGCCAGGTGCGCACGGATAGGAAGGAAGTTCGTTTGGATTTATCCACGACGTAAGTGCTGAGCAAAGCGGCGGGAAGAGTTGTGAAGGATTTTGAACAATAATGCCCGTTCGTATAGAGCCAAATGCTTCAGTAGGGCAAAAGCAACCAAAGTTGTTTTGACGTCTTTTGGTGGGATTTTGGTTGGGTCGTGCGCCGTGACGTTTTTCTCGTGGGCCCCATCTCGTTTGGGGGAAAACCCGCCTCATGTGATGTGCGCTTCCACCTCAGGCGGAATGGGATCCTTCCACGCCATGGTGAATTCTTCCGTCCACGTTATCATGTATTTCTATTACTTCCTGGCTGCCGCCGGACCTCGCTTCCAGAAGTTCCTTTGGTGGAAGAAATACATGACAGCCATTCAGCTCGTATGTATAGTTTTGAAGATTTTCTTTCTTCCTATCTGTTGTTTTTTTTTTTTCTTTTCAATTTCTGTTCATTGTTTTTTTTTTTCCCTCTCACTTTTAAAAAAAAAAAAATTTTAACTTGATTTCAGAATCGCTTTTTCCCTTAATTTTTCCCTTTCCTGCATTTTTTTTTGTTTACGATTCTTCATGTTTTTTCCCCAATTTTCTCATTTTTTCAGATCTTCTTTTTGTTGACCTTTATCTTTTTCACCGTTTCAACATTTGGTTTTGCTTTTTTTTCCTCCCCGCCAGACCCAGTTTGTCCTGGTATCCCTCCACGCGACTCAGTATTACTTCATGGAAAGTTGCGACTACCAGTTCCCCATCATCATCCACTTGGTGTGGATGTACGGCACCTTCTTCTTCGTGCTCTTCTCCAACTTCTGGGTGCAGGCGTACGTCAAGGGCAAGCGGCTGCCCAAGCAGCACCTCGCGCCGTCTCAGAACGGAACGGCCAGCAGCGCCGCCGTGTACGCCAACGGCAAGCACCATGAGAACGGCGTCAAACACGGCATGAGCAAGGGCACGTCCCACCACGAAAACGGCAGCGCCCCCATGGGCAAAATGAAGAAGGCCTAGGGCAACGGGAAAGGAAAACCCCCAAAAAGTATGACCTCGCGAAGCCGTCGCACGGATTCCAAAGATGATTTTGGCTGCGTTTCTTGTCCAGTTTTTTAGTTTTGTCTGTGAAACTCAGGAGGGATGGGCGTAACGCGGTCCACGACTTCCACAAAGGGGGATTCCACGTCTGGTTGGTTCAGTTGTCTCTCTGAGATTTAGGGGAAAGCACAATGTATGAAGAGAAGATATTCACTGACGTGCAGGTTTAGTATCACACTGGTTGCCTTTCACTTTTTAGGAGTTGTCCTCATATCACCCCTTTGTGGACAGATGACTGGACAGAAGACTTGAAAATACTTTTATCTGTAAATATTTTTACAACAAAAGAACTAATTGTATTGGTTAGGCTTTCTACTTTCTAAATTGTGTATTTAATAATAAAACGCCAATAAACCACGCCATAAATAATCTCGGGCCCGTGCTTCTTATTCTGCTTTTCGATTTCCATTTGACGCGACCAGATTGTTGCGTGGCCATCGTGTCATCATCACGCCAGTGTGTGACAACGGCGTTGCGTTGCAACAAAGAAGAAAAGCATGTGCTTGTCTTGTGCCTCTCGCTTGGGTTATGCAAAGAATGTGACGCCCGCTTGTAGGAGTTACACAAGCGACGCATTCTGCTTTGTTGGAGCGGCGGACAAGTCGCAACACCCCCTCGGTTCAGCTGGTTCATTGACAGAGAATAGGCCGCTTATCTCCTTTTGCGTCCAGCTAATGAGACAATACGTATATAGAAAATAAGGGAAGGGAGGTTAAAATTTTGGATGCTCAAGGTCAGTTCAAATGACTACGAAGGTGTTTGTGCTCAGGTTGCCTTTTGATATACTGCTAAATCAGTTTTAAGTGTTTGGAGTTTGTTTTACGAAATTCAATGCGTACAATGATTTTTTTTTATTGGAGATTAATTTCAGATTCTATGTCACAAAACCTGGTATTGTGTAGGTGTGGACTTTCATTTTCTTTGGGGTAACATGAGGGAATTTTAGGCATTTTAAATTTGAACATTAATTTCTAATAAAATACTATAGAAGTTACTATCTGAAATTAATTGGAAAATAATTCGAATTATGAATTGGGTAGGTTTTTAAATCTAATTATCGAGATGAGTGTCGTGTTTTTTTTTTTAATCAAATTATTTTAACATTTTTAGTTTGAATTACAAACTTTTGTTTCAGGGTGTTCTTGATGCATGGTTTTATGACTTTATTAAAATTTCCACACATCCTTTATGATTTTAAGTCCTCCAAATATATCACTACATGTTTCTCAGCAACAGTAATTTTTTAGCCAACTTGTAAGTTAGCAAGTTATGCAAAAAGTACTGAAACACTGAACGAAAAATGTTATTTCAGTTGGAGGGGTACAAAAGTGTGGACTTGGTCAAACTAAACGTTGTGCATTTTATTCTGAAATTGAGCCAGAAACATAATTTAGATTTGCTCTGCAAACATCCTTCTTCAAAGAGACAAGTCATTTTCGTTTCAAACTTTAATTCCAGGCTGACAATTAAGAACATTCCATTTGAGGACATCTTTCAAGCATTCATTCCATGTGCATTCACTATTGGCTAAGTCATTCTCTTTGATTTAAACTAGCAGCCCCCATGTTAAAGGTTTTATTTTTTTCCCACACAAGCTGTGGCTGTTGCTACTAATGCTTTGCTTATTTGATTTCTTGGTTGATTGATTGATACCCACGTTGCTGCTGGGTAAGCTCAGAAAACCACTACGAGTAAAAACCTTAGTCCTCGTGAGTGGATTTTCCCGATGAGGGAAAAATTTGCGACTAGTGTTAGATTTGTGGCACTTCTACGTGATGTACTCCAGGATGTAAAAGATGAGCTCCATCACTATGGGCTCGTCGCCTCTCTTGCGCCCTCTGCTGTGGATGACTGGAATGAGCGTGCTGTCCAGGGCGTTCAGGTACTGCGGGGGGAGAAGGTGCCCGTTGCTGCCTGCCACGAAGCCCACCTAAAATTGACAAAAAAAAATACACAAAGCACTAAATACATATTCAATATTTTTTTTTCTATCATACTTCGATGGCATTCCGTTGTTACCCCCGTTCGTGGAGTTGACTGACAAATATTAGAAACCGCTGTTGGAATGAGACTCAAATTACTAAAACAAATATTGAAAAACAAATACCTCTCTGACAGCGCCAATCAAATGTCAAGGTTATTTATTATCTTTGTAATGTCGGTCTTGTTTTGTTTCTCTAAACGGAATGCGCAGGTGTTACGAAAGAAGTGTCAGATCGACCTGCTGGGGGTCAAAGGTGACACGAAGCCCCAACTTGGACATGCCGTCCTCCTTGAGGAGTTTGAGGTACGGACACAGCGCCAAGCAAAAAGCCCTGGCGATCCGCTCCATCAGCCGGTTGTGTTCTGGTACGTTGGCCGCAATTCCTTTTGGGGGCTCGGCCCTCTGCAGGTAGAACACCTACACACAATTGGAAGTAAATAGTAAAAATAATTTTAACATAATGAATTGATAAAGAGTCCAACATACTTCTGTCCAATGGATAATCTTCCCATTTTCTTTGTATTCGGATTTCTGGAACATCTTTGTACTGCTGATGGACTCCATGGATTTACCATCTATGGGGCTCACAACCCTGCGAACACACATAAAGCATATTATTTTAAAGAATATTTTTGACTTGACTTTCCCTTTTAAAATTCTCCTACTCAGTTCAGCATAGTTTTTCAGCACCAAAACACTGCTTTTATCAAAATTAAACTCCTTAACTTCAATATAGTCCCTTGGCCTTAAGATGACGCATGATAGCACCAATATGCTTATTTTGGCTAAACCTACAAGAAGGTGAAACCAAAACACTACAATTATCTAAGTTAAGCTCCACACCTCATTTCAACAGTTCCATGGCACAGAGATACCTAACAAGCACTGCTGTTCTCTGAACAAATGTCCCCATTTCACTTCCAAATAGCGCTGTTCATTGCTGAGATGCTACAAGATGGTGCCAAAACACTTTTTTTGTCCAAAGGAAGCTTCTTGAATCATTTTATCATCGCTCATGTCGCATTATCCATCCATCCAACCAATATCTTGATTCCTAATGAGGATCAATGGCATACTGGATCCTATCACAACTGGTTTTTACGCTGTACACTCTGAACTGGTTGCCAGCCAATCACAGGTCACACATAGATGAACAACCATTCAGACTCATAAATACACTTGAGGATATTTTAGAATGTTTAAGATACCTCCCATGTATGTTTTTGCAATGTGGGAGGAAACTGGAATACCTGTAGAAAATCCATGCAGGCACGGGGAGAACTTGCAAACTTTAAACTGGAATGCCGGAGCTGGAACTGAACCTGCTGGCTCCGCACTGTGAGGCAGTCGTGCTTACCAGTCTTTCGCCGTGGCATTAGCAAAGCAATAAAAGTTTTGGTTTGGCGCCATCATGTGGTGTCTTTTGCTCTTACTCTAATGTACAAATGTGATTCGGACAAAGGACCTCAGAGGCATACGCTGAAAAAACGCGAGTTCAACAGGTAGCCATATTTGCAAGCCTGTTAATGATTCATTTTGGTATTAATAAAAAAAAATGATTTACAGGCTCTTTCATAAACAATGTGGATCCAGAGCAATGAGCGGCGAGCAGGTGGCGGCGCCCCACCCTTTATTGAGGGCGCACTTGGCCTCCACCCACTGCACACAAACGAGCTCCTGGCTGTCCACTCGGTCCACGCGGCCGCAGGTGACGGCGTAGTCCTTCATCTCCCGGAGCGACCTGCGCAACTCTGCCATGGTCTCTGGGGTAATCTGTACCATTAGCCCATCTGGTGGCGGGAGGGGCGGCACACACACATACACACACAATAAATTTGTCAAAATTGACACAGAAGGACTGTAGTATATGAACTATGTGGATGAGTGTAAATATTAACCAATTGTGCGGGTCCTTTACATCCAAGGCATTTCACAACAGAAGGAAAGCATTGAAAGAAGACAGTAGGGAGCTGAAATTTCACCCAGATGGTGACATGCTATGTTGCACAATCACTTAGTTATCACATTAGCAGGAGTGTGCCATCCCTTGGCTAAAATACTGCGAGAATGATGTGAGGAAAAAATGGGCCAAAAATGATAAAAATATACCGCACATGGGTTAAGTCAGAGGTGTTCTCAGTGTCGTGGATGGTGTTACCTTCAACGATGCTAGACTTGGCAAAGTAACCTGCAGTTGCTTTCAGTGCACTGCTGAATATGAAAAAACACGATCCGGTCACTGGAGAAGAGGAGAAAAAAGGCAAATATAGGTTTTGAACAGTTTTTGTAAACAAATTACACATGTAGCCCGGGTAATCTATTTATGTGGCTATATCCTAAAAATATATTGGTCAACTTTGACTAAGAAAAAAAAAATTGGATACATTTGACCAATTTAGCTGTTTAACTATGCAAACTGAGGGACAATTTCCAATTTGTCAGCCATGCATGTTTTTGGAATGTGGGAGGAAGTCCGAGTTTCTTAGAAAAACCCACACAGGTAAAAGGAAAACACACAAATATCAGACAGGAATTGTTGTAGCCCGGATTTAACCTCTGAATAGCTGTAATTGGAGGCACATATGCTCACCAGTCGTTTATCTTGCCACCTGGAGTTTAATTACATAATATATAATATGTTATAAGTTGAACAGGAATACAGTGAAAAGGCATATATAATAACGCAGCAAAAAAAAACGCAATCACGAAACCGAAATGGAAGAAAATTAAAAGAGAAAAAAAAAACACACTAAGATTAAAACACCTGCAAACAAAGAAATACAAAGATTAAAAGAAAAACGTATTTAAAAAAAACATTGCAAACATAAAACTGACATTAATTCAATAAGAAAAAAAACTGGGCCATATTAATACCCGCTCTTTTTTTTTAATACTCACTATTACTACTGTATTTTGCCTATTAGTCCTGCCCTCTAGTGGCGCATTTGGTCAGTGCAGCTTTCACCTCAGTACTTTTTGTTTCGCTTTTGTTTTAAGTTGCATCCATGTTGTTTTTGTGTTTGCAAACTTTTTTTGTTAATGTTTTTCCAATCCAAAATTTGAAGCAGTGCTTGGTCACCTTTACGTGGCTGGTTATGAATGCTGATGGCTTGCGTCTGGTACTGGCCGTCCTCCCTTTGCACACAGATGAGGTGAGAGTCTGCTTCCTCGTTGAAGCAAGCCCCCATGGCCAGAACGTGCTCGTTGCACTTGTTCATGGCCTTCATCAGCTGAGGTGACAGGAAACATGAATTGTCAACAAAAATATTTTCAAAACGGCGCCGCAAATAATTAAAACATCTCACCTCATTGTACCCGGTTCGTGGTATTTTTATGCAGGTCCTCTGAGCCTCCAGGTCTACCGTGAGTCCCGGGACCAATGGGAGGCTATAACGGAAATTTCTAAAATCCTGCAAAGGATAAAAGGATATTTGCAAAGTGGTGTGAATTCTAGAAGGAATGCCAAATAACATCATAAATATGTCCTCAAGTTCACTAGCTTAATGCTAACACATAATGTGAAACGTCATAGACAGGCTAATGAATTGTATCCACACCTTTTAAATCAGCAACAGGTATTAGAGTGAAATGGTGCAGCAACACATGTAGACAAACAATATACAGTAACATCACTCACAGGTGCATATTCTTTATCCTCTGAAAAAAACGACTAATAATAAAAACAACTAATAATATTAGCAGGTAATAAGTCATGACAATATACCAGAAGGAGCTGCAATTAATGAATGAATTAATTCATTCTCTTAAAGGGATACTAAACTAGCCATTTGCAGCAGAAAAAAAAATGTTATTTTTGTTCATATTTGGTTTGAAGACTAAATTATTTTTCATGTACACTTCAATAACAATTTTTTTTCACACTTGCTGTCAAGGCTTGCTGTCAATGACATCACACTATTAAGTCTCAGGTAATGGCCAATCATGGCTCACTTGTTTTCTGGGTTAGGTCATGTGAATTTCAAAAGCTGAGCTGTGATTGGTTGCTACCTGAGCCTGAGTACATGTGCTTTTCTGTCATTTTCAGCTTTTGGCAAAAATTTGTTTTTAAAGTTATGAATTGTACATGAAAATTAATCATCAAATTGTCGACAAAACATTAACTTTATACAGCTGAAAGTGGCTAATTAGTATCACTAATATAGTGCTACTATTTAAACAAAGAAGATAATTATTCCGTGCTATTTTCCTTAGTAAATACGCTACCAAAAAACATTGGTAGGAAGGTTAGCCAAATTAATTCCATTTCTTCCATGTTGAGAAATGTTTTGATTAGTTACATCCAATGAACTTGCAACTACTCACCACTAAAAGTCTCATGACTGTATGGCCTATGTCTCCAAACAAAGGCTTCCTAAAGCGCACGCTGTACAGAGGACAAGGGTAAACTGCAAAAAAAAAAAAAAAAAAGTGAAACCTAAGACCCACATATGGACCAGCAATCACAACAGGACCCTAATCGTAATTAATGCCCCCAAGTGAAATTTTGCTTAGGTGTCCGTGGAGGTGCCAACTCACATCGGTATTCTGCACCCAGGCGTAGCATGAGACGCAGGGGGAACGTCTTCGCCCACACCACCTCCGCCCGATGGATCAGCAGGCCAAAGAGGTACGGCTGGCTGGGCAATGGAAGACCCTGGAGGGACTGACGAGTGGGACGGACAAATAAGAGGCCCGCATGTTCATCGCTGCCCAGGAAACGGCTGCCGAACAGCGATAATGAAAGGTGCTTGATCACCTTCCCTGAAAGTGAAAAGGACATTTGGAGTGAGACGCACAGGGACGTATTCAAGGTCTTACAAATCCGTGGCAGGTATTAAGTGCCAACAAGCCAAATGTAATTGCATATGACCCTATTTTTTGTCCCTTGGGTCATGTTGCATTGTAATGGGATACGTATGCATGAATTCAAAGGTAGATGTATTAAAGAAGGACTTACTTGCAAAGCAAGAATCATTCTAATAGTACAGCAATGCATAACTAACTAAGTATGGCCCCATAGGTCACAAGTTAGCAATGAAAGTTGGGCTTGTCTGGGAATTGAACCCAGGACCGCTCACACCCAAAGTGAGAATCATTCCACTAGACCAACAAGCCACATGTAATGGACTATGTCCCAATATCTTGTCACATGGCCCACTATTTGGGCCCGCATTAAACAGCAGTTCAATATAAGCTAGATAATTTAAAGGTGGACTTGTCTGGGACCTCTCGCACCCAGAGAGACGCATACTACTAGACCAACAAGTCACATGTAACACCATACGGGCCTGTTTTTTGTCACATGGGCCACCATGTGGGATTGGTCAATACGCAATTTATTCAAGACAGATAATTTTAAAGACTGGCTTGTCCTGGAGTTGAACCCGGGACCTCTTGGACCCTAAGCAAGAATCATACCACTAGACCAACAAACCATAAATAACAGTTTCTGGCCCAGTTTCTTGTCACATGGGCCACCGTACGGCATTGTAGAAGTTATAAACATGCAAGTCATTCAAATGGGCCACCACATTTGTACAGTACAGATACTTGAAAGATGGGCTTGTCCAGGTGTTGAACCCGGGACCTCGTGCACCCTAAGAAAGAATCATACCACTAGACCAACAAGCCATATATAACTGTTTCTGGCCCAGTTTCTTGTCACATGGGCCACCACACGGCATTGTAGAAGTAATCAACAGGCAATTCATTCACATGGGCCACCATATTTGTACAAGACAGATACTCTAAAGACAGGCTTGTCCAGAAGTTGAACCCGGGACCTCTTGCACCCTAAGCAAGAATCATTCCACTAGACCAACAAGCCACGTTTAATAGATTCTGGCCCAGTTTCTCGTCACATGGGCCAGCACATGGTATTTGTCTAGGATGGAGTTTGTACAAGACAGATAATTTAAAGACGGGCTTGTCCGGGAGTTGAACCCGGGACCTCTTGCACCCTAAGCAAGAATCATTCCGCTAGACCAACAAGCCACTTTAATAGATTCTGGCCCAGTTTCTCGTCACATGGGCCAGCACATGGTATTTGTCTAGGATGGAGTTTGTACAAGACAGATAATTTAAAGACGGGCTTGTCCGGGAGTTGAACCCGGGACCTCTTGCACCCTAAGCAAGAATCATTCCACTAGACCAACAAGCCACATTAAAGGGACCTGGCCCAGTTTCTTGTCACATGGGCCAGCACGTGGTACTCGTCTAGGATGGAGTTTGTACAAGACAGATAATTTAAAGACCTGCTTATCCGGGAGTTGAACCCGGGACCTCTTGCACCCTAAGAAAGAATCATTCCACTAGACCAACAAGTCACATTAAAGGGATCTGGCCCAGTTTCTTGTCACATGGGCCAGCACGTGGTATTTGTCTAGGATGGAGTTTGTACAAGACAGATAATTTAAAGACGGGCTTGTCCGGGAGTTGAACCCGGGACCTCTTGCACCCTAAGCAAGAATCATTCCGCTAGACCAACAAGCCACTTTAATAGATTCTGGCCCAGTTTCTCGTCACATGGGCCAGCACATGGTATTTGTCTAGGATGGAGTTTGTACAAGACAGATAATTTAAAGACGGGCTTGTCCGGGAGTTGAACCCGGGACCTCTTGCACCCTAAGCAAGAATCATTCCACTAGACCAACAAGCCACATTAAAGGGACCTGGCCCAGTTTCTTGTCACATGGGCCAGCACGTGGTACTCGTCTAGGATGGAGTTTGTACAAGACAGATAATTTAAAGACCTGCTTATCCGGGAGTTGAACCCGGGACCTCTTGCACCCTAAGAAAGAATCATTCCACTAGACCAACAAGTCACATTAAAGGGATCTGGCCCAGTTTCTTGTCACATGGGCCAGCACGTGGTACTCGTCTAGGATGGAGTTTGTACAAGACAGATAATTTAAAGACGGGCTTGTCCGGGAGTTAAACCCGGGACATCTTGCACCCTAAGAAAGAATCATACCACTAGACCAACAAGCCACATTGAACACTTTCTGGTTCAGTTTCTTGTCACATGGGCCACCACCTGGATTTGTAGAAGTAATCAACAGGCAATTCGTTCACATGGGCCACCATATTTGTAGAAGACAGATACTCTAAAGACGGGCTTGTCCGGGAGTTGAACCCGGGACCTCTTGCACCCTAAGCAAGAATCATTCCACTAGACCAACAAGCCAGATCTAAGCGATCTGGCCCAGTTTCTTGTCACATGGGCCAGCACGTGGTATTCGTCTAGGATGCAGTTTGTACAAGACAGATAATTTAAAGACGGGCCTGTCCGGGAGTTGAACCCGGGACCTCTTGCACCCTAAGCAAGAATCATACCACTAGACCAACAAGCCACGTTCAACATATTCTGGTCTAGTTTCTTGTCACATGGGCCACCACCCGGAATTGTAAAAGCAATCAACAGGCAATTCATTCACATGGGCCACCATATTTGGAGAAGACAGATACTCTAAAGACGGGCTTGTCCGGGAGTTGAACCCGGGACCTCTTGCACCCTAAGCAAGAATCATTCCACTAGACCAACAAGCCACATTTAATAGATTCTGGCCCAGTTTCTCATCACATGGGCCGGCACGTGGTATTTGTCTAGGATGGAGTTAGTACAAGAAAGATAATTTAAAGACGGGCTTGTCCGGGAGTTGAACCCGGGACCTCTTGCACCCTAAGCAAGAATCATTCCACTAGACCAACAAGCCACATTTAATAGATTCTGGCCCAGTTTCTCGTCACATGGGCCAGCACATGGTATTTGTCTAGGATGGAGTTTGTACAAGACAGATAAGTTAAAGACGGGCCTGTCCGGGAGTTGAACCCGGGACCTCTTGCACCCTAAGCAAGAATCATTCCACTAGACCAACAAGCCAGAGCTAAGCGATCTGGCCCAGTTTCTTGTCACATGGGCCAGCACGTGGTATTCGTCTAGGATGCAGTTTGTACAAGACAGATAATTTAAAGACGGGCCTGTCCGGGAGTTGAACCCGGGACCTCTTGCACCCTAAGCAAGAATCATACCACTAGACCAACAAGCCACATTGACACTTTCTGGTCCAGTTTCTTGTCACATGGGCCACCACCCGGAATTGTAGAAGCAATCAACAGGCAATTCCTTCACATGGGCCACCATATTCGGAGAAGACAGATACTCTAAAGACGGGCTTGTCCGGGAGTTGAACCCGGGACCTCTTACACCCTAAGCAAGAATCATTCCACTAGACCAACAAGCCACATTTAACAGATTCTGGCCCAGTTTCTCGTCACATGGGCCAGCACATGGTATTTGTCTAGAATGGAGTTTTGAACAAGCCAGATCTAAGGTACCTGGCCCAGTTTCTTATCACATGGGCCAGCACGTGGTATTCGTCTAGGATGCAGTTTGTACAAGACAGATAATTTAAAGACGGGCCTGTCCGGGAGTTGAACCCGGGACCTCTTGCACCCTAAGCAAGAATCATACCACTAGACCAACAAGCCACATTTAAGGAACCTGGCCCAGTTTCTTATCACATGGGCCAGCACGTGGTATTAGTCTAGGATGGAGTTTGTACAAGACAGATAATTTAAAGACGGGCTTGTCTGGGAGTTGAACCCAGGACCTCTTGCACCCTAAGCAAGAATCATACCACTAGACCAACAAGCCACATTGAACACTTTCTGGTCCAGTTTCTTGTCACATGGTCCACCACCCGGAATTATAGAAGTAATCAACAGGAAATTCCTTCACATGGGCCACCATATTTGTAGAAGACAGATACTCTAAAGACGGGCTTGTCCGAGAGTTGAACCCGGGACCTCTTGCACCCAAAGCAAGAATCATACCACTAGACCAACAAGCCACATTGAACACTTTCTGGTCCAGTTTCTTGTCACATGGTCCACCACCCGGAATTATAGAAGTAATCAACAGGAAATTCGTTCACATGGGCCACCATATTTGTAGAAGACAGATACTCTAAAGACGGGCTTGTCCGGGAGTTGAACCCGGGACCTCTTGCACCCTAAGCAAGAATCATTCCACTAGACCAACAAGCCACGTTTAATAGATTCTGGCCCAGTTTCTCGTCACATGGGCCAGCACGTGGTATTTGTCTAGGATGGAGTTTGTACAAGACAGATAATTTAAAGACGGGCTTGTCCGGGAGTTGAACCCGGGACCTCTTGCACCCTAAGCAAGAATCATTCCGCTAGACCAACAAGCCACTTTAATAGATTCTGGCCCAGTTTCTCGTCACATGGGCCAGCACATGGTATTTGTCTAGGATGGAGTTTGTACAAGACAGATAATTTAAAGATGGGCTTGTCCGGGAGTTGAACCCGGGACCTCTTGCACCCTAAGCAAGAATCATACCACTAGACCAACAAGCCACATTCAACACATTCTGGTCTAGTTTCTTGTCACATGGGCCACCACCCGGAATTGTAGAAGCAATCAACAGGCAATTCATTCACATGGGCCACCATATTTGTAGAAGACAGATACTCTAAAGACGGGCTTGTCCGGGAGTTGAACCCGGGACCTCTTGCACCCTAAGCAAGAATCATTCCACTAGACCAACAAGCCTCATGCACCTGACACTGGCCCAGTTTCTTGTCACATGGCCCACCACACGGTATTGTAGATGAATTCATTCAACATGCAATTCGTTCAAGACAGACAGGTAGGCTTGTCTGGGTTTTGAGCCAGGGACCTCTCACACATTTTAAGCAAGAATTACACCAATAGACCATCAAGCCACATGGCCAAATTTCTTGTCATACTGTATGGGCCACAATTTGTGACCACATTCAAGAGCGATTAATATGAGGTAGGTATAATGATGAGTTGAACCCGGGACTTCTTGCACCCAAGCAACAATCCTACCACTGCAGGAGACCAACAAGTCTTGTCACATGGACCACTATGTGTCCTTGGACAAGAGCATTATTCCTTTTAATGCAGATATTTTAAAGATTGTGATCTCGACCCTTGACCCAGATCGCATCTAATTCAGGCCTCGGTTATTGTTACTGGTCATTACTACTATTCATTCTAGGGTAGCTCAAGATGGGGTTGCCCTGGAGTTGAGCCTGAGGCTTTCAAAGCGATGTTCATTCCACTTGAACAACACACCACATGTTATTAAGAATAGCCACATGGTTTTAGCCCCACAGGACAAGCCTATGAATCTCAGCGTCCCAAATGAAATGTCCTCACCTGTGAGGCTGTCCCTGTACAGCTGAACAAAGTGGCTGAAGATTTCCCTGGGGAAGCTCTTCTCCTCAGGCAGGCACTGCAGGAGCACCACCAACTCCACCTGACCCACGGCGTGCATCCCTTTGGTGGTCACGCACCAACACTTCCTGTTAATGTCTGTCCCAAAACCATAGAACATGATCAAGTGTAAAACAGGTGCGATGGTGGTCACAAACTGAAGAACAACTCCTTACAGTTGACCATCTTGACCATGGCGAGGAGGTTGGCATTGAGGACAAACACCAGAGGGTTAGAGCGACCGCTCTCCAGTTCTTGTATGAGCAACGTCTCAGAAGGCCGCTCCTCCACGGTGTAATCTGAGGAGAGACCAGATTAAAGTGTTTTAAACATGCGAAGGGCACCCAAACATCTAATTATTCGGATATTGGCCTTATTATCTGCAGGACCTTCAAAAACATTCACGCTGCTTGAAAATAAATCACCATGCAATTGTTCTGTCGATTCGCAAGGTCAAGCAACATTAAGCATACTTCTTTGACACCAATAACTGCTTTATCTCTTTTTAATGCCATTGTGGCATTTTAGGTCACAAAAATACACAAATGGGTTTGTTTTTCTCAAGGACTCGCCGAGATTAAATTCCAAAGAGTAACAATTCGAATTAGTAACCCCAGTACCTCCTTTGACTCCTGTGGAGGTGAGGATGGGGGGCAAGCCTTCCGGCGGGATGAGGTTCGCCGAACTGCTCACTAGAGTGGACGTTCCCCAGTTTCGAGGAGCACACGCCTCCTGGAAAAGGGAGAGACATGTAATATTAACATTAAGACTTAATGTGGCCCTCAAACAGATTAAAAATTGAAATAAAAAAATCAGATTAGGATTGAGACCATTTAGATCACGATAAAGAATGAAGTTGCATCTAAACTGCAGATCAGGATTTAGTAGAAACAGAAAATGGACTTTTAGATTAGATCCGCAAGTAAGATTACGCTCTAAAAACACTTGGATTGAACCTAATTCATAAAATGACAAAATCAATATTCGTGACTCAATTTATTGGGTTTTACACACAAAATAACCCCCAAATTGTGTCATTTTGTGAAAGGCAACCAAGCTTTTGTGTGTGTGTGTGTGTGTGTGTGTGTGTGTGTGTGTATGTGTTAAAAACAACAGGATATTGTGTCAAATTGACCTGAATATTGGATCAATCATTTTTTGATCCTGTTTTTAGAGTCTAACATGTAACATGGAGCTTCATACAAAATAGCTTCTTAAAATATGATTAATCATGGTTAATTATGAAAATTGCTATTAAAACTATTAATCGCTTGACGGTACTAGTTTGTATTTTAAACATAATTGAAAGCAACTATTGGAGATCGCACCGAAGATTGATAGGAGTACAATTCAGTGATCCTACATTAGCGCCCCCATGTGGCCTGGAGGCTCTGCGAAGCTGCGGCGACCCAGTTGAACCTTTGGCCATCCCGCTTCGCGTCGCTCGGCTAACCGACGGCGAAAAAGCGTGCCCTCTGACCGGGGTGGCTGGGGCGGACTCGGACTGCTTGTCGATGTGGATCTGGTCTGCGAACCACACCCTCCTTTTCCCCCTCGGTGACGTGCCTGTAAAGGAGATGCCACTTGTTGTTCTTGTTGGACCGTTTTCCAAACCCCGTCCAAAAAAACAAAACAAAACAAAAAAAAGAAACAGTGGGCTGAAAAAATCAAACATAAGTGGCTCACTTTTAATGAGGGTTGAATGACAGGAAACACAAACCCGCCCCTCCTTGCCGTCCAGATGTGTAAGTCTGAACTTCAGGCCGGAGCAAAGTGCACAAAACACCTGACGACACACACGTGCGCATGCACACACATATATTGAATGACATCAAAATTGCCGAAAACGCCTAATGGGCCGGAACACGAGCTTCACCTTGCCACAGGCGCGACAGTGGTGCCTCCGTTTGGTAAACGTAAACTTGACGCCGCACTTCATGCACTCCAGAGCCTCGGCGTCCGGGATCCAGACTGGGGCGACCTCCCCCAAGGCACTGGCACGATCTTTGGTCAGGATGCCGACCGGTCCGGACTCGTTGTCCGGATTGGCCGGGGAGGACGCTGAGGCTTTTCCGTCTTCTCCCCCATTGGATACACAATCTTTAAGATGACTCTGGAGGTCTTTGGATTCCTCCATCTCCTTCTCCTCGATCACAGAGTCCTCCTTGGAAGTCTTCAGCTTTGTAACCCCCTGCGCCAGGCTCAGAACCAGAGGGCCGGGAGGCTTCTCGTCCTGGCCTTCGCCCCATGGGGTCACCATGCAGCCCCCTTCTTCCACGTGGAGCATCTTTGCAGGAGGTTTTTCTTCACACGGCGTGCCCGTTTCATCCGAGGGGGATTTGGACGAAGGGATTTCTGATGGAATTTGCCCGGATTTGGACATGTCGCCTGCATCCTTGAGGACCAGGAGATAAGGTCTGCTTAGCCAGGGCAGCTTGGTGTCACTAAGGGATGTGTTGTCTCCTTCATCTGCTTCAAGAAGAGCATATCGTGAGTATTTTAGAAAAAATGAGAAACAGAACAAAGAAGAGTCCATCTGCATCGACTCAGCCTGCGGATTTAAAAGAACCCGGATGGTTGAAAACCTACTGAGACATCCATCATCCATCCATCCATCATCTATTCACCCATCCATCCGATTATCCATCATCTACATCCATCTATCCAAATAACCATTCATATATCCTCCATCAATCATCCATCCATCCAATTATCCATCCATCCATCATATCATCTATTCATAAATCCATCCAATTATCCCTCCATCCATCATTTATATATCAATCTATCCAATTATCCATCAATTTATCATCCATCCATCCATCCAATTATTCAACCACGCATCGTCTATTCTCCATCCATCTATCCAATTATCCATCCATCATCCATCCATCCGTCCATCCAATTATTCCTCTATACACCCTCCCATCCAATTATCATCCATCCCTCCATATATCCAATCATTCAGCCATCCATCATCTGTACATCCATCCAATTATGCCTCCATCCATCATCTATATCCAATTAGCACTACACCCATCATCTAAACATCCATCTATCCAATTATCCATCCATCTATCATCCATCCATTCATTATCAGCCATCCATCCATCCCTCTATCCCCCCAACATAACTATCATTCCATCCATCCCTCCAACATAATTACATAATTATCATTCCATCAATACATCCATCCATACATCCATCCATCTACCGGCCACATATTGCATAACTGGTCATAAAGGGAGGAAGGCTGACGCTCACTAAGTGGCCATTAAAGTGCATGTATTGAATCATCTGGAGGTCGTTCTTGAGAGGTTTGTGAGATGAAACATCAGCTCCCTCAAAAGTCACCTCCAGAAAGATATCACCCGATGTGTACAGTAAGACTGATGCAAAAAGAATGACAATGCAAAAATGCACATTTGGTGCAGGATTTAAAAAAAAAAACAAATGTGGTTTGGATTAAGAATAAGATTTGCATTCAGGTGTAAAATTAATGTATGGCTAAAATTACTATACAATAAAACTGAGCTTATAATTAGCATTACAACTGAGGCTAAAGGCCCGCGTTTCATGCTGTCATTATGATTAATACATTTATTATTTTAAATTATCATCAATTTTAGAAATCATCCCAAAATTAGCACATTACACCAGAGAAAGATTGAATTCACAGCAAAATTAGAATTGAGGTTGTGATTAAAATGGGGAAATTCAATTTGAAGTTACAATTGATTTAGTTCATGTATGTTAACATTTAACATTTAAAATTAAACGTTGCAATGAGAATAAAGTTAGTTCTGAGATTTAAATTATGATTGCAGTTGCTATAACTGATTATGTACTTGATAATACCAAAATTATGTATTAGGTCAAGATTTAAAATACTGTAAAAAGTTAAATTTAAAATAATAACAAAAACCGAGTTTAAAATTGAGATTGCGATTCAGTTTGAAACGAAGCCACGTACAAGATCATCATAAAAAGTGAATGTGGTTGAATACCCCTTTAAAACTGAAACTACAATAGATACTGTGAGATTGGGATGACTCGATCGGATTTTGGGATTAAATTATATTCGCATTCAACTCTTCCAGGATAGGGCGTTTCTCTAAGTGCTCCCCTTAGACCCCAAAAGTTTGAGAACCTCTGCATTAGACTAAATTAAAAATCCGGACGAGGTTCCTAATCTGATTTACTCTTGCGCTGGATTCGCCTCCGCATTGTAGAAACTGAACGCGTAAAAACTCCCTTCCAACGCATTTTTCTTTTTAGCGAGTCATCACACGTCAAAACGCATTCACGATGACAGACTACATCCTCACACACTAACGCACATGGCAAAGGGGAGGGGATATGATTCATAACAATTGCACGTGTTTTTGCGTGAAGAAATCTCATCAAGGTTTATCACCTTCCCATCGTATTCTGGATCGATATGGAGCTAAAAAGTGTGAGGCGTAATTGCTGCGGGTTGCGTGTGACGCATTGAGTTCAATCCGACTGGAAACGCGCCGAGCTCGCCAATGCGACACTCGTCCGTCCGGCAGAGTGAGCGAGCGCCAACGGGACAGCCCGTTTCCTTTTTGATATTTTTGATGCGGTCGGATTTGTTTGTGAGGATCAACAACGGGGGGAGGAAAACGCGAGTGGTGCATACATGCTGCATCGGCGCTTTTCACGCCTCATCATCATCATCATCGTCATCATGACGCACATGCAAAGCCAGCATGGATGAAGTAAGAAAAAGAAAAACGAAGATGTACTTCTCACCCTCTGCGATGCCCCCCAGGAGGCTCTCGTTGTCGTCGTCCCGCGCCGAGAACAACTTCAACATTGTCTTGCACAAGCTGCATCAGCAGCAAATGATGGTGATGACTTGGGGAAGGGAAATGGGGGAGGGAGGTGGGGGTTTGCCTCTCTACCCTTCTGTGAGCGACCCCCCCCCCCACTCCCTCCCCACTTGTGTTTCTCTGCAGATTTTCGAAAGGAGGAGGAAATGAGAAGTATGTGCAGAATGGGCCATTATTGCGTCAAGGGAGTTATGACGTCACACAGCCTGCTTTCCCTTGAATTAGATCTTGGTGATTGGAGTTAGTATGGCACTAACAGTTTTTTTTTTTATTTTGGGTCGATTGCAGGGTTTTCTACAGTATTTCCTCTGTCAGCTACGCGTGTTGACAACTGTACTATGCAGTAGACTACGGGAGAAAGCACACTTTTTCTTCGCGGGACTTTCATTTGCATAGAACTGGAAAGAAATATGTCATACTTTATTAATACAAAATCCAGCACAGTATAATGAAAATTGCAGAGGCCCTAAAATTGAGCCCTGTGGAACACCTCACAATATTTTACAGACCACAAAACAGATGATGCTACTCTATCTTCTGAAGTTGCTGAATAAATTATGCCTAAAGATACCACTACAAATGAAGTTTCCAATTGTAATAAAGCAGCTATATAGCATAGTTTTTTTTGTTTTCTGTAAATAATCCATTAGAAATAAGCAACAGCAAATTAGGTGAACACATGCAGACTAACTTGCAATCTCCTGTTAATAAAACAGGGTAGCTAAAGATTCTATTGTCTGTATACTATACTGCAATGTAACTCATTAGATGGTGGGTACAGCAAACGTTTCTGGCTGTGCGCTTATGAACTCTTTTTGAGGCTTCAATTGTCAATGATGACACTGGGACCTCTCCAAATGTTAATCTTCTTTATTTTGTTTTAAAAACAAACCAACAAGGGATGTTTGTCACTACCTTTTTCAGCCCAATACCAGAACAAGTACTCAATTCTTAAGTAGGCACCATTCCCAAGTACTGATACCACTGGCACATTTGATACATGGACCCCCCCCCCCACCCCCCTCACCCCCACCCCAAAAAAGACTGATAATTCTTAAAAAAAAAAAGCTATATGTCTATGATAACGTTTTCTTTAAGACATGGAATTTTTACTTTTTTAATACACATTTTTACAGATATTGTATCTTAATGAGCACCTGTCAAGACACGTAAGCCTTTAGTTTCCTATTGTAGAGGGCTGATACCAGTATCGGATACCTGGTATTGGTACTCGCCCATCCCGAAAACCAACAAATAAGTTTTAAACAACTACCAATGTGTCTCATTTTCTTTTAAAATCCAGTCAGTCAACTTGGACTGAGGGCGGTGTCTGTTGCGTTAATGTGTGTCCATTCTGATATGTCCAGATCAATAGAGGTGAAAACATTGCAGAGCGTTTCTGATTTTGGCGCAGTCGTCAGTTGGCTTCATTCTTGGATGCTTCATCAAAGTTCTCCACCAAATCTGCCCAGCAACAACACGAAATTGTTTTTTTTAGGCAACAATAGTAGCATATATGTACCAAGTTCCCATACATGACGGTTACAATTTCCAGAAAAAAAAAACTTACCTGGAACATCATCATCCTCTTCCTCAATGTCTTCTACTTTTGGTGCTTTGCTGTCAAGCGCTGTAATAAAGAATGAAGAATATTAGCGATTCACACTATAAGTAAAGAGAAAAGAACATAAAAGTAATGGTGAGCTGTCAAGGGGGTGTAGTGTAATTGCACACCTATACCACTAGGTGGTGCTGTGTCACTCATCAATTTCTGTGCAGGGGTTAGAATCAAAGTTGCTGTCAACATTGTTTTCTAAATCAAATGATGATTTTTTTTTTTGTTAATTTTCAGGCACTTTGATATGAGTGAAAATAAATGAGAAGCATTTGTGTAGATGAACCAACCCACCTTGGCGAGGGAAGTGCTCGGCTAGCTTTCGCAGGCTGCTCAGGCTGTCGGCCCCCAGCTGGCTGAGGATCCCCGGCAGCATCTCGGTCAGCTGCTTGGTCTCGGCGTGGCCCGTGACGGCGAAGGTGTTGGACGACAGAGAGGCCTGCACTTTAGGGTTGTTGAAGTGGATCACCGTCCCGTCGTCCTTGATCATGTTGACCTAAGAGGGGGGCGCCACAATGACAGTTATACCAAAATTCTGCAGATCCACATTGTGTAGTATTTACCTCCTCGATCCCGGCGATATTGTTGACGGCCAATTTCTTCAGTGAACTCTGAAGTTTTTTGTCATCCGCTGTTGCGGTTCTGTGTACCACCTTCTTCTTCCTGCGCGCGGAACCCTGAAATCATGCAAAAATGTTTTGGTCTGATGTGGTTGTGTGGTACTTTGACTTATTGATACATTTATAATCAATTTTGTTGGAACTGCATTATATTATTAGGCTAGTATTTATTCATATAATATTGTAACCCAAAAAACATGATTAAATTGGAATAAGATACGTAGTTTTTTATCATATTTTTAGAGTTAATATTGGATGGACATATTTCAGTTTATAGACTTTTATTAGCATACGTTTGGTGGTGTGCCTTCCGCTCTGGTGCCCCTAATTGTAGGGTCAGCCATTGTTCTACAAGTACACTTCAGCTGAGCCCGCATCCACTGGCACTAAACCGAAACATATTACCCACAATTCCTTCTGAATTCCACCAAAAACATCTGCAAAATACATTTATACTTCCTGTACAAAGACAATAAATGCATTCTATTTTATTCTTAAAAATAACAATAATCAGTAAAACTCCTGTGTTGATAAAACGTTTAAAGACAAAACTTTAATTACCAGATATTTTATTTGAATACCTTTAATTTATCATCTAAATTACGTACTTTTGTCCTGATGTAGTGACCGCACTTAGCGACCTTGTGCGCATGCGCAGCAGATCTGTATGGCCTGCCAAATTGCGCAAACCCAAGCGTGTAGCTTGCCTGAGTTTTTACTCTACTTTAAAGTCAGCACATTTTGCATGTTTGTAATCTGCGCTCTCGAACGATACGTGCACACTTCAGTGAGAACCGTAATGCATGTGTTGAGATTGGCCCAATGAAGGTTAAGAAACCTCTGGAGAAAGACTAACTTCCGGGTTCGCACTTACCTTTCCACCTATCCGCACTTGGGCCTGAAGTTTGGCCAATTTTTCCTGATTCATCTCGTTACCTGCGGTAAGACAACACGTAGCTGAAGCCAAATGACCAGAGCGCACATGCTAACAAATATCCAATTGTTATAAATTACTATGAGAATAATACACGCGACATGAGGCGAGCTATTAGCTCCACCTTTTAGTGTAGCGCTACCGCGAGCACGACAACAAAACAAAACATTCCCTAACAGACGTTTCCGTAACACGGCACACACTTAAGCGCTGCAATGTCGAATACTCAAACCTGCACAAGCTTCCACGGAGGCATGCGGGGGTTTAGAAAAAAATGTAGATTATTAGGAAGACGTTTGTATTAGTCACAAATGAATATGGAGTTATTCTCTTCTTCGCTACGACATATTGAGTCATTTTGAAAGATATCCTGCCCTCTTCTGGATGGTGTCAGTATTACATCAACAAACGCATTGCATCTACTTCGCATATTGTGTGGAATATAGCTTTTTATTCCAACGATTCACTTGTTAAAATTATTAAAAGTAAGTTAAAAGTATATACGTTCACTACACAAACGGGGGATTATTTCAATATAAATTTTGTGTATGTCACTATATATATATATATATATATATATATATATATATATATATATATATATATATATATATATATATATATATATATATATTTTTTTTTATATATATATATATATATTATATATATATTTATATATTTTATATATATTTTTTTTATTTTTTTTTTTCGTATGAGTCATGTAACAGTAATATAATATGTGTGTGTGTTTTTTGTCAGATGCATTTGTTATGAATGTCAACTAGTCCTGTGAAACATATTTTTTTCAGCCAAGAACCCCCCAACCTGCACAAAGACCTTGGAATGAAAAAAAGAAAGACTTAGACCAGGGTGTTATGCCATCCGTTTCTGATTTATTTAACCTTGAAACTACATTTGTAGTGGTATCTCTTGGCATATTTTATTTTGGAACTGTAGAAAATAACTGGTGTAACATCATCTGCTTTATTTCGGGCAATATATCACCAATGGCAATGTATGTATCTGTATAAAATTTAGCAAAATAAAGGAATGCAACGTTTGTAAAAGAGTCATCAACGCAATTTAGGATTAAATTGCTTCATGGTTCAATTATTTGATCTTAATTTAGAAAGAAACATGCACTCTTCCTGTTACAGCATAAAAACAGTGAATTATATTAGTGATACTTGGCAGAAACCTTGTTAAAATCTTACACATTTTCTGATGTGCCTTCCAGTATCCCCAGGGGGTATACTTGTACTCCCATTTGAGAACTGCAGAACTCGACCATATTCAATCAGGTCCCCCTGCAATTTTTCCACACATTTTCATGATTTTTTTTTTTAATTTACTCCCATCAACTGTATAGGAACAATTTTCACATTGTACATACAAAGGACTTGATCGTGATAACAACAGCTTCCCTAATACATTTAAACAAAAGATAACCTTAAATTATTGATGTGATGCGCCATCGAACTACTGGTCTTCCAACAGGCCCTTGTGTGAAATTTGCATCCAAAAGGACCACCACATATTTAAATGTGAAACCAATGAGGAATTACACACAACACATAACTGTAACGTAAATGAGCCAACACAGGTTACTCCATCTACATCACATACTGTTTTCATCTTGTCATTGATATAAACCTCCACTATTTCTTCCCATTTCAGCCTTTTTTCCACACGGACAGCACCATTTGAAACACTTCGTTCTTGGCGTCATCTGACAGACTGATGCGAGTGTTTTGTACGAGTAAACCATCGAAGAGGCATGCGGGCGGGCCGAATTTGGAGTGGCTGGAGCTTTGTAGGAAGCTGTGCTGCCAGCGCACCTGCTTCCGGGACTTGGACCTGCAGCAGCGTTGTAACATAAGATAGAATTTTTTCAGCACGGCCTTCCTCAGCAGGATGTACACCCAGGGGTCCAGTATCTGGTTCCACGTGGCGATGCGCACCAGAAACAGCAGTTTGTCGGATGCTGGGTTATGATTGTCTTTGGAGGTAAGAAGGATGATTCGGGTCTGTACAAAGTCAAACATAAAAGAAATAATAAATCAGTTCATATTTTAAGCTAAATAGCATATTAGATAATAGTGGGTTTTGTCTTGTTTTATTTACATTTAAATGCTCTGTTAACACAGCATGAGAAATTCTATGGATGGGCTTATGAACAACATTTTAACGGATATTTGAACTCAAACGTGCAACATTGTGTAGACAGACAATATAGTAATGTTTACAGGCATATTTTATTTATCCTCTGTGAAGAATTACCTATATTACCACATAATTTTCAGTAGTTGAGTGAAACTTCATTTGTTCTTTCCACTTGTATTATTCTGCCCCCTGGTGGTCAAAGTGTGCATTCCTAAGCCTATCACAACTTGCTAATGTCACTTGACAAAACTCAGTACACAGGTGAGCTGTGATTTTTGTCAAGAGCAGGTGGCAAAATGGTCGCCCTCTGAGATGGATAAAAACTGATGGGTTTTGCTTCCTACTCATACATATTTCATATTCCAGATACACAATTTTAATTACAATGCCATCTTTAGACTACTGGGGCTGAATCAGAACATATTGTATTTTTTCAAGTGTTTAGTGGGTTAAGTACAAAGTAATCAAACACTCTAGGTCGTCAAGTAGTAATCGATTACTTTAGGCATTAAAGTTTAGGTAATAAAGTACTGTAATTGATTATTAATAATGTTAATTGTAAATAACGTACCTAATTGATTGCTTTACTTAAGTTAGTTATTGTTTAGTTATTGATTACTTTAGTACTTCATTAACTACTAAAGTACATAAAGTAATTGTTTACTTTAGAACAAATACCAGCCATTTTAGACACTCCTTTATCCAAACATTTGAAAAAAAAAAAAATATAGAAATAAGTACCTGGGAAGGAATCTCTGGACTCTTAAAAACATGGAAAATATGTTTTGAGGGATTGAATGAGTTCAAAATGGAGTTGCTCACGTTAATAAGTAAACATTTTCGTATACTTAACCTAACATGCTGCACACACACACACCGTGTTTTTCTGTTATAGCGGGGACATCCTATTGCCATGAAACATTTTCTGTCACTTAAACTTAAACCTTAACCGTCACAAAAGATTGCCTAAGCCTATCCCTTACCTTAACCTCAAACAAAATCTCAAATCTATTCTTTAAAAGCTTGTTGACCCTTAAAAAGAGGTCTCAACTTGTGGGGTCCACCAAAATGGTCCCTACAAGTGCAAGAGGTCCCCACAAAGAGAGCAAAACACACACAAACGTGGGCTTGCACACAAGCAGTAAAGCACTCTTACCATTGCTAACATTGACTTTTAAACAATTTCACTGCAAATTAAAAAATATCCATATTTAATATCTTGTGTATGCCAAAGATGTGTAGAGAGAGGCTCCGCTTACCAATAAAGGCCCCCAGCAAGCGCAAGAAACCAGCATGATGGCCATCAGCTGGCAGATCATTTCAACGTGGTAAGACCTCCCTCTGCTGTGATGCTTGCGGTGCAACGTGGACAGCAGCAGGGAGCAGCTGGTCACCGTATTGCAAACGATGGACAGGAGCAGAGCTAGCAAGCCCAGCAGCGCGAAGAGCAGAGGCAAGAACACATCGAGCCAATCGCTGGGCTCGTTCAAATTGTAAAAGCACCAGCTTCTGGAGGTCTGCACCCTGTAGGACTTCCTCAGCAACACCGGCAGCGCAGCCACAAGGGCGGCCAGGAACCAGATGACGGACAGCAGCTTTTTCATGTGGCCGAAGGCTAACCCGGTGGAGTGGTAAATGGGCTTGGTGACCCCGATGCAACGTTCGATCGCCATGGCGCTCCCCAGGAACAGCGGGCTGAGACCGAAGAAGACCAAGGTGGCGCCGAAGAGGTTGCACACCCTCCCGTAGGGGTCGAAGGTCTCCCAATTCTTACGCAAACTGTAGACGTAAAGCACCACCGAGCCGTTGACCAGGTGGCCCAGCAGGTCGGTGACCACCAGGCTGGTGGCGAAGACCGAGAAGGGCGCCTTGGATTTCAGAGGGATTCGTTTGGAAGATTTGAGCAGGATGAAGAAGGCCAGGCTGTTGGACAGGATGCCCACCGTCATGGAGATGAGCGAAGCGGTCACAGACAGGTTCTTCTCCGCGCAAGTGATGTTTGTGGGCGTGGCCTCTTTCCAGCTAGTCAGATCAGCGCCCTCACTCGCTGACATTGTGGGTTTGAAATCTGGAAGATAGCATGCGCTTCTAATTAAAAACACCTCACCCCAAAAAACATCAAAATCCAAATAGTTGAGGTGCGTTTAATACTCAATGACTTTATCCACCACTTATTACCACCAGTTTAATGTTAGAAATGCGCGACAATTCATCTAGGATTGCCAAATTAGGTACTCATCGTCATATGTTTGGTAATCCACTGCCAAAACACCTATGAGGTTTATGAACAAATCTGATTTCAATTTGAATCAAACTTGGTGTGCTTGTTCATAGTGATGACGCAACTGTAAATCTAAAATTTTAGGTCAATCAAAGCAGGGGTTTGGGAGCTGCGTCTCGCCGAATTTGGACATTTTCTGCAAAAAGGGGCGGGGCTGCCTTCCTTCGAAGCCTTATGTTTCAGGAACTACTGGGTCAAACTTCACAAATGAGGTATCATTGGAAAAGTAATTCAACAAGGATTCCAGATTAACATTTTTTTAATTGGTGCATATTTTACTAACTTGACTGACCAATCCAAACTTGGACCATAAATATGACCTCATGGTTCATGTGACCTTGACAAAATTTTACATAAAAAAGAATCCCTCACATGTTCTCTAAAGCATGTTTTCATTTTTACAGTTTTAGATTGATGAAGATTGACCGAAAAATGAGTTTAAAGGCAAAATGACAAATTTCGGTCTGCCGTAGCACCCAACCCAAACTAAGGTCAACCTAAAATTTTAGATTCAATGTTGAGCCATCATTTGGGATGGACTCTAAAAACGGTCGTCCCATTATTATTTCTATAGTGAAATCCAAACTAAGCAACAAAAGCTACTTTATTTTTTAAATTCCAAAATCTACTACTAATTTTATTCATTACAGATGTCGGCCATTTTTTTTCTTGCTGTCGACTGAAAATGACATCACAGGCTTAGGGCTCATCTCAATTTTTGGCCGATTTTCTAGCATATGACAGACAAGATTCAGCAACCAATTTAATAGAAAAAAAATGGTAATGCATTTTTTTACTATCAGTTTGAAAAAAATAGCTTGAAAGTCTTAATGCCAATCTGTTAAAAATTGTAAAAAAAGGTCTCGTTGGAACTCCTCAGTAGGGTTTTTGTTGACATCCTTTCATGTCAGCTGTGCTCGAAAAGTTAATGAAGGTATGGAAAATGTGTTATTAAAAATCAGATTCATCAAACAATAGACATACTGATCACTCGTAAAAATTATCAACAACAAAAACAACAGCATGCACCTGTGCCACATACATCAAATTGCGCAGCATGCCGCCACAATGGATTTCAGATCAAATTTAAATATGACTGGAGTTCACTTTCGCAATTGGCAATTACCATTTAGTAATTGCAGCCATTTAGCAATTACCATTTAGTAATTACAGTCATTCGCGTATCACCGTTTCCAGGGGTTCAAAAGTACATGGATTTTTTTGGACTTGCAAAAGGTTAATAGGCCAGATGCATTCCCTTTTTTATAGTATGAGACAAATGACACAGATTGGCATTTAGCAGATCAATGTCAAGAAGATCTCAAAGCAAGTAGACAAACAAAATAGAATGAGGGGGGAAAAAAACGTGACATCTGAAAACCCGTGGGTTTGATAAAAGAGTACGTTTAAAAAATTAACACCAGTCAATCAACAATGTTCATTGGTCTGTAGTGATTTCAGAAGTGTAAATTAGAGCAACATCCTCTACTCATTCATACAAATGACTGGCTAATGGCGCCACAATAATAATAATAAAAAATAACTTTGTGAAAGTGAATAAATCCGATTTTTTTCATTAGCCACATCCCAAATTCCACAATCACACATTTTTCCCTTTTTGGATGTTGAAAAATCCAAATTCATTCAGTTCCTAGAAGGATACAAAAAAATATTAGTTACCTGTCACCTCACGTCATGAAGCTTCAACTTTTGCTGTCGTGTCAGTAAATCAGATCTGTTGATGGCACTTATGAAGCGAAGAAGTGCTGTGTCGCTTCGGATTTCCGATGCTGCCAAAAAACAAAACAAAAAAAAAGCATCAATGCTGTCCATCAGACATGTGCGTCCTTCGGCGATGGCTCCTCCAACCAATATAATGGAGCGTTACACACACAAGCTCGTGTGTGTGTGTGTGTGTGTGTGGGTGTGGGTGTGTGTGTGGTCCCCAAATGGGCTCATTTGACTGTGAGCCTTTTAAAGGTTCGCAATCCACTGGTAAAATCACCGAACCATAAACCAGTCAAGCAACTCAGGATGTACTACTTGAATACATTGAAGGACAAAGAAGTCTCACATAACAAAAATGATGCAATATTTTGGTTATGTAAAACTACGTTCCTTCGCTAATTTATAATAAAAAAAATCTTTGGATGTGTTTGCAGCACAACAGCAATAAAAATGTAAAAAAAAAAGCTTTAACCTATACAAAAACATGAATTATGATTGTTCTCTCGCTTGAGGAGAGCAAGCCAACAAGTCATCTCCAAGACTGGATTTAGGAAGTGCATCTATCCATTAAACCTATGCCAAAATGAACAGTGCAGGTCTGGAACTAATGTTTATTTCCAAAATCGATTAATTGATTTTTTTTCCCCCAAATATCTACCTGTGCAATTGATCAGCTGGGCTCTGGACTCAATTCATAGAATTTTCATAACAAGAAAATTAGGTGGAGGGGAGCCTTATTGCCCCTCTGGGACATTTGCCTATGGATTCCTTGAACAAGTGGATCTTCTACTTGTGTCCATCGATCTTGTCCGCAAAGAACATAAAGGGCATGTCCAATTATTGGAATCCTCCTTATTGGAGTTGGTGGGTTCCTAATTTAATGCAAAAAAACACATTGTGGAGAAGTTGGCATCCTGTCTCAAAGAATTGATTGCTAATTTGGTTAAATGAAGTCCTGCTTAGAGTCACATGCTAAAAACGTAAAATTGACCGCACACATACACACACACACACACACACACACACCAATCTCCTATTGGCGGTGACATCTGTGAGTTTTTTTCCAGGCTTTTACTATGGCCCATGTTGGGGGACATGTCCCAAATTTTGTTTATTCTTCCTCCCCAATCCATCATGTTTTTCTTTACTTCTAAGATTTTATGGGGGTCCTCAGCGGTTACCAATGGGGATATCTGTGAGTTTTTTCCAGGCTTTTACTATGGCCCATGTTGGGGGACATGTTCCAAATTTTGTTTATTCTTCCTCCCCAATCCATCATGTTTTTCTTTACTTCTAAGATTTTAGGGGGGTTCTCAGCGGTTACCAATGGGGACATCTGTGAGGTTTTTCCAGGCTTTTACTAGGGCCCTTGTTGGGGGACATGTTCCAAATTTTGTTTATTATTTCTCCCCAATGTTTTTCGTCAATTAAATAATTAATCTAGTTTAAAAAAACATGTTTTAAAAACCATGGTTTTATTTACAAACATGCCATTATTCCAAATTGGCATAAATCAATTATAATTCACTGACTGTTTTAGTTTAACATGTCAGAAAAAAGACAAAAATGTTGATTATTGTTTTCCACTATTAAAGAAAATGTTTTACTAATCGGATAACTCTTGGTGTTGAGAAGCTAAGATTCCAAACATTTGGTCAAGTTGCATTCATGCGTTTTATATCCTACCTTTATTTTCATCATTAATGTATCTTTTTTATTTGACCATATTTTGCAATTCATATCCTTCGACATTTTTGGACCGAGTCAAACTATTCCAACAACTTGACCTAACCGGATACTAAGATTTGTTTTCTTGGCTGAGCGGACACAGATTGTACTATTTTTTGCATGAGCTAAGAATGTTCAGTTTATGTTCAAACGTGTTTAAAATCAGTACTCACTATTTTATCATATTTTCCATTGTTTGTTTTTTTAAATAGGTCAAATATTTTAATATGAATCAATTCAAATCATAATGTGTTCATAATTATATATGAACAAGTGTAAATTAAATGGACAAAATAGCTTTTTTTTTAAAATTGCTAAGAGTTACTATTTTAAAGCACAGATAGTTCCACTATCCTTCAGGAATCTAACATTATCGCTCTCCTCCTAAATGATAATTTCTTCATGATCAGTGGGCCCGATTAAAAAGCTTAATGGGCCACATATGACCCCCGGGCTGTAGTTTGGCCTAGAATGATTGAAGAACGTCGCAATTTTGTTTTTCAGCTCTCCTATGGAGTTTAAAACTGCACACAGAGCTCAGGCAGAACAGTACAACAGTAAAACTCCTCGACAATGAAACCTGCATGTGCAAAATAAAATTTAAAAAAAAAATCCCCCAGTGTGAAAAAAATGCATGCATTGACGCCTTCCCGCTTTCTTACTTCCTGATACAAAGAAAGATCCCCCCGTTGCATAATAGTTATTTTTTTCTACATTTGAGTTGCACTGAAATTCACTACGGGGAAAACAAGCCTGCGGGGAAAAGTCTAATTTGGTTTATACTTGATGCGCCGGCACGCGTTTTGCCCCCCCCCCCCCCCCCCCCCCCCCCCCCCTTCTCTCCCTAACCCCATTTCTCCCAATCTACGGACTCTACAGCATATAAACAAAACTACTCTATAACAGAGGTAGAGAATCCTCGTAAATTCAAGCGATCACAATTTTTCCCAAGCGTTTTTAAACGTCCTCATCCCTCCCCAAAGTGGTGCTCGTCAGGAGATGTTTACGGGGATCGGAATTCCCCACTTTCAAGAGCCAGTAAGATTGCCACACCGCGGAAATGTTGCTCATAAAAACGACAGTAGTTAATGGATGCAGAAATACTTGTTCTTATGACTTACAGTCCTTCAATTGTTAAATCAACAAGAGTGCGGCGTGCAAATTATCTGCAAGTGTGTTGCTGCCACCACCTGAAGTGTGAAAACCCCAGAGTTGGACAAACAAAGGACACTTGAAATGTCACACTTTCCTTTGGTTCGTACTTGCTCCTGGAACGACTCTCGATTGACATAAATATAAACTGGGACACGTCAAGTTTGCTGAAAATGAAGTATGCAATGTTTAAAACAATTTCAATTGCTAGTCAATCTGGTCAACAGTTTTTAATGCTAAATGTTATTGTATTGAATTAGTATTTGTATTGTTGTTTGAGATGTCCTACTGTGTGAGTGGTCACTGAAGGCATCTCCAATCAACCATCTTATCTTCTGATAAAAGTCCAAATTAGGCAACTTTTTGGTCAAGAGCTGCATTTCATGTGATAAACTGACAGATGGAACAGGGTCATTCAAAAAAATGTTCAAGTTAACGTGAATTGGGACTGACATAATGCGAAATGTGGAATTGTTTTAAAAAATGAAAGAACCCCCCCCCCCCCTTTTTTTTTTTTTTTTTAACTGTGCCTATCATGTTAGTTTAGGCTTGTGTGACTAGCAGGCTATTTCCTTGTTCTGGGCGCTGGACCATATCATTCTTGACTTTGGGTCAGAGTGAATCCTTACAGTAAGTTTAAAATGTGATGATGCACTCTTCTAACAAAACAACAACAACAAAAATTAATAAAGCGTATTATTTGTGCCTCTTTAGTCCGTTCTTTAGCTTGGGCTACTTCCTGCTATCGCATTTTAGCTAGCAGGCCATCTCTCTCGCTCTCTCTCTCTCTCTCTCTCTCTCTCTCTCTCTCTCTCTCTCTCTCTATGTATCTAGCTTGTATCTAGCTTGTATGTATCTAGCTTGCTAGTTAGCTAACTAGCTATCTATCTGTGTGTACACACACACACACACACATATACACACACACACACAGAGCGAGAGAGAGAGAATTGATCATGGTAACATTATGATAGGAAAGTCAAAGTTTAACTGTGAAAAATCTCAGCAACCCGCATTGCTAACATCACATGACCTAACAGAAAACAAGGTGAGCCATGCCCAGTTTTTGGCTAAAGATTTATTGCGAGTGCACAGCAAATGATTGGGCGTTGACACAGCCCGTTTCCAGATTTTGGTCATTCGGTAGCTGCAAGCTGAGCTGCGATTGGTCATTTGTATACCTGAGCAACTATGATGTCATTTTTAGTCAACAGAAAGTGACAATGGCCGTCCTCCTTTAGATGGATAAAAACAGCTGGATTTTGTTGCACAATTGAAATTTCACAAATGTATATAAAGAAGTATAAAGAACATTATTGAAAAGAACAATTCTATCACTATATGTCATTAGCATAGATACTGTAGATGAACATAGATGTATTATTTATAGTAAACACACAGAAATGGCTTTATTGGCTCTTCACTATCCTTTTTTTTAATCCTTTTCTTACTTGAGACACCTAACAACCCCAAATTGCTTCCCAAATCCTCTCCCAGATTTGACATCACACCTTCCAAGTGTGCTCTCACAGATGGAAACATGGGCCACATGGTCCAAAAGACCAAAAATCACATCCTTTTGTTGGATGCCTTAATAGGCAAGTCTGGCTCCAAGATGGTTGCTGTGTGTTTGACAAGAATACTAATACAAAATAAGCCATAATGTTGCCTTCACTGTACTGTCCTGCACCTCATAAAAAAAGCACTCTAACACCAGAAGTCACAGGTATCAAACGTACTCTTCCTCTGTTCGTACTCGTCATTTTCTCGCCATCACGCGGCCCCAAGTGGCTCTAAAAAGTACCCAGACAGGCATTTTACTGATTGTTAGCTGTGCCACAAGGAGGAAAAAGACCTTCAATGAACTATATGTTCCTCATCGTTTCTGTACTTTGCAGTGGTGCACAAAATCTCTTATTAGCTTTTTTTGTCTCTAGAGCATATCATTTTGCTAATAGCATGTTTTGTGAGTTTTTAAAGTACGTACACTAAGAAGGAAGGGAAAGAGGGAACCAAAATTCTAACGGATAAGAAAGTAGTTCACCAGATATATGAACATAATCTGAAATTAACTAATGGCATGTATTCTTTATCCTCTGTGTAGAAAAATCAACTACTGCTTACTATAGAGTTGCTCTAGTCTTTATTATACAGCTTCATTTTTTTTTAAGCAGGCAAAAGTATTGATACCAATATATTTTGCCGTTTCAACTCTGTATTATTGTTTTCTGCATGTAAGCAAATAGTAATGCTTGGTTTGTAATATTCTATATCTAAGTACACATTTATGAACTAACAAAAATCAAATTAAATACAGTGTATAATTACAGTACTATCTCTAGCTGTTGTGATAATTATTGCCAGCAGATGTCAGTACAACCTGTTATTTTAATGACTCGCTCTCCTAGAAGTGGAGAAAATAAGAGACTAGTGGTACTTAATTCATTTGTATTGTTGACATGTAGGTTTCATATGAACGTTATTTCTTAAGATTTCTACGATACTGTGGAAGCTGAATATGGACCTTCATTTGAGCTGCAAAATGCAACTGCACAGATGTCGAAAAATAGCCCAAGAGAACAAGTGCAGTTTTGAGGGCTTAATCAGAATCTCTTTAAATTACTGAAAGTATATTCTGAATTTAGCTACATCTCCAATTTTGAGAGGGTGTGCACACTTTTGCTACTATTTTTTTTTTTGGTTCATTTCTACTTTTGTCAAAAATACTTGTTTTTATTAAACCATGTTTTTCTATAGGTCATATTAACCCCTGGTGGAAATTTTGAGCCAACTCTGGCTTTTTTATGTTTTTGATGTGTAATATCGAAGGAAAAACATAAAAAAAAAAACACTCAGAGGCGAAAATATTGCATAGATTGTCAAAACATGACAACGTTCAATATGCCACGTAGCCGTACCTTCCAAATGCTTGCAAACAGGAGATCGAGAAGTACACACTATAGGGGTCAAATTTAGCCCATGTCAGGCTCATTTACTGCCATTCAAAATTGGACATATTGTCAATTTTGGACGTATTGAAAACCTGATGGTTTATCATGCATTTCCCCCTATTTTTGCATTAATCATTTCAATGGCAACTCGCAAACAGGGTGCAGTAGAAATGTTTATGTTGTCACCCCAAAACCACTGGGTTGCACTAGCGGCCAATTTATGACATTTGCAAACCTTTCAAAGACTTTGTTAATTGGCTTAGCCTGGACTCCCATACCGCAAAAGTCTTCAACAGTCATAATACTGTAATTAAGACAAAATATTTTTATTTTAATTTCATAAACATACAGCATAGTCACTTTTGCTATTATCACATTTTTACAATATTTTTATTGGAAATGCAGTGTTAATCAATACACACATACAGAATACTTCACATGTGATTTCCAAATTGCTCTTTTGATCCAAAGCACATCAGTACCGGTGTTTATATCTTCGGTTGCGTTCAAGGTCAGCGGATATAACGACTTCGCCCGGAGCATCCTTATCAGAGGCACCTGAGACAGGCTCGTTTGCAGCCATCTTGACTTGTTAATCCTTTCAGGAAAACAAGTCAAGCGTTCTAGTTACACCTGAAGGGCCCATTTATCTGCATGCGAGGCAAACGGGGCCAATTTAGAATGGCACCCCTGCGCCGCATGCACCGTTATGGTTCAGAGCACCTGAGATGTTTAACATTCTGCGCTCGGTGCTGGTCAAATTCCTAAAACGTTCTCGTAACACACGGGAACAGGCAGCAGTCAAAAGTCTTTCGTTTGTTTTTCAATGCAGGACAAAGCATATTTGGGATTCTGTAGCAGCACTCTGGAGATATGGATGTAGACCTGCATTGTAATCCCCATCTGACAACTATGTCAGGCTTGTCAGCTCCAAAAACATCACTAAGGCCCCTGGTATGGGGTTCCTGGATCTCAAAATGTAAGGAACTACTGCACTCCAAGGCATTCACATAATAGCAAAAATAATAACCCCCCCACCCCAAAAAAAAATTGGGTCAAATTGACTCAAGTGGTGTAGATCACTTTTTGACCCAAAATTGGGTCAAAATTTGGGTTGCTCTTATGACCCAACTTTTTGTGAACAGAATAGCACACAATACAAACTAAAAAGTTGGGTTATTTTGTACAAATTAACCCAAAATACTGTTTGTTTGTTTGTTTGTTTTTTGTACAAAATAACCCTCCACCCAAATTAGGTTGTTTCGTGGCTTATACATTTGACCCAATTTTTAGGTTTATTCATTTCACCCAAAATGTTTTGTAAAATAAACAATCCATGTGGTGGTACAGCATAACCCAAAACATTGGGTTGTTTAATAGATTCTTCATTTGACCCAACTTTTTAGGGTAATCGAATAGTTAGGTCAAACTGACTTCCCTTTTTTTTTTTTACACATAATTGTGTTGTTTTTTGACCCAACTGTTTTTAATGTTAACCCACTTCTCCTTTGCTCTTTCACGTGTGGAAAAAGGTGCACTTCATCACATCATTAAAAGCTACACACATCCAGAGAGAAGAACGAGGACACCTCATTGGTTTCTATTTAAAATATACATCCATCTTTAATAAGCCAGCCAAAGTTGAATCATGACAGTTTGTGAGCTGTGTTGAATCATTCTCTTAGATGCATGTGTTGAACCACTTCCAGACTGAGCCAGTCAAATTGGTCCAGGAGGGAATTTGATTACAGTCTGCGCATGTCCGCTTCACTTCTCAGGAGCTCGGATCCGGTTCGAATGGCGCTGGAGATATTTCCAGCCCCTGCAGGCTTCCAGTCCGGGTGGTAAAAATGGATGTCGAAGCTCCGAGCCCACTTGGCGAAGACCATCTTCTCCGTGATGAAGCGGTGGTGACTCCCTCGTCGGCTTCTCTCGTGGGAAAGGTACATGGTACACTCGGCGGGACCGGAGGGGGTGTAGTAGTGGTATGGCACGGACGGTTGGGAGGGGGATCTGCAGCATATGTGAGTCAGTGCATGAAATGACATCAATATGGTTGCAGAGGGTAATTCACTTAAGCAAATAAAGCTGTGCCTCGACTTAACGTTTCCCCATCGAAATAAATGCAAATATTCATTTAAAAAAAAGAACATACATTAACTGTACTGTTATCCCTTCCCATTGTTTTGGGTGTATTGTCTCAGCAAAGTGAAGCCTGTAGCTGACCAAACATGATAACAATCAGTCTACTGCCCAAAGTCAAAATCTGGGATAGGCACCTGTGAGTTCTCCACCCTTGCGAGGACAATTGGTTGAGAAATGGCTAGACGGATGATTTTTGAAACGCAGTAAAAGACCATAAACTCAGCTGCAGCAATAATGTTTTCAAGGAGGATAAAGAATCTATGCATATGAGTATTATGCTAACTTGTTTAAACCAGGAACATTATTCCTAGTTCAATTATCTAATGAGTTAACGCCAGCTTGTATGAGTTAGGAAAGTTATGGTATGACTTCAAATATTACCTGCGAGGTTAATTACATTTTGCTGTGTATTATTATTAGGGCAAATTAGTATTCTTCATGTCAACCATAAGATAGTATACAGTATATTTTATAGTTGTTTCTCGCCTTTGTCACCAAAAGAGGTAGCAAATCGGCTGTTGCCGGCGCCGGTTGAGTACGTTATTAAAGATGAACGAGGTGCAGGGCGTGCCATAAAAAAAATCTGAGTGGGACTGTTGCAGAACAAACCATCTGCTCCTCTTCATGCACTATTTGTCCGAGTCACTCAAACATAAGGTGGCAGAGGAAAACTTAAGCCAATGGAAAGGTGTATTATTTGAATGCAAAATGACTCTTTTGATGGGTTTTTTTTCCAATAGATGAAAACATAATGATAATTTGAAAATATAAATGAGAATGTACCTGCAGTAGTCAGGGGGCACCATGCCATATACATTGATTCTGTCACATAGCTCCAGGGCCATGGCCATTGTGAACCAGCCGGTACTCAACCAGAAATTGGAACTTTTCCTGCACACATAAAATCGATTACTTATTGTTACATTAATAAATATTGTAACACAAATTTATATTTGACGGTATCACTCTTAAAAGTAGGAAAAAAATCTAATTTTGTCTGACCTCTTATGTTAAATATGTCCTTGGATTTAAATGAGTAAATTCAAATTTCACAATTGCAATATTAATCAAAACGGTGTGTTTAGATGAGTTGGGATTTCTATACTGTATATAGCAGTTATCAAATTAATTTTAGGCCTTATTCCACAGCTAAAGATTGCTAATTAAGTTGAGTATTAAGAATTCTGACATTTGCACATTTACCTGTCAATGCCTGTTTCATTTTTGAACAGTTCATCAAAAGCCGTCATTTTAAGTTGAGAAATGATATAAAGCTTGAGGCTGGGCTGCTGCTGGTTCAGCATCTTGAGATTGTTGTACACGTGACCTCTGCCGTCCCGTTTCATGCTGCTGCCGGGTCCCCAGAAGACAAAGACGGCGCCCAGGCTGGCGTTGAGCAGCTCCCGTTGCCTGAGGAGCACCCGTTGGAGGCTGGAATGCGCCACCACGCGCAGACTGGTGCGCCGGCCCACGTCCAGCTCGTAGCCCACGGTGGGGGCGTCGTTCATACGGATGACGCAATCGGAGCGGTCGATTTCTGGGCCCCTCTTTCCACCGGTGAGTTGGCCCGAACTGGTGATGAGGGCGCACGTTTTGCAGTGCATCTTAATGGGCTGTCGACCAAAACAGTGCACTGGATTTCAAACGGCAACACACTTAAGCTAAGCGATAAGGCCGAAAGATCAAATATTGTTTTTTTTTTTAATTTTTTTTCCTTAATCATTCTGGATAATTAACATTACCATTTACCCTTTTTAGCATTTTCACTCATCTTTCAAGGCTGACAGAATATTGCGAGCTACTGTATGTCTATGTAAATATGGGTGCTGTCATATGAAAGATTGACTTCCATTCTTCAGTTAGAATTGAAGTAGGTAATAGATGTGTTGTAAGTATGGAAACACTGCCATCCAGTGTTCATAGTTAGCACTACAGTGCTTAATTGGCTTATATTAGGTAAGCATTAGTCAAGAGTGTCAGCTACCCTCCATTAAAAAAAACGTATTTAACGAGAATTTTGTTAGTTATTACGACTTTAAAAGATGAGAATTCTCGTCCATGGAGAAATATATATATATATTTGATTGAATGTCTGAACGTTTTAAAAAAGAAGTATCTGGGAGTGAATGAGTTCATGGTCATCAATTTGTGGAATATAAGAAGTAAAATCAACCCGTTTTATCTGTCTCAGGGGGGCGGCCATTTTGCGACTTGTCCACTGAAAATGACCTCACAGTTGCACAGGGCTCAGGTAACAACCAATCACAGCTCAGCTTGCGAATGTCACATGATTCATCTTAGAAAACAGGTGAGCATTGATTGCTTTCCTTTGTACCGGTTTCAAATTGATTTAGAAAATATTTCTTTTTGAAAAGATTCATGTTTCTACTCTGTTTTGTGTCCATTCCCACAGTTAATTTATTCCATGACCACCATTGTAACTCATAAACATAATCAACATTTTATATAATTTCCATTGCAGACTTTCATCGGAGGTGAAGTCTGGAGGATATCATTTACCTTGCGGTCCATGACACTCGTGTAGCCCCCTGGTGTTGATACCAAAGCCATTTGAGATGTCTTTGCCGCAGAAGACGCAGGACCTCCTTTGTGTCGGGAAGGTGAAACTGATGCCGGTGTTAATGACGCTGAGAATGATCGGCCTCCACCAGATCTTCTGTTGTACACCGCCATCAAACTGGTAACCATGGTGACGATAACGATGCTACCAACACCTAGACACTGAGCACAGAAATGGAAGAGACAAACACGTCATTACACATGTCGTTCTCACTGAGGTCACATAGAAATGGAATACAAATCCAAAAGTCTAAATAAAAATTTTGCATTCAGTATGTGGTTATTCATCAATACACCACAACACGCATCCAACAGAAGCTTGGAAAATACAAAGCAAGCATCATTAAAATAGTGCATTAAAAATTCAAAGGAATGACTTTTTTTTTTGATGGATAAAAAAAAAAAATAGCATTGCTTTGATGTAATGAGAGCATGCCTGTATTCTAAAGCGCCCTCCCACCCCCTCCCAAAGCAAAAAGGCACGCTCATTTATAATTACCAAGCGTATCCTCATTTTCCTCTCTCTTCGTTTGGAGCCCTTGTGGCAAGACGAAGAAACCACACGTTGCTGTTCTAGTGTACGTCTTGGCGTGCCAGCACCAACCTGTACAACATTGTCCAAATCATCAACAACAAAGCCGCAAGGTGCAAAGCATCAGAGGTTCAATCCAACTTGCCTACTGGGGGAGAGACATGGTCCTTGTGCCCGCCATGTCCTCATCCTTTCTCAGCCAAAGCTCGCACGTAGCGTCGGCACGCTTGAGTGGGACCTCAACGCGGGGCTTGAAGAGAAGCAACGCTCCAGTGATGTGCCCCCACCTACCCCGACTCCTTTCTTCACACAAGCTTACGCATCCTCTCCTCTACTCCGCATGATCCTAAACACCTCCGCGTCTCTAGTGCCACAAGTCCTATTTTCAATCCTTAATTGAGCCAAAACATCTATGTATTTTGGTATTTTTGCAGACGCACGTAAGCAGGCGCAAAATAGTGTTTTTTTTTTTTTTAAAAGGGTGTTTTGCGCCGATGTGGGTGTGAACACAGCAAAGCTCTTCTAATCCCCTTTCAATCTAGTGTGCAAGCCTAGCGCAAGACAAGATCTAATTCTACGCAGAGGCAGGGTAGACCTTGTTTTAGTATTTTTGCAGACGCATGCAAGCAGGCGGAAACTTGCGGATTTAAAAGAAAAGTGTTTTTTGCGCCGGTATGGGCGAGAACATAGCGGACTTCGTTTGCTGCCAATGAAAACGGCTCTTCTTAAATCATTATAAATTTAGCATACACTTAGTGAAAAAGAAATGTAATGGAATTCAAGCAGACTTCCATGCAACTGTGACATCATTTTCAGTCAACAGCAAACGGTAAAATGGCCCCTGAGCGACATAAAAGTTCAAAATTCCACAAATTAATCAGAATCTCATATTTATACTTTGGGGACAGAGAACATATTACGATTGAAAAAAATGGGTTGACTCGCACTTAAACAGGATAAAAGGTTTAACTAATAATAACATGAACAAATGAAATGAAAAATTGCTTTCACATTTTGACCCACAGCAACAAACGAGTGAATTCTTGATAGTCAGAATTCTCATAACATCTGACAGGCCTTTTACGCAAAAAATGAATCCCCACAGTGCAAATAAATGTGACGGCATTGTTGGCTTATCGTTTCACTTTGACTGCAACAGTCGAAAAGCTTCACAGGAGTTAATTAAGATACGGATGGATTTGGAGATTACAAATCTGTATTCTAACCTCAACTCGCAATGTTAACAGCCGATAGCGCTTCACAAATGCTTGAAGATAATTGACAAAAACAAAGTGGACTCTAACATATTCTCCTCATTTGTCACAGCAACGCTTCTCAAGGGAAAAAAAAATATTCCGGAAGTTGTTAACTATTTGCGAGAAGCTGCATGATATGGATTGTTGGATTAAAAAAAAAAAAAAAAAAAAAACGTGTTTTTTTTTTTTTTTTTAAATCAAATCGTCTGCCATTTAGCCCCTTTTGTCTTGGCAGTTGTGTGCGATTCACACTTACAGTCTTTGTGGATTTTTGTGATGGTTTCCCAAACATTTTGGCATGAATAAATAAAATTGAACCTCTCTGCGAAAATTGTGATTTTTTTTCGTTGCAATACTGCTGAAAAAAAAACGGAAGTCGAAACCTCATTTTGCTTTTTTTTTTAAACGATTTTTTTAACTTCATAGCTCCAGGAACTCCCATTTGGAAAAAACGCATAACAAATTTCGGCATTGCAATATTCTGTTTCATTATGTTTCACCCTTCAAAACGGTGAATTTCGTAGAAAGTAGCGTGAAAAAAATATTTCCGACATCGCATTTATTCTCTATAAAATGTCCTTTTTCACAAAGTGGTCCCATCCTATTGGCCCGTACCATTATATGTTCAGAAACATGTCTTAGCATTCACTACTATGTCATTACAAAAAAATATAAAACCCATTCAAGTGTTTAAATGTGCTAAAAAATGAATATTAATGACGTACTTTATTAGTTGTTTCCGAATGTCAATTTAAAATGGAAACGAAACGAGAGTATCATTGTTCATACAATTTCAGCACTCCTTTGTTTCAAAAAATAGGGGGAGTTGATGTACCCCATAAATCCTGTAGAGGTCAGTGTTTTGCTTAACTTTGCCAAGCCATAACAAAGAAGGCAGTATTTGCTGTATTAATAAAAAAATAATATAATATACGAAACCATCTATTTGAGAGTCACCCATGAGCGATTCTATCCAAATTTAACAGGACGAATTAACGAAAGGAAACGCGAGGAAACTAGATGTGAACAAAAGAAAAGACAGCGGCGGACCCTTTAAGACCATTTTGGAATAATTAATGAAGTGGAGCTGTAAACACCACTGAAGCTGAGCTGCGTGGCCGAAGCGAGCATCCTCCGGTCCGGAGCCCCCGCCGCCGAGACCTCGGAGCCAGGTGGCCGTGTTTTGTCGGGCTCACGGCGGTTGCCCTCCACCCCTTTCCCCGCACCCCCCACCTGCACAGCCCGACTCGGCATATGCCGTCCCCGGGTCCAAGGCGACGACGCGCAGAATCGGTCCCGTTTGAAGAGTGTCATGGCTCGGAAGACGGTTATTCCCCCCGTGTACTATGGTGAGTGTCTTATTGTTGGCTATAATAATTGTCAAGCCTCTTTGTGTCTTTCTTTTGTCCGGTAACAACATGACAGTGAGCCCCGTACCTCTCGGTGGTTCGGAAGAGTCCAGTGAAGGAATGTTAGCCGACTGCTAACACACAAATATTGGATGACAAGTTATATTTTTTTTTTCACATTTAGGCTATCTGTGCTTTCGACAGACCACTTTCGTGTTTTTTTTTTTTTTTTGCCACCGCTCAATTTGAGTGAAACATGATTTGCTCACTCTTCGTATTTTATGTTTTTATTAAAAAAAAAAAAACAATTCTTTTTTTTTTCGTAAATCGTCGTCACCGCAGATGCTTGATGCGTAAGTGTGATGACAGTGACATCTCGCTTTCTGGGCAATTTTAGAAGGTACCAGCGATTTGCTTCATCGGTGAGCTCGCTGGTGTTATTCCGAGTTTCTGACACAAGCACAAAGGGGGGACAACAACTAGGGATTCAATGGGTGAGATGGTATTTTTACATTGTTCAGTAATATTGAAAAATAAAAAAGTTTATTTTCATGATGTCACCAAACGATGATTTACCACTGAGATCGTGTTAAAGGGATACTTGTTTAACAACTGTAAAATGTTGATATTTTGTCTATAATTAATTTGATAGCATTATTTTTCATGTACAGATAAGACTTTTAAAACACATTTTACCTGTTGTTATTGACAGTAAATGACGTTACATGTGCCCAAGGCTAAGGTAACGACCAATCATGAATCACGTTTTTGGGGGGTTTAGTCATGTGACTTTCACAATTTCAAAAGTATTAATTGTACATGAAAAATAATTTGGTTGTCAAATTATTTATATAAAAAAAGTTTTTTACTGGTAGGAATAGCTAAATAAAATTAATTAAGAAAAAATTAAAAACTTCACATTTCAGCAAGGCTTTGGTAATGACCAATCATGGATCACCCTGTTTTCTGGTTTTAGTCACGTGACATTCGAAGCTGAGTTGTGATTGGTTGTCACTTGAGCCCTAAGTACATGCTATTACATTTTCATTTGACAAAAATTGTTTTTTTTTAACGGTAGTAGTTGTACATGGTTGTTTCCTATTGTCTCAAATTATTTGCATGCAAGTCAAAATATATATAAAAAAAAATCTAAAAAGCATCTTGACTCTTGTCACCCCTCCCCAAAAATGTGTGTGTATAACACAATACTGGACATTACACACACAATGAAACACAACCATAGTCTTTCACTCTCCGTACTTGTGAGATGAGTCAATTAATGAGGTTAATTGTGCCACAGCTGCGTTCAATGCAGCTAATGGAGCATTTTGTGGGGTCGTGGTGTGAGCAAGTAGTAGCAATAGTAATGGCGCTATCAGCGTTGCATTCATGCCCTTATTTTTTAATCTGCTATTTAAAAATACTCTCCATGACACTTGTTCCTTTAAAATAGTAAATGTCAATCCAGCTCCCTTGTTACTCTTTGATTTAACGTTCCTGTGGTGTGCAATTACTGAAATGACGATAATATCAAATCATTCATGGACAGGATATCTGACGTGACTTGATAGTTTTTCCAGTCACTTAAAAAAAAAAAAAGAGGAGAGAGAGGCGTTAGGTCTGGCGTGAAGTTAATTAAGAAATTTCTCGCATGGGTGGCTTTCCTAAATCCTGCATTCTCACAGCGAGCCAACATAAATGCTTAAGATGAAGTCCTGTCACTACAAGCAGACACCACTCCGGAGGAAATTACACTGTCGTGGAAGCCCTAATGTGATCTTAAATATAAATCAAGATGAGGAATTTCCCCTGTACTTTTTTTTTAATTGCGGTCATATTCTTCAATCAGAAACAATTGACCTCACTGTATTTTTTCTCCAGAGCTTATGCGTATCTTATTTTAACTCGTTCAAGCCCAAACATGATTTTTTTTTTGTTTATTTTTTTTCAGACAAGCAGTCTCAGGTATTTATGTTTTTACTCTTTTCCCAAGTATTCTGCTAAAGAAGGGTCAAAAAATGGCTGGTAGCAACTAATTGATTACTTTGGGTTATTAAATACTAAAGAACAATTTAGGCATTGAAGTAATAAAATAACAATTGAAATAACAATTGGTACTAACGTACTGCAGTAACCGATTACTCAAAACTAATCAGTTACTAAAGTAATTACTAAAGCCTGAAACATCCATCCAGCCATCATCTTGACCGCTTAACCGTGTGAGGGTCGCGGCGTGAATGAAGTAAGAAAAAATGGGCGTTTTACTTCACCAGAGATTTATTTGTAGATATTCCCTCTCTTAGTCATGATTTCAGGTTTCTTGCTGATAAGAGCATTCTGAAATGCATTTCAAGTAACCAAATTTGCATTTTTTTTCTTTGATTGGCTCTTGGCCAGGAAATGCAAGATAGAAGTTTTTTCATTCGTAATTAAATACTGTTCATAAAATCAACCTCTGCAATACTTTGTTTCAACTTTAGTGTATGTGAAAGGTGAAATTTAGACGTATTTCGACAAATGTTGATGAAACCGTCTTCTATAGTTGTAGGGCAGGCAGTTATAAATGAGAACGACATCCACCGTTGGAAAGGCATGTATAGCATGATAATGCCATGTAGTGGACGTGGATATTGATTGCACTCTAGTCCCCTGTATTAAACACGATGGTGTATTATAGCCGTGAGTCAACCCCCTTTGCTGGCTTTGTTCTCATGTTGCAGCTATGTTGCTGTGTTGTGTTTCAATTGCAGTCTAATTGCAAAACCACAGATACGGTTTACAGAAAAAATAATTAGTATGAGTGCAGACAGACGTAGACCAGCGCACTGACGAATGACGGACCAAAAAAAAAAAAAAAAAAACCCAAATGTCGCCCTCTAGTGGTAGCAAAGTGTTGGGTAAAATACACCGACGGGCTGACAATTACAATTTCAAATTGCTTGAAAAAAATGATGGGCTGACAATGATAGAAAGGGGCAGGGTTCTGACGAATGACGAATGTTGGACCAGCAAAAAATGTAAGTTGCCCACCTCTGGTGTTAAAGGTGAGAAATCAACCTTGTAGCATGGTTAAAAGCTCTCCAAAAAGTTGATGTTTCATGATAGGGGCCCTTTAATGATTCAAACATGCATGGTACAGTACTGGTTTAGGCTTTTATTTTTCTTCAATCATTCAAAAATGCTTTGCGGTGAGAAGAAGATACTTGGCTGAAAAAAAAATATTTCGCACGGACTATTTCTTTGGAAAAAGTTGAAAACCACTAGTTACGAGTGCCACCGTGTTGTCAATCGATGATGAAAAAGCCACCCTGGCCAAAGCCAGTTGAGCTTCTTTTACTGGTGAACAAAAAAGCAAGGCTTCCCACAGAAGTAGCCAAGGTCACATGACAGCGACGGCGCTTCTAGCCAACAGCACAGAGCAGAGCAGCAGGCTCGCTGTCACCGGCTGACACTCTCAGATGCTAACGCCCCTCTTGGGGGTCGAATCCCAACCCGCATCCCCGCTGTTGTGTTTTTTTTTTTCAAAAGGTTGTCAGCGAGCTTTGACTGCCTTTTTTTCCCCACCATCTCCCTTTCCAGAGTAAACTGTTAATACGCGATCCAGCAGGCTTAAAAAAGAGATTGCTGACTACTCTGTCCTCCAAAGCTCCCCAGAGGGGATGCTACTAAGTAAATTTAAAGCACAGATCTGGATGCTGATGCCTTGTCTCTGTAAGGAGACAAGAACTTAAAAGGTTGCGCTTTTCTCCGGAGGGAGAGCATGTGAGAAAGGATACGGAAAGGGCAATCGAGAGCAACAAAAGTATGGGGGGGGGGGAAGGTGGATATTATCTTGAAACAGCCTTAATGTTCGAAGGAGAGAAAAAATGAGCCATCTGGTGCCTCTTAGCTGCAGTGATTGCTTCCGAGATGGAGTCCAACAGGAACTGTGGGGGACTGGTGTGATTATTTTGTGTGCGCGAGAGAGAGTGAGTGAGTGTGAGTGCCCACGAGATTTTTCCTGCACAAACTGAATTGGTAACACTTGGCACAGGAGTGAAACTGACCGCAATAGTAAACAATTATACCTATATTGTCTGTATACAGTAGTTACTCAATTTAAACCGAGCTTTTTAATAAATGTTCCCCTAGCTCTTTTATTCCAGGGGCGGCACTATATCATATCTTGGGAAATATTTTGATTCATGATTCTGTGGTGCATCGTTTGTCTAAATAAGTGTTAATATATGCAATAGTATATGAAATAAATGCACATAACACACCCTTTGGGATACTATTTCAGGCAAAACTACTTCAACTGTGAAAGAAAATATTTTTTATTTGATTTTACCTTAATTCTAAGATTTTGATAATGTAGCTATCTTACATCTTGGTAGATTTTTTTTTATTTTTCTAAATGTCATTCATTGCGATTAATTTAGGAAAAATTTGTTAAAATTAGTTGAGAATGGAATCACTTGACCACTAAAATGCTCACAAATTTTTGAAATGTCTTAAAGGGAGTATGTGTAATTTTTCGCTTGCACCCGTGGAAAGAAAAAATATATTTAAAAAAAAAAAAAAAAAAAAAAATATATATATATATATATATATATATATATATATATATATATATATATATATATATATATATATATATATATATATATTTTTTTTTTTTTCTTAAAATTCAGTTATCTTTGTTTTCAGACAATAAAAACTAACAAAAACAAAGGTAAGCGAACATAGTTTAAATTTTTATTGGTGAGGCAGAGTTTTATAAAAGACCGAAAACATTATTCTTCCAAAATATTCTTCCATACATCAGTGCCACTAATCAGTCTATGTAATCCTACAAAATACACAAAATGTACGTATTTTGCGACCTGAATCCACACATAATAATTACAATAATTAAAATAATAAATAAATAATCGTAATAGGTTCATAATAGAAGCAATAAATTCTTCAGCAATTGTTCTTTTTTCAAGCAGAAATACTCCATTATCTGGAAAAAAAGGACTAAACTTATTTAATACTTTCATTCTTTTTTTTTTTTCCTATAAGCAAAAAGCTTCGATTGGCCCAAAAATGACCCAGTCGTTTGAGAAACTCCAAAATTTCCCCATGGCCAGTTTAGCCACCAAGCCTCTGCCGCCGTATCACTTTTGCTTTTCCCGAAAATTCCCAGTTTGTCTTCCTTCCCGCAATCCATAAAGACCCTGAAAAATGCTGGAAAAAATGGCCTTGCGCCTCACCTTGCCATCCTGCGCTTATTTGTGTGTATTTTTAGAGGAGATACCGATGTGTGGTGGTCCAACGGAGCAGATCATTTCATGTTGCACTCCCTCGCTTTCCTACTGCTCATAGTCAATTCCAGAGAAAAACAGTGAAACCCAAAAGGCATGTTTTGCTAGTATTGTTTTCCACAGTGATGGCAGAAACAAGTGCTTTCATCAAAAATGAATGGCCATACAGTGCAATATACAGCTGAGCAATCCCCACTTACTTGCCCATTGGCTCCATCCCGCTCAATGGCATCATTATTTTGCTGTATTCAAAGTAGAAAAGCACTGATATCACATTGTTTTCAGACCTAGTGTTGGTACTTACATTTTGAGTATTCATCAATACCAAGCAACGATACTGGGTAATTCCAATATGTCTTGTGATTCTGGTGAAATGAAAAGCTCACCGTGGTTTGAATGATGCTGTAAACTCCCCAAACTCACTTGGACTGCAAACATGCGCAGTCAGCTCTGGACCTCTGGGTGGCTTTGACCATCATGGTCCAGTAGTCTTTGTAGGGTCCTTTGGGGTTATTGTGACCTAGATACATAATTTGCTTTGCATTTTAGTGATCGTTTTGTGATGGTTGGATGTTATTTTGTCTCAGTCAGATGCTTATTTGACACTGTTTGAATTTCGAGCCGTCGGTGTAGTGCCACATGCTGGCTAGCTCTAAAAACAAAGAGTATAATTGACAGAAAGAAGCGAAAACTGCTGCGTTACACTATAGGTTTTGTGGTTGGAATATTTGTTGTTTATATGGAAGAGACTATACAAGAGTATTGCTATGCTATTTTCCTTTCCACCAAGTCTCTTTACATAGCTTTTAGCATTATATGATAGCATTTAGCTAGCTGACTTTCATTTGATGGAAACTTGGTTTTGTTTTGTATTTTTCGTGTTTAAAAATACAATACAATGCTACACTCTCTCGCTCTCTCACACACACACACACACACACACACACACACACACACACACACACACACACACACGCACGCACACACGTCGTACATTTCTTGCTTGTTACAGTTTATTTTGAAGCAACGACTGGCCTCTCGGAACATATCCTGCTGACCTCTCAAAAAATTGCTGCTTGACCTGCCTGGGTCATTTTATTCTTTGTTAAGCGACATCCATACAAAAGATAATACTTTATTGGGTAGCTTTATTTGTATTTATTTATCTCTAGCTTTTTATGTTCATATGTAGAGGAGCTTCTGTTATCAGCTGTACATCTACAATATGTGTACTTGTCATAACAGTTCCAAATGTTTTTCATGAATGTAACCTCTGTTATCCTTGTCTTTATAGGTGAGCCTAACAAGTTTGATCCAAAGTTCAGAGGGCCAATTCACGACAGGTATTGATCATTTTTTTTTATTAACGATATTAATTTTCAACTACATCTGCCTAAAACTAGTCACAGCTTGTGACGTGCGTGTATTGACTTTGAGTATTGTGTAAGCTTTCTGCCCGGGAGGTGACAGATTGATCATTTGTCATGGCAGGTTAATACAGACAGGAGGCGAATTGCCGGCGGCGAGCTCCGTTTCACCACACAAATCAATGGCCAGCTAGAAAAATCTGATTTGCGCCTACAAAAATCTGTTCATTGCTACTTCCAGGTCAAATTCACTGTGACAGTAAACAAAACAATTTTATGTTATATATTTCAAACAACCCCATAGCTTTACCGTTGTCTGTACATTCAGATTGCTACACAAATGGTGGAGCAACTTATGTAGACTGATAAGTAATTGCGGGCATGATACTGTGATAATCGACGAATATTACTGCAGTTTACCAACTTAGTTTTGCAACGGAAAACGCCACTGAAGGCCAAAGTGTCAGATGCAAACTAGTGATAGACCAATTATAGCCTGGATTGATTATTGGTGCCGATATTTGGCATTTTTACCAACATCGCGCTTCTTAAAAAAATCAAATAGCTGGTAATAAACAAATTTGAAACTGTAACCAGTTAACGTTATAAAAGATGCTGCTCATCTTAGAAACAATATTTTAGTACTTAATTACCTAAAAATAATGAATTATTTTAGTACTTTTGTACCTAAATTAATTGATTGCTCGCTACTTCGGTATCTCAGTTAATTAACTACTTAGTTACTGAGACGAATCACTTACTTTAGTACTACTTTAGAAGTTAAATACATATAGTAATCAATTACTTCTAAAGTACCACAGTAGCAAAGTACTGTAGTACCAAAAATAATTGATGCTTAATTACATAAAGTTATCAATTTCTTTAGCGCCTAAAATAATTGACTACCTTAATACTTAATAACCTAAAGTAATTGATTAATAACCTAAAGTAATTGATTAATAACCTAAAGTAATTGATAACCTTAGCAACAAATTAAAGTAAGTTTTTAGTACTTAATTATCCAAAGCAATTGATTATGTTAGTAGGATAATGCCAGATTATGCTCAGTACCTAATTTTCTAAAATATTCACTTAATTTAGTGATGAATTACCTAATCAATTCTCTAAATTAATCTAGTGCCTTAGTAGCTAAAGTAATCGATTACTTTTCTACTTTGAATTACGTTAGTGAAATAATTGTCCTAAAGGCATTGATTGCATGATCACTGAATTAAAATTGCTTTCTTTAGTACCTGTTTTTTTAAAAAGAAGAATTGAATAAAAAAATGTCATAATTGATTAGCTCAGTACTTACTCACTTACTTACTTACCTACCCTCCTTTCGCCAATACATTATTATACTAATAACATATAAGTACTTTTTCACTTTCTCTCTGACAAGGCAAGCGTTTCTTGATGCAGCTTTTTCTGTGATCTTCATATCTAGTGCAGGGTGTTCCTAAAGAATTGACTCACAAGCGTTGAGGGATTCCAGCGGGATAATGCAGAAGAGATCTTTGTATTGAAGCACTAGCAAAGCTCCCCGGGGGTCTCCTCGGGCTTTTTGTGCATTGTTTCTTTTGATGATGTAGTCATTTTCAGAGGTAATGCAGGACGCTATCTCGGTTCAATCCCATGTCTGCGGGCTTCTAGAAGAGTGTTTTGGCTGTCAGTCCTGCTGTCTCTTTACTCCCTCTGCAACGCATGTCTCTCCTCCATCTGGGTAAAGGCGCCACGCATTCTTTGATGTTTCTTTGGCTGAGAGGCGCTCCCCTAATGAGAACCTTCAGAGAACATACTGCACACACTTTGTCTTGTTTTCACGCACTCTCACATCCAGACCAGCAGCGATGCAGGAGGGAAACCAAAAACCGGAATTCGTTTTAGGAGTGGAAGAAATGGCAAACCCGTGACACGCCCCTTCGAACTTCCAGAGTTTGTGTCGATTATCCAGATGTATACAAAATAACTTTGCGGAGCCATTTAATTTTATGTAATTAATGGTATTATTTTAATGTAATTTATCGTTATGATCATTTGCTTTCGAATATATAGCTTGTACACCTAGCATCCCTGAAATTGCCGCACTTGGAGCTCATTTAGGTCACTCGGAATGGGAGCATTTCAGCTTCCCTGTCAAGAATAATGATAGGATTCAACAAAGCCATGCTATTTTCTGTAAGTGCTTTAAAAAAGAAAAAAAAAAATCCCGAATCACGTTTCACTCCATATAGCACAACGGGGGATGTAGTTGATTTTTGCTTCTATTGAGATTATGGACATCTCTGTTCGACTGAGAAAAAAAAATCTCTAAAGGGTGAAAAATAAGCTTTTTTTTTTTTTTTTTTAAATAACAATATTTACTTTTGACCCTTGCTAATTGCGGGAAACAGATAGCAGGCCAGCCCGTGAATAGTGAAACTGTGTATAATTGATGCCTATTGAAATGAATTGCGAGGAAACATGCTATTTACTTTTTTCCTAAATTAACTGTCTGATTAATCTGCAACCTTTGTTATTTTTCTGCCAAAAAATCAGCATTGGCCTAAAAAAATAAAATAAAAAAAATCATTATTGATCGTTTAGGCCCAATGATCATGTCCAAAGTCATAAATGTTGAAATCAATCTACAACCATCGCTTTCTAGATGTAAAAAGCAGGATTATAGAGGATTTTTAAACAGCGATTGGTTTTAATTTTCAAGACAAACTATGCTGCTCTTGAACTACTTTTGGCGTACTTTTTGCCTTTTGTTGACATTTAAGAGTAAAATAATATGGTGCTCTCTTGTGGCTAATAGTAGAATTGCACCCAAAATGACCTTTGGATTTTTATTTATTTATTTATTAATGAAAAATCAAAATGTGGATTAGAATTGATTTCCATCCTATTCCCGTCCTAATAAATACGGCGTTGAAGGCCCCGCTCGTGCGAGTGAAGCGGTCATCCGCTTTTAACGTGCTCGGGAATCAACCAAATTTGAATTAGCAGACACTGCGGCCTGCCTTCCTGAGATAAGAGAACAAAGCTAAATTGTTTTCACTCTCACTTTGTCAGCTTCCCCGCATCACTCACACACGCATGCTTCTGAGGTGACTTTGTATTAGCCGCCGCACGCTGCTGTGTTTGCACTTTGTCTTGATAATATACACGCGTCCGTATAGCATGTATTTGGCACATCAGCTGCAACTCTCTCATTACTGCGGAGGAGCAAGGTGAGCTCGCTGCTAGCCGCCACCTCAGATCTCAGCCATCTTAATCGCCCATGATGCGTACCCAAGTGATCGTTACCGTACGCTATGCGAACTTTGAAGGATGAGAGTGTCAAAGAGGAGGATGCGGTTGCCATGGCAATCCAAGCGGCGCTTCTTCTCAGGCTTTTCCGATTGAAAGAAAAGCCTAATGTCGTTGTTTGTCATTTTTTAAACAACTGGACCAAACTAGAATCAAAGTACTGTCAGGCATCGCTTCTAAATGGCATAACACGCACACATCCACCTTACAAATCCTGCGCAGTACAGGATATTTTGCACTACATGATATTTTGCACTATCATCCTCATATTTATACAGTTTCTTCCACTCGATCTACTCTGTCATTAGAGTGGTACAATACAATACAATACAATACTTAGAATGAATTGCAAGTCTATTCATTTATTAGTAGTTCATTATTACTGCCCTTATTGCTCTATTACTGTTTTGTTTTGTTTTGTTTGTGTGTTATTGCCTACTTTATTATTTGCTCGATTGTGGAATGTAGTCTACTTGGGGAAGTGACCAGAATAAGAACTTCATTATGCAGTATTACTATGCATATGACAATAAAACTCTTAAATCTTGAATAATAAAGCAGATTAAAAAATCCATAGCAACTGCATGGCAGCTGATACATTAATGTTCCTCATATGTTGTGGGTCAAAGTGGCCCATTTGAATGGTAGAGTAAATGGTGACTGTAGTTTTTTATTTATTTATTAATTATTTAAAGACCTCTGCTTGGCTAACTACATACAGTATAACCAACATTGTCGATAAAATAGGATTTGTACTCATTTTTGTCAGTGCATTCAACAATTTCTGACTTTTGTCTTAATCGTTTACAGCCATTTTTAAATTCAAATGATCCAAATCCTCCAATTTCTGCTTCTCAACGGTAGTTTTGTAGTTCTTTGTGAAACTACCATATTTTCCGCACTATAAGGCACACCTAAACACCTTCAATTTTCTTATAAGCTAGTCACTAGCAGGACTCTGTATGACATTGGTAACAAATCCATAAAATTGACAGGTGAAAAATACATAAGCATTGCCAGGGATACTGGAACATTTTTTTTTGTCAAAGAGTCATGTAAAGGAGGAAAGGCTGCGCACATGTCCATTATGTGTTCCTTGCGCTGGACTTGACTCTCATCAAGACCGGCCTCACTACTTGCTTGTCTCCGCTTTTTAAGGAGAACTTCCAAGAGGTTGGACTGACGGCTTTTCCCACAGTGTAAAGATGCTTGTTAAGAGTGAAGATGGTGAAAAGCAGACTTTTGTGGAATCGAGATAAAGTCGGGCTTCAAATGGATGCGCCTGTGGGACAGTCCAGCCCTGAAGGGATTTTTTTTTTTCAAGTCTCAGACAGTCCATAAAACTCTAGCAGCGGTTGTCCCTCAAGACATATTGTATAGACAGAGATATCTCTGAGCAAAGTGTTGTACACACAAAAAAAGAATAAAGCTCAAGACTGCTACTGTCCTTAAAACGCCTATAAAGTGAATTCAGAGATTTGTTTCAAAATAATGATTGAAGATAATTGCTGAAAGTTTGCAAAGACTTTCTACAACGTTATGGAGCTATTAGTGTGAAACTAGGGTGACCAGTTTTGAAAAAATAAAATGTGGGACACGACAAGTTGAAAATGAGATATGCAATAAATGCTTACCTCGAATTATATATCATACCTTCATTTAATTGCTAATCAAGGTGGTGATAGGTGATTGTCTTATTGGATTAGCTAATGCTAAATGCTAAACTGGTCAACACTTTCATCATAATCTAACCGTTTTCACTTTCTCCCAGTGTTGTTCCAGTGTTTAAAAATCTTGTTTTAAAATCTCATTCAGCTGCAGTCACATAAAAATGTCAGAATCTTTGCATTTTGAAATTTTACGTTTTAATCATCTGCTGGAAATTTCAGCTCCCTTGTGTTTTTTATCCCTTTGATTCTTTTAAATAAAAAAAATGCAAAGGCGTTTTCATAATTTGTAACAGAATGCCTCAAGGGTTAAACGTAATTCTAAACTTTAAAATGTTCCTGACAGACAGTGAAGCACTTGTTAACCAAGGTGTGTTGTGAAATGCGGTGGCCATTTTGGGCCAGTAGTTAGCCAGGTAGCTCGCAGATGGCACGCCTTGTTAGCTAGTTAGCTATCTAGTAGCTCTTCATTTTGCAGAAGGACTTCTAGACCACATCTGCCGTGTACACCAAGTCTTTAAGATATTTTCTTGTCGAGAAGTATCTGTGTGTTGCGTAAATCGGGCTGTGCTGTCTGCTAGCTAGCTAGCTAGCTAGAAGCTCCTTATTCTGTGAATGGACTTGTTTGCTACACCTGCTGCATACATTTTGGAAGATCTTTTTCTTTCTCTTTTTGTTTCTTGTCACAATTTATATTTTTGTGTTTACAAAGTCACGTACAAAAAGTCTACAATGAAAATGCTACAGATAGAATTTACTGAGCTGAGCTTCAAAACACATGTTTAGGCTCCTTAAAACCATTATTGCTATTTTTACTTTCTTAGGAGCCACACTTGACGATTGTTTTACTGGGGGAAAAAAATACAATAAAACTAGGCTTGTAAAATCTTATTTGTTAACATGGTCGTTGATGTTCCAGGGTAGAATGCTTGTTTTCTCCTTCTCTGTTTATATCCCTGTTAAATAAAAAATGAATCATGTAGTTTGTCTGCTCATCTTCATCATCCATACATGTTGACGATCCTTTTCCCACTTTTTTTTTCTTTTCCCAGGAGCCGCACGGATGTGATCTGCTGTATTATTTTTGTCTCCGTCATCATCGCGTATTGCATACTGGGCATTGTGGGTGAGTGTGACACACTGGCGCTGATTATACCGCACAACATTTTCTGATCACACACAAAATACAAAAAAAAATGACACAAAAAATACAGAAACTTCAAAAATCTTTAGTTAAAACCAAATTTCAGGAAATTAAGTGACCACAAATTGAGATGAAGTTTCCCAAAGCTTCTCGTTTAAACTGAGGGGTTTCACTTTGTCTGCTGCACATTTAAAATAATGCACAATATTTTTGGCTGATATATTTGAGTACTGATTATCTGAATTATCAAATGGGGGAAGATGCGGAAGTACTTGCAGGGAAAAAAACAAAACAAGCGCATATTATATCAGAGCGGCTTATTCAACAAGATGTCTGCTTGTGGGAAGTGCGGGGGTGTTGATCAACTTGGCTCCCCCAGAGGATGCGTTATTCTTTTAATAAACAGCGCAGCTTTCTTGTATGGCTCACTTTGCGTTGTGTCCTCATTTACATCCTCGTCTCCAGGTCATTAATTGTTAAAGGATTCATGGAATGTACAAAAGCATTGCAATCTTGTGCGATTTTTTTTAGCTTTTGTATTTGTCTTCATTGTAGCCGATATTTGTTTTTGGTCTAGATCAAAGGTGTCAAACGTACAGGAGGAGGAGGAGATTTCATCCGGCCCGCTAGATGATTCCGTGAAACACAGAGAAAAAATGAGTTGCACCGAAACCATTAGTCCGATGTCTAATACAGTAATGCCCTCGTGTGTGTTAAAGGATTCACTCAGTCGTGGTTCCGTTTGATCACTTCTCTTATTGAAAGAAAAATAGAATGTCATCCAAAGGTGCTGTCAGCCATAACGCACGCAAGTGCTCGATAACAACTGACTCAGTCCACCTCCGCAGGCTTCCTCTTGCCCAACACCAAACATTACAATTCGCTAAAATTCTTATTTTCACAAGCAACACGAAGATCAACGCTGCAACTTACAAGCTTGATGTGATCAGTTGCCATGTTTGTGCCAAATAGCTTGCCGAGTAACAAAGTTAAAATTTCTGTTAGCATTAGCATTTAGCTTTGTCGTGCTACTGCTCAGAGCAGGTAAAATCGCACTGAAGTGATTCCCAGAGGGCGGGGGTCGCCATTTTGGCCGTTAGCAAACATTCAGCGTTGGACCCTCTTGTAATATAAACAATCAGTCTTGTATTTCTTTTTAAATGTACTTTAATTACATCTTAGCTATGCTAGTGTATTTGACGTAATGTCATGACTTCTTCATGAGTTTTTTAATGTACATCATTACGTGGCTGACACCAAGTGACCTAAATAAAACACTGCAGCGCCATTTTATTCTGTTCAAGGCTTTGCAGTTCACTTGCACTCCTCGCAAAGAAGTTTTACAAGCACAGATTTTGATTGAGGTGTTTTGCTTCTTCTGAAGTTGTCTTTCATTTTATTTACTTGTTTATTGTGTGTTTTAAATACAATACTGAATATGTATTTTTGAACGAATGAAAAAAAAAGGTCACAGAAAATTTCTATTCATTTTATGCAACTTAAGGAAAAATGCTAGGTTGTGATACCTAGGGCAGCGAAAAGGAAGTTACTGTTAATTTAACTTTTGTTTTTTCAAATGTACTTTTCGACAATATGTTTACAGTTGGTCTCCGCTGTTTGGGGGCTAATTGACATGCATATAATTGACACTTTTCAAGATTTATAGCATGATTTTTACCCATCTGGCCCGCTTGAGGATAGATTTTCCTTCATGCGGTCCCTGAGCATAAATGAGTGCTTGGTCTAGATCTTTGGACTCATTGGTGCTACCCTACTAAGTCCTGGTGTGCGTTTAACATTTTTTACCATCAAATATTTTTATTCACTTTTTAAATAACATTGCGGGCCATGTCGAAAATGAATTTTTAGTATGTGCTGCAGAAATGTGTATGGTGGACCACAAATGGCCCCCGGGCCATAGTTTGGACAATGGGATTTTTTTTTTTTTTTTTTATTTACTTCCTCTCCATCTGTACTTGGTGAAGTGTCCAGTTTGCTCCTAACAGCCAATACTCGATGCTTTCAGCCTGGTACAGCGGCGATCTGGGAAAAGTCATCTATCCCACAGACAGCTACGGGAGGGTCTGCGGCCAGAAACAAAACACGTGAGTCTTTGTTAAAAAAAAAAATACAATTACGCTCAAGCGTGCACTTTGAAACTTCTTTCTGACATGTTGTCTCTTTTTGCTGACCCGCAGGAACAAAAACAAATTATTCTACACCAACTTTCTCAGATGCATGAACCCCTCAACGTGGTTCAACCTTCAGTGCCCTACCACCCAGGTAAAGCTTTTGATGTGCCCGCCTGACATCTCCTTCCTCTGCGTGTTTTATGCGCCTCGCTCGGTTATGCAAGATTGATGGGGCTTCTCGTTAAGACGATGTGTTGCCTCCCCCAGCTCTGTGTCTCCAAGTGCCCTGACAAATTTATGACACTTTTGAATGCCAAAAAGAAGACGGAGGACTGGGAGCATTATAAGCAGTTCTGCATACCGAAAGTAGACGAGAACAAGGTACCAGATTTTTTTATCCCTTTTTTTTTTCTTCATGAGATGAGCATCTGTCCTAAACGAAAAAGCAAACTGTCTCAGGCTATGTCCAGAGAGGCCACATTATTAGGTACATATCCCAACTACCTATGTAATCAATTAGTTTAGTACTTCATTAACTCAAGTAATCAATGAAGAAAGAGAAAACATTTTGCCACACTGACCATAAATAATCCAAAGTAATAATAAATACCTCAAACTGTATCCTTTTTAAAGAAAAAGCAATATAAACCCATTTCCAACAACTTAACTACTTTTTTACAGCATTTATACAGGTTAAGGTTTTGTCTAAGCAGAAAAAAACCCAAGTGTATCAAAATGCTTGAAAAAAAAGGTGCCATTCCTTATTTTATCACAATTACACTTTATATAAAAACAAATCATTTTCCCTTGGGTCATTTGAGGACTCTCTTAGAGTAAAATTTTACTTTAGTACTTAATTACCGAAAACAATCGATTATTTTGGCACTTACTTACATAAAGTACTAGATTACTTGAGTACTTGATTACCTATGGTAATTGACTACTTTAGAACTTACTTCACTTGGTACCAGCCTTTTTTGGACTCTCCTTTAGTTATGGACAAAAATAAATGAAAGAAATGTAACTAAGTACCCTAAGTAAGTTTTTGGATTGAATGAGTCGTCTTGTTTACAAGTGTTTGTCTTCTTTGCCATTCATCAGAACAATCTTGAGCTCATAAAAAATGAAGAGTGCCCATCCATGATCTTGCCAAGCACACCTTGTAAGTCAAAGCCACATGCACAGCATAGGATTTCACAATACTCCTTCAAAACCACCATTTGCCCTCCTGTTTTTTCCCCAGTTCTTAATCGGTGCTTCCCCAGTTTTGCCACAGATGAGGGGACCGTATCTACACACAACCAGACCCAATTTGATGATGGACATAAAGTCGTTACCGCCACAGACTTGAAAAACGCTGCTGGGTAAGCAGTTTACCTGTACTAAGCAAGCTGATCAGTTGTGCTTAGGCAAGCTTTATCCTGTTTTTGACAAAAACTCTTTCTCAAATCTCAAAAAGCGCAAAGATGCTAAAAAGACGCTCTCACCACAGTGTTTTGATTCTGTTTTCTAATGCCGTCTTTTCTCTCCTACATGACAGCAACATGACTTTTGCGTTACGTGCTAAAGATGTTAGCACCAAGGTCTTAGAAGATTTTGCAAATTCCTGGGAATGGATCCTGATGTGAGTTCACTTGCTACATTCAACATTGATAAATATGAACAATCTTGAATGAAACTGAGATTCATCAAAGGGATATTTTACCTAATTAGCAATTTTAAGCAGTCAAAAGTATTTTTTTGTGTAAGTAATTTGATTTCTTGTTTTATTGAACATCTAATAAGCAATCACTGTTGAGCTTACAAGTGTGGTGACATGACCCAGTCAAAAGTGGCAACATGCATTTTTATGGATTAACTGTGTGTGTAAAATGAAGAGACAGTGCAGCCGGAAAGATTCTGAAAAACATCCCCATAGCATGATGCAGCCACCACCATGCTTCACTATAGGGACGGTATTGACCTGGTGATGAGCGGTGCCCGCTTTCCTCCAAACATGATGCCTGCCATCAAAGAATTTAATCTTCACCTCATCAGACCAGGATGATCAGTGGAAAAAGGATGCGCCTGAGCTCAGTTTTGAGCTTCATTCGAATTTCATAAAATCCGATTTTTCAGAAACTTTCTGAGATTTTATTTTCAAGATGTATCACCCAGCCCAAGGTGTCCAGTGAGTGAATTAGCATTTCAATTGTGTGACGTGGCAGAGGTATGGCAATCGCAATGGTGCTCAGCCTGATGTTCCTCCTGCTGCTGCGCTTTATAGCCGGCGGCCTGATGTGGTTCATCATCACCGCCATCGTGGCTTCCATCGGCTACGGTGAGTTTCATCCGCGTTTAGCCCATGCGGTTGCCAGCCGCCTTCTATTCCGTCGTCCTGTGTGTTCCTCAGGTATCGGCCACTGCTATTGGCAGTACAGCGTGCTGGCCGGAACCAAGGGCGGCGACATCGCCATCTCTGATATTAACTTCCAGGCGGACTTTAGCGTCTACCTGGGGCTCGCCCAGACCTGGTTCATTTTCTGTACGCTTTAACATTTCAGCAGATTCTCTCTCTTTTTGGAAAAATAATAACAAAACTACATGGACGTGTGCTGTTTTAAAGTTATTGTGCTAGCTGTGGTGGAGGGCATCATTCTGCTTATCCTGATTTTCCTGAGGGAGCGACTGATGATCGCCATTGCGCTAATGAAGGAAGCAAGCAAGTAGGTAGCGGCCATCTTCACTTTTTCCCCTTTCACACTGGGCTGGATCATTTCAGAAAAAGACACAATTGACTTCATCCTTTTTGTAAAATTTAACCCCGCTCAAAATCAAGCTTCAAATATTTATTTTGTACAGTAACATTTAAAAGTAGGACAGAAAATGGCATTATACCTTATCAAAACATACGGAGTTTTTGTTCTACTACTTTTTTTTGCATTTTATTATTGTATTTTATTATTTATAAGTATTTTTAATGATTATAATTATTTATAAAGATTTGAACTTTGAGTTTGAGATATATGAGACAATATGAGGAAAATATGCTTATCTGGAAAAAATATATTAATTGTGTCGTAAAGGTTTTTACAACAGATTTTACACATACTCATACAAATATAATGACTGTAACTAAATAATAAAATTATTAAACATATGTGTAATATATTAAATAATTAGAAAAACAACAAATGTATTATAAATGCAAACATGGAACAAAAAACAAAAAGCATGTATAATAATAATAATACAGAGCCATACCGTAAACTAAAAACATGAAAAAAACCATTAAAAAAACTTACATATAGTAAATAAAAAGACAAAGTATTTAATGAACATATATCAAAAACAAATGAAAACCTAAAAAAATACATAATGGAAGTCACCGGGTAACAAAAAGGCTCATAGTAATATCATAGTAATATAAACACAATTATCCCCCCAAAAATTCTACTAAAAAACACAGTATATTAAAAACAAGCAATAATAAAAATACAAATAGGATAATAAAAAGATAAAAGATCTCTAAAAATGAAAAAAATAACAAAAACAAACTAGACAGTGTCACATATGAAAACACATATAGGAAATGAGAAGTCAAAAACCATTCAATAAACAAAAATCAATAATAAAACAGTATTATAATTAAAAAAACATTAAACAATAAAACTAATGAAAAGCAACCAACTTCAAACAATGAAACGAAAAATGTAAATGAAAAACAAAACATACTGCACTTGAAAACGTAGCAAACTAAAAAACACAGTATAATAAACAAAAAACATAAAACGGAAGAACATCAGAACAAACTAATTAATGAAAGAACATGTAATGAACAAAGACAAAAACAATAACCATAACTCAATAAAAAAAAAAAACTACGAATCAAAGCTTTGCATTAATATACATGGAAGCAAATCCATAATGGGGGCATCATAAAATGTAATTTTCTAAAAGCGGACAAAAACTAATATCAAATTTAACATTTTTCAGTCTCCGAAAAATAAATCTACCACATACCACACTATTTTAGCATTGGCACCTGCTCAGTGTAAAAGTGTTTTTTCATCTCCACACCTCAAACAAGATTTTTTACTTATATTTGATTTTTTTATTGATTTAACAGGGCCGTCGGACACAGCATGGGTGCGCTTATCTACCCCATCTTCACCTTCATCCTGTTGTGCCTCTGCATCGCTTACGTGGCCATTGTGGGACTGTATCCTTGGAAATAGTAAATGGAGTGGTCCCCACATTTAACACATTTTGGATTTAACAGACACAAAATAGTATCCAGTCTCTCAATATTGGCAGATTAGCCTACGTAGCGGCCATTTTAGCAGGGGCGATGTTCCCATAAAGAACATTAGCTTAACGTTACAGTGGCTCAGAATCAAGAACAAAATGTTGGGGATGTTTTTTTTGGGGGTTAGGGTTAGATGGCTTTAGACATCTTAACATTAACCGTCTTTATTAACAGTACGTGTCTGAGTAAAAAACAATATTTAGAATAAAGTATTAGGAGGTTCCGGTTTATTTTGCTTTTTAAATATGATTTGAATGAATAAATCGCATGCACATAAAGAGGTTATGGCATTCCAATAACCAAAGAGCACATCGCATTTCACTCTAATTGTCTCTTAGACAGGAAATCCAAGTTACGTATAATACATGAACTATGTTTGATATTACTGTTTCTTAAGAGAATAGTTCAGAGAGATAATTGTTCCTTAATCGCAACAATGTTTATATGCTCCCTCGTGGATATGATTGCTAATTTCAGTCTAGTGGCGTGGGAACACACACTAGGCATTGTGGCGTGAGACTAGTTTATTTTGTCTTAAGATCATCTACTTAATTTTTATGATTGACGGGTAGGCTGTGAATTGTTATACAAGCTGTTGAGAATCATTTGTAATAGATTTTTTTCAGCGGTTTAATTATTTTTATTTTTTAGTAGGATTACAGAGGGGTTTTTTTTTGGGGGGGGGGGGGTTGATGACGGGAGTAATCGAGGGCTTGATGATTTGCTGATTTTACAGCTTTCGGCTTTAAAAATTGGGTGATTGACCATGACAGAAAGGGGGTGGTACAATTAACCTTGTGCTTCTGTTGCAAGTACTATTACTTTTTTTTTTTTTTTTTTTAGGAGTAAGGTGAGACAAGATAATATTTTTTTCAGTATGCTATATTTTTCTTTTTGCGCATTTTTGTTAAATGCCTAGGCTTACTGCACGTTGTTGGGGAACTCAAACACATATTGTGTAGGTAGTAGTTTTTTTATGGGAGGCTTGTTTGCGGAGTGATAGTGTCATCTAGTGGCAGTTATGGTTTTGTGCATGCTCAGTCCGGTTTCTTTGTACAGTGTTCCCTCGTTTATCACGGGGTTACGTTCGCAAAAATACCGAAAAATACCGTTTTTTTTTCCTTTTTTCTCTCTTTTGTTAAAAAAACAACTAAATAATAATAGTAATTACTAATTATTATTATTATTATTATTATTATTATTATTTGATTGGTCTGAAAAAAGAAAACATTGAAAGGAGCCCTTAAGGAGCTGAAATTTCACCCAGATGGTGTCAACATGTCAAAGTTCAACATGGGACGACCACTTTGTTTTCACACTAGCAGGAAAGTGCCATTTTTTGGCAAAAAAAAATGACCCAAAAATGGTCAAAATACTACATAAGAGACATTAACTCACGCGTTGCCATTGAGATCCATTTGAAGTATTACCTCCGTTCAACAAAGTACGTGCGCGCACCTTAACTTATTTTCCCACCAGCTGTTTAGCGACGTCGGGTACCGCCATCTACACCATCACGCCCACAAACGACCAATGCCAAATAGACAAAAGCACCACGTGCAATCCAAAGGTTCCCCTTTGCCTTTTCCCGCCGTCACCGTCGGAACGTTTAGCGCAGCGTTTGGGATAACGCGGCGGGCGTCTCGTCTTCCAGACGTTCGACCCGAGCGGCCTGACGAAAGACTGCGCCAACTCGCGCTGCTTTTTCAACTCCTACGGCGGCGACGACTTCTACCACAGTTACGTGGCGCTCTTCCAAGTCTTCAACGTCTTCGCCTTCCTGTGGCTGGTCAACTTCGTCATCGCGCTCGGCCAGTGCAGCCTGGCCGGAGCCTTCGCGTCCTACTACTGGGCCCTGAGGAAGCCCAAAGACATCCCCGCTTTCCCCGTGTGGGATTCTTTCAATCGGGCGTTGCAGTAGGTGGCCGAACGGATGGAAAAAGTATCCGATTAGCTTCGGTGTTATGATTCAAAGATGCTTTTTGCCGCAGCTACCACATGGGTTCGCTGGCCTTCGGCGCGCTCATCCTCTCCGTGGTGCAAATGATACGCATCGTTCTCGAGTACCTGGATAAAAAACTGAAGGGTAGGCTTGAACACCACAAAAAAAAAATTCTACCATTCCGATGATTTGATTGGCGACAGAATGGGATGCGTTTTTTTATTTGTTTTTAGGTTCCCAGACTGCATGCGCTCGCTTCACGATGACCTGCTTGAAATGCTGTTTTTGGTGCCTGGAACGTTTTATCAAGTTCCTCAACAGAAACGCATACATCATGGTGAGTGTCACGTTTTTGTTTTTTTTTGTGTCCATCTCTGTGGCTTGCTTAATTAACTCTTGTGACATTATGTTACAAATTATGGAAATTCCTTTGATGTTTTTTTTTAAGATAAGGAGCTGAAATCCTTAGCAGATGATTAAAACATGTAAAATTATAAAATGCAACGATTCTGACATTTCTATGTGATTGCAGATCAACATAAATAATCATTGTCCAAATTTTGGAGCAGCTAAAACCATTATAATTACAATTTTTGAAATGCATGATCATAAGATTTATGACATTGATTTTCCGGCCATTTTTGCAACATTCCGTTGAGGGGCGGTCAAACTGCGTCAGCAAACAGAAAATTCTTTGTCGACTTGTTTTTTCACCTCAAGACAGTAGGTGGCGGTAAAGACCAGTTAAAGTGTCATCGTCACTTCACAGGCTCCAAAGAGTGCTAGGGGAATTACGGTAATTTATCCACACTGAGCAAATGAGACCCACTTCCTGTCTTCTCAACAGATAGCAATACATGGAAAGAGCTTCTGCGTCTCCTCCCAGGAGGCTTTCTTTCTCCTGATGAGGAACATTCTCCGGTAAGCGTCTTTGATTTTGCAGTAGAATTTAAGATGCCATATTTGTGCTAAATGCTGTTTTTGTGCGTCCCGCTTGGTTGTAGAGTGGCCGTCCTGGACAAGGTAACGGATTTCTTGCTATTCCTGGGAAAACTGCTGGTCGCAGGACCTGTGGGTGAGTAACGCCAGTGAGCTGACGTCAAGCCGTTTGTTGCGTGGAAGCCAACATTTTGTGGGACTTTGGATTTTATGTGCCGCAGGCGTGCTTGCATTTTACTTCTTCACCCGGCAAATACCCCTCAGCGCATTTTCGAAGGCGGCGCCTTACCTAAACTACTACTGGGTCCCTCTGGTGGTAAGGAATGTTCATTTCAGTTTGTTTTTTCAGTTTTAGACTAACCTGTATAAATGCTGTAAAAACAGTTGTTGAAATTTTTTCTTTTGTTAGTGTTAAAAACCATTAAGTTTTAGGTATACCTAAACATTTTTTCTGGATGATACCATATAAGCCGCACCAACAAAAGGTCAACAGAAGATTGGTTTTGTCAGGTATAAGCCGCACTGGACTATAAGCCGCATGTTGTAACATCTGATGTTTACGCAGACAGATGATGCACTGAGTTTTTTCCCCATTTTTGTTGTATTTAAAACTTTTTTTTCAAGCTTCCTGGTTACAGCAACATCAGCCCTTAACACTGACTAAAAGAAACTAATAGAATACCGCACCAACACAACAGTAGTAACATGTCTGATTGTGTTTACTAGTGGAGAGTGCCTCTAAATATATTATAAAATAAATATATATTTTTTTGGGCTTGAATGCATTTTCATGATTTAGTTCTTGATCTGTGTTGTTGCAGACGGTGATATTGGGAGCCTACTTGGTTGCACATGGCTTTTTCAGCGTCTACGCAATGTGCGTGGACACGTTGTTCCTGTGCTTTTGTAAGTATCCTTTTTTCGCCAAAACGCCTCAATGCTGGCTTTCCAAAATGGACTCAAGTCGTTAGCGATTCGCTTTCCGCTCCCTCCACACATTTTTCAGGCGAAGACCTGGAGAGGAACGACGGTTCCCTTAGCAGGCCCTACTACATGTCTCCAGAGCTGTGCAAGCTCCTGGGCAAGAGCAACCAGGAGGAAGTTCCTGTTTTCGAGTGAGCGACCGGTGTCTTCCGCCAAAAGCAAAGCGATGAAGGACGCTGGCCTTTCTTCATATCTGCTCACGGGGATGTCGCTAACGTCTCCGAAGCGTCTTCAGGGGCTGGCTCAAAGGACAACGTCACTTTAGGATGCACGTCCTTTTTCTGCGTCTTGGTTTTCCTCTTCCTGCGTTGGCTGCCTTACCGATTGCAATCACATGCCACAATGATGATTACAGAGACAAAAAAAAAAAAAGAGGACCTACACGGGCTTCCCGTGGTGGAAGGCAATCACCACCTGAAAAGTGAAGGCACGATTTAGTCTTCTGGTGTAATGTCATGTTTTGTATGCACTTTCACTTCTGCAAAGAACTCTGTGAGTTATATTGAAAAGTCAAAGCAGCCCTGTTGAAATTACTGGGCTTGAAAAAAAAAAATCAACAGACTTCAAAGAAATAAATAAGAATTTTAAAAGTTTTTTTTTTATATAATTCGTTCAATCCCAAAGACGTATTTTCACGTTTTTTTTTTTTTTTAAATCCAGACATTCAATCACAGACCTTGTTTTTTTTTTTGTTTTTTTTTCCTTCAAAGGTTATATACAGATAGCTGCGATTTTGAAAAAAAATGGAAAACATGTCTTTGGGACTGAATCAGATAATGATCGAAGAGGAATAACTGTCACACTCGTAGAATTTTACAGGGCAGAAAAAAAACACATTTCTTAGCTGACCAGTTCCTTCTGCACGGATGCATTTCAGCCACCAGTCTTTAAGAAAACAGACAAACACATAAATTACAAATACAGGAGTGTTTTTCCCTATTTTTCAGATTCATAAATACGCGCATAGTTTTCCCATTTTGTGTGCATTCCCATGACTTACCATTTGTAATTAATTCCGAAGGGGGAGAAGTGTTTAAGTTCACGTCCCTTTATGACAACGTCACGGGAAAATTTGCAGCTGTTCAATAGAAACAGCAACACTGCCATCTAGAGGACAGATTGTATACGACGCCACATGAATACCGCGTGTGAATATTTTAACAGCGTGACGTCAGTCTAAAAAAAATAAATGCATGCTCTCTGATCACACATCCAAAACTGAACGGAAGTTACTAGTCATGATAAATACAAACACATTTAAAAACGTGAAAAATAGCGCATATTTAATACAAACACATTTAAAAACGTGAAAAATAGCGCATAATTTTGTGGCTCTTAAAACCAGTAAAAATCACATGTATGGTACAGTATTTGCGAACCCGAAAAATCTGAAAATCACAAATATATTTGTGGATGTTCTCCCCCCCCAATAGACAGCAAGTTCTTACACGACTTTTTGTGACTTCGGTGCCATTTTATTTTAACTCCAAAATGACTACTCAAAAAATAACTTTTTAAATAAAACATTTTTCTTTTGAGAAAGGAAAAAATGGCACAAAATGTAATTCTTTGAACTTTTAGAGCTAACATGGGAAACCTTTTACGATAGTTCGTAAAAGGATTTCAAAGCCATTTTGGTACTTTTTTTTTTTCTTTGTTGTGGTTTAGAATGCAGTACTGTTAACTGGCATCTGTGTGAAGGTTATTCCATCTTGCGTAGACGTTTTTTAATCGATGAAATTCAAGGACAATGTGAATCCTTTTTTTAAAATAAAATTGAATGGTTCAAACACATTGTGGGGTGGTGAATGTTAACACTTGGATTTGGGGACTAAGTGTCTCAGTGGCCTTTTTGACAAAAGAGAAAAAAAACAAAACATACTGCACTCACCAAAATGCCTGTCTGGAAAAAAGGTGCTTTTCATATAATTTGATAACGATAGCAGTAATTTAGCATTTGATTGCTTGTGAAAACTGCTCAGAATGACAAGTACACAAGGGTTAGTTTACTATAATTTATTCACATTTTTTTTCATTCACACATTTTTGCCCCCCCATCAAGCATAACATTACACATAAGTGTACTGTGCCAATAGCTCGAACCAACAGTTAGTATATCCGCATATAAACAAATCCTGACAGTATAAGCCATCTCGGGGTTATATTAAAGCACTTGAAGCCAAAAATATTTCATTTGAAATTACAAAAAAAAAAAAGGCTGGTGCTAAGATCACATTGAATATTATCAGTGCAGCTCCATGGCTAATAACATGATACATGTTGGGTTTCTTGTCCCTTGATTGTTCATTACTCATTTGACTTTTATTTTAAGCATCATTTCATACATAAATCAGTGTTTTAGCAACCTTGTTGGGTGCCTGCACCAAGTCTAGCAAAACTCATCCCTGTCACTCTAGTAAAAATCAGCCATTCGACTACATAATGCCTGCTAGTCCGTTTCAGTCAGCGTGGCAAATTTTCCTGATGTTCTGGTGTCAAGTCGGCTAACGTTGAATCGGCCGGGATGCCTCAAGTCCCATCGTCCGATTACTCGGAGCTCATCGTTCATTTGCCCGTCCCCCCGGTGTGTTTAAGGTCACTTGTGGGTGGATTGGTCCCTTAGTTCGGTGCTTTGCGACCACTATGGTGTAGTTAATAGACAATAATAATAATAATGGGCTAAATACTTGGCATGGGCCAATAATTGGGTTCTGGGTTTAAAAAGTCAAGGTTTCAATAACTGTTGCTGTATATAAATGGAAATCAGCACTTTCTTTGCTTCGTCTAACAAAAAAAAAAAAAAAAGTTTGTCTAAACTGGTGAATAGCCTGAATTTTGATGTCACCCACTTCTGGGACATGACTGGACAAAGCTTAGCATACCATTCGTACGCTTTTTGGATCGTACAAGTTGGCTCTCAAAACGTAACTTTCTTTTGATCAAAAACAGACTTACGCTAGTTGAACAAATGCGAGTTAATTTTAAGGGTTACAGGTGATCACATTCAAAGTTATTTTGAAAATTACATCATTTTAGGTTGTTTTTTTTTGTTTTTTTCTCCAAAGTCTAGAGTGCCTTAAAGTGGGTATTTGTGGAAGCACAGTGAAGTTCGGTATCACTAGTGCTTGCGGAGTTGACTCAACCAGCCGCCTCAAGTGTCAGTTTGTTTTTCCCATGACATGAATGAAGAATAAGGAGAAGGTCGTTGTCTTAAATCGCTTACCAGTGACTTGCTATGGAGAGGTAGGGGTTTATATACATATATGAAATGAAAAACAATGCATTCACTTATTTATTGTGTACTGTATCTAATGCACCAAATATTACACATGATATTTTGCACTATATTATTAGCACCATTGTTTGTTTGTTGTTTTATTGCTATTTTTTATTGCTATTTATTTGCTCGATTAAGGAATTTAGTCTGCTGCTCGGGAAGTGAACAGAATAAGAATTTTATTGTGTGGTATAATAAAACTATACATATGACAGTAAAACTCTTGACTCCAAAAACTAAAGTCAATTAAATTGACATTAAATAAAAAAACAAACTAAAAAAAAGAGCTGTAATTTAAAAAGCGTGATTTTTTTGTTCAAAGTTATCATAATCTGATATCGGCCCCATGCCTAGTACATACATAAAGTATATACAGTATACCTTGTGGGAAATGATCCAATTTCAACAAATTGGTTTAAAAATTTATTTTCCTATCAAAAATTGGCTTTGGAATTTTTATTTGGTGGAGTGCTGTATGATTTTTCCCCAATTTGGATGAGAAACAGCATCTAAAAAAAAAAGGGGAGGCACGCGGCTCTGAGCCGGCCCTACTTGGAGGCGGCGCCGGGCACGCCGATGGAGTGCGCCCGGTGCGGGGAGTTGGACACTTGCCGCTGTTGCGACAAGAAGGACTGGCCGGAGGACAGCACGGAGCCGGCGCGGCCGCCCAGACGCGACTCCATGGCAAGCTTCTGAAAGTTCAGACTCTGCGGGGAGACGGCGTGTTCCTGCGTAACCGGGGCGGCTCGGGAACCGCATCTCGGATCTTACCTTATTGTACCAGGCGGAGACTATCAGCTTCTCCTCGTACTCGCGCAGTCGGGCCTGCTCGCACTGACGCTGCGGGGGGGACATTGGACATGCTGCCGTAAGCCTTGCACTTCAGTTCAACTTTTATCTGCCTGGTGCGGGCAATTTGGTGACAGAAGGCAAACCTCTCTTTACTTTCAACCGTGGGGAGAAATGGTGCTGTTCTCTTTTGCCAATCGCCAAATGGAAAATAACAGGTGAATTCAGTTGATCGAAAACGTTACGCTAGACTAACGTCTTTTTTGCTATTGTTGACTGTGGCTCAAGTTGCAGCTGGGTGCTTTGCATTTATGTGGTAGGCTAAACGAGCTACACATGCTCACCATTATAAGGCATTTTTAATTATAGTTACAGTGTGTGTATATATATATATATAATTAAAATATACAAATATGAAATAATCCAAAACAAAATGTCCAAAACTAACTTGCCTCCAAATTGAGGATCTGTTTGTCTTTGTCAGCCAGCTGGTTCCTCAGAGCCTGGATCTCCGCAGTGGCTGGGTTCAGTTTCGGGTCCAGGGCTTGGATCACCTGGAGGCGAGGACGCCAAACGATGAAAAGCCGCGGCTCCAACGCACCAAGGGCGGCAAAAGAGCGAGACTGACATTGCGAGCTTTCTCCAGGTACATTTTGTACCTTTCCTCCATGGCCCTCATATCGTCATCTTTCTTTTTCAGCGCAGCCTCCAGCTCGTCCACCTTTAGCGCTAAGCGAAACAATTGGGCTCATTAGCCGGGTCACGCGAGCGCGCGGCGCCGCCGCACTCACAATTCTGAGTGTTGTCTGGCTGCAGGTCCTCAAGCAACTCTTTCTTCTTCATGATTTCATCCTGGGCCTCGTTCAGCTGCACCCTGACCCAAAAAGCAAGCGGCCTTGACACATTCTGCCCACTTACTAAGAAATTTAAACTGAAAATTTGGCAATACAGATTCACCTATTTGTGGAATTGAGTTTTATATTTTTAGGAACCCATCTTCACTTTTGGCGGAATATATTGCGAATATAACTAGCTTTAATGAAATTAAATGTTCATCGTTTATTCATAAATGTTCACTATTTGCAGGGCAGTCCGTTCCATGCGAATATCATACACATTCATGATATACTTTAAAAAGGCCATTTTTCTAAAATTTCTCAATACGTGGTGTTGTAAGATTTTTAGGGAAACAAATATTCTCTTAATTTTAACTATATGTATCAAAGGTCAAATACTCAGGTAATTAAATGGTCATCAATGAAATGCAAAGTACTAAGTAATGATTACTTTAGTTATTAAAGTATTAGGTACTAAAGTCATGTATACATATTAATGTATAAAGTAATCTAGTACTTTATAAGTACTAAAGTAATTTAATGAATGAATTACTTGATTACTTTAGTTCTTAATTTCCTAAGTAATTGATTAGTAGTAATTGATTTAGTACCAGCTAATTTCACACACTCCTTTTGGGGGAAAAAAAGATAAGTAGCTAGTATTAAATGCCTGGACTCTTTTTAAAAAAAAAAAAAAAAAAACACACACACACATATGTGACTTTGGGATTGAATGAGTTAAAAAAGAAAAACGAAAAAACCTTAAAACTATTTTTGAATGTCATTATGGGTTGTTGTGTGTAGAATTTTGGATTGAAATATTTGTATTCAATTGAATCCATTTGGGGATAGCTGACTTACATGTGAGCGTCCAGTTTCCGCTTCAGGTTTGACTGTGGGGGTAGCAAATAATCGTTAATATGGCTTCAAACTATTTTGACGGCATTTCAGCCTGGGACTGGGTGAACTCACGTCATCGGGCTTGAGCGCCTGGCTCTGCAGCGCCCTCTGGAGGTCCTCCACCTGCTGCTGCAGCTCGCTGACCCGCTGGCGACTCAACCTGGACGTTGAGGGCAAAAGGGAGAGGATAACACGCGTCGTGAAGGAAACACGTAGTCGAGATGACTACCTGTTCTCCGTGTCCAGTTGGCTGTGACTTTTGTGAGCGTCCTCCAGCTGCGCCTGCAGAGAGGCGATCTTCTCCCTCTCAAAGTCCTCCTGCTGCACTCGCAGCATCCTGTTCTCGTGCTGAAGCCTGATGAACTTCTCTCTGCATGCCAGACAAACAAAAAGAAAAATCAGGGGGGGCGTCGGCTCGATGATGACTTACGGTAGGTGGGCGGGGCCTCTGTACCGGTGCTCGACGGGGATCAGTTCCGCTGCCAGGTTCCCGGAAGGAAGAATCCCTGCACATGAGACCATTGGTCAATTTTTTGCTGTGGTGAATCATAGCAGGGTATGGAGGAGGGGAAGAAAAAAAAAAAAAAAAAACCCTACATAAAATTCTAGATTTAGTTTTGTTACATGATCTAGAAACGCTCATAAAAACATTTTTGGAACATTTTACAAAAAAAAAGCACCCTAAATTACTGTATCATAACATCAATAGGATTTAAGACAATTTCAAGTTGTATATCAGTGTTTTAAGCCCTAATACATTGAGCAGCACCGTTTGGTTTATTACTATACATCGATTATTCAGTCAGATTTAGGAATAAGTCTGGTTTTGCAGAGGATAAAGAATATATGCCTGAGTATTATTTTGTCTACATGTGTTGCTGCAGAGGTTGTGTTAAACATCCATAAACATGGAAGGGTCATAGTTTGTTTATATCCAGAGTTGTTTTGCATTGTGTATTAGCATTATGCTAGAAGGCCTTCCGAAAACGATGGGATATAGTTAAATAAGTGTGATTCTGAGCTAAATAAATAAATAAATACAATCACATGGCCTCCTGTTTGAAGAATTTCTGTTTAACAGTCAAATCTAGAAATGCTATTATAAATTACAAATCATAACTAGAGGAAAAAAAATACATTGCTTGTAGTTGGGTCACCCATCAAAATTTGCAATGTACCTGCTTGGGAAAGTTGTTGCTGCTGCGCTTGGGTGCAGCGAAGCTCCTCGTTGAGCTCCTTCAGCGAGTCTCTCTCCACGATGATGCGCTGCCGGTGAAGAGAAACGCAACAAATGACGCTCCCGTCTCCCATGATCCTCTTGTTTCCGGCGAGTCATACTTCTTTCTCCTTGGTCACCAGCTCGTGTTTCTCCTCCAGCTTCTTCAACTCAAAGGCCTGGTTGTCTGCTCTCCTTGTTTCATCCGACAACTTCCTGTGAAGTTCTTGGACCTGATGTGGAGCAAATCAACAGAATATAATGCCATCAGGCCAGTCATTTCATATTCAAAACCTACCTGGCGCTTGTAGGTCTCAAGCTGCTCCCGGGCGGCGTTGGCCTTGCGCAATTCCTCCTCCAGGCTGACTGTGTTCTGCATGTAGATGGTATTGTTCTCCTCCAGTAGCTTCATCTGCCTCTTCAGGTCGCCCAGGTTCTCCAGCTTTCGCTTGTACGTCTCTACTGAGGCCTCCAGCATCACCACACGGTCCGAACAGTTCCTGAAGGACAAAATGTGACACTGAAATATCACTAGTAATTTATTACTTCAACTTTTGACCTTCTACTCTAACCATTTACAGCGGTTGCATACAAGTAACACTGGTGTCAATTGTTTATTACACGTAAATCTCTACCATAACCATACATCTCTAAATACATATGCAGTTTGGTAAGATTGGAAATGTGGAAATCCAGCCTTTGACATTGCTATTGTTATTGTTTGGACACAAACCTCAGCACGTCCAGCTCGTCTTTGAGCGATCGCGACTCCTCTGCCAGGCCGGTGAGCTCGTCGTTGCGGTGCTGGACTTCCACCAGTTGCTTCTCCAGCTCTTCGCAGTGGATCCTGTAGTCGTCCTTGGCGGCCTCCAGTCTGAAAAAAACAAAACATTTCTTCAGTCTTCTCATATTGATGGGTTTTGCGCAGGGAGAACCAACCTGAAGTTCTCCTCCTGCAGCGCTTCTAGCTGCTGCTGTAGTTGGGTGTGCTTCCTGGCAGACGGTGTGTTGGGGTCATCTAACGCATCTAGCTGATTGGCCCGATCGGTCAGGATGTCGTTCTCAGCCAGTAGGCTGTTATGTTCCTCCTGAAGGATGGCCACCTGAGCAATAAATTAAATAATAGCGACACTGGTAAACTAAGGGACAGGCAAGAAGATTTTTCATGGTACAGCAGCGGTGAATGAAATGAGTGCAAGTTAATCCATGCAAAAACACACAGTTAGTCAGCCCACATTTTTGGGGTAGTACAGTAAACCATTGTTATTTGCAAGTAGCATCAAATATAAAATGACATCATCCTGCGTGTGCGCAATCATTAAGTTCACACAGTCTGGCCATGAAGCGTCCCGATGGAGGCACCTGTTAGCGTCAACAGCCACGCAGCGCAGGGGTTTAGTTTGGCTCATATGGGACTTACCTGGCAGCCGAGGGCGGGGCGGCAAAGGGGGGCAAATTAACCTGTCGAGAGTCCAGTTAAAGAGGTGACCGGTCAGTGCTCGCCGACAAGCGCGGTGTGAACGCGGAGCGCCGGCCGGACTGTATAAGCTCGCAGTCCTTCTGCCACAGCAGCTCCAGACAATGGCATGATTTTGTTTACACTAACCCGCAGACAAGTGTGTGTGTTTTCACTGAATGTGTGTAGTATGAGTGTGTTTAGAAGAAGCGTAGTCACCTGCTGATCTAGCTCCAGGCAGCGCTGCGCGAGCGCTTCCTTCTCTGAGCTAAGTTCCGACAGTTCCTCCAAAGCTTTTCTGAGCTGAACACATGCACAGGATAAGAGCAATTAAAAACCATTTGCTAATTATATTTTTTCTTTTGTTATCAACTTTCAATGTGATTTCTGTTTTTGAGATACACATTTTATTTAAATTGGTGAATTTTCAGGTATGTTTAGGCTTCTGAAAAATGTTTTTTTTTTCCCCATTAAACACTTTTCTGTTTTGAACTAATTTTCTAGTAGGAGTCATTCAAAATATGAATTTTCGAATAAACACAAAATGGCTCCTTCCAATAAAAATGGTTGACTTCCTGTTACCTTTTCAGAATGAGGGCTGTAGACTTTTTCATGTGCCCTGTATTGTTATATGCATTACTTCAACATTTGAATTCTGGAATTAGACCTAGAATGATCTGGATCCTTTTCAAGCTCCTGAAGATCTTTTTTATGAAATAAAACTACAATCCCAAAAGAAAAGCCATTTTGTTTTACCTATATAGACCACTGAAGAGCCAATCAGCAGGAAGGATTTTAGGGTGCATCCTAAATTGCCTGTGAACAGCTAATTTCGTTGTATAAATAAGGTACACCATTATCCATTCGCAGGTGATTTAGAGCTAAACTCTTTTCTACTTGTCACATTGGGTGCAGTCGGAGAAGCGGAGGAAGGAAGTGAACCCCCCAAAAAATTCAGAAAGGCTAGACTGTGCTGTCTCAAAATAATGAAGGTTAAATGATGAACCGAAGAAGGAACAACTGGTACAGGAAAAAATACAAAGTAGCAACCAAGTCTCAAAACTGAAAAACTCACGGGGAACAGCAGGCAAACAGCGACAGGTTGACGAGGGATACTCAGGCGGATACTCGAAACAGTGCGACAGTTTGACATACACAAACGTTTGACATAAAACCCGACAAATAAGTGCAACTAAACTGGAACTTAAATACACTCACACTAAATTAGGAGAACGTGAAACAGCTGGACAGGCACAACAGGCAGGGGAACTTGGTTGGCTGACTCAAGGGGGGCAGGTAAGGAGACAGGTGGACGAAATCATACTAACGAGAACACAGACAGGAAAAGGCACATGCGAGGGGAACCGAAAAATGACTAAAAAACATGAACAAAACCAAAACAACAAATTCCAATCCAAACATGACACTGCAGATCGGCTCTCTGGTGGTCTTCATTGGTAGAAAAAACAAATGCTGGGCGTTATTCCTGTTCTAATCATTTGAATTAGGTGTGTTGGAGAGAGAAAACATGCAGGACTTGCCTCGAATTGTCTATAACGCTACTTGAAAACAAAATGGCAGGCTTCTTTCTCAATTTTTGGCATGTTTTTTTTCAAGACTTTTTTTTTCTTCTAATGCATCCTGTCCAAACCAATTCATTTTGATCAAACTGGTTTTGGAAAACAAAAATGTTTTCAGGCATGGTTATGCTCACATAAAGGTGATTTGGACTGCAGTGCTCGGATTCCAAACCAATAGCGCTAACCTGCGGTTCCAGGTCCCCAGACAGCTCTGCTCCTAAGGGGGTCATGGACTCTTTATGTAAGAGCTGTAGTAAAAAAAAAAAAAAAAAAAAGTTGTTTTTTTTTCCCCCATTCACACAAGTGCACCATTCCTTAGCTTATGATGGCTGATGGTACACGGACTTCTTGTATAGCTGCCATGACGACATGCTGCACAGACTCCTCCAGCGTCATGATGATCTGGATGTATTCTGCCAATAAAGATGCACTAAATTGTACTGCTTTGTTTTTGTATGGATGGTGGACAATAAGGCTTTAAAATTCTATCTGATTCTGTTCACAACACCTGATTTCCATCAATTTACCCCTTTGCTAGGAACAAACTAAAAACCTTGCAGACAAATCAAAATAATGTGTGCGTGGTGTGCACCGCACCTTGCTTGCGCTCGCATTTGACGGCGCAGCCCAAAACAAGCTGCAGCAGTCTGCCCAGTTCAACGGGGTCCGAGTGCTCGGCAACCAGGGCCACGTCCGGCAGGGGGAAGTCTGAGAGCCCCTGGACCAAGACCTAGCATAGCACAGCGAGTTACACCGAGCGAAACAAGGTGAACTTTTTGCTTCAACGGGCTGGAGATGGGATTACTCCAGCGCATACCAGACGTGATCCGAGCTTTTTTAGCCGCAGTGCAGAGTTTTCTTTCTTGCGCGTCTTGCTAACAACACAACAGCGCGCCTCATTGGACAACATGAACGCAATGAACAACCTTCTGGCTTACCTCATTGTAATACTCCAGCACCATCTGCAGGATCTTCTTCAGATTGTTCAGCTGTGGAGGTCACACACAAACGCACACAGACGTTATAATTATGAGGAAAAAGACGCAAGATAACCAAGAGCTGCTCTCTACCTTCAACCTCCAATTGTCATCCACATCTGTTTTGATGCGAGCGATCCATCCGTCAGTGAACCACGACGGGTCTCTGCTTGACAACACACAATGCAAACAAAAACAAAAAAAATCATGACAACTCTTATCTTGAACCAGAGCTCAGACCAGTCATTCATATCTCAAGACACAAGCCTTACCACTGTAAATTATACTAACAGATTGAATACAAATAAAGCACCTTATGTCCATACAGTACGTGCAGTGAAATGTACCTCTACCTCTGGAATGTCCAAACCCAGTCTTGAGGGCCGCGACTCTCCATGTTTTTCAAGTTTCCATCCTCTAACACTGCTGATACAAATGATTAGCATACTAGCAATCTCGGCAGAAGCCTGAAAACATTCCTGATCTTTGAATCAGGTGTCTTGGAGGACAAAAAAAAACACGCAGCCCTCGAAGAACATGTTTGGACACCCCATGCTCTTTTTATCCCTCCATCAACGGCTTAACCTCACTAGGGTCGCTGGTATGCTGGTGCCTATCCCAGCTGTCTTCGGGCAGTGGGCGGGGGATACCCTGAAATGATTTCCAGCCAATCGCAGCGCACTCAGACAAACACCCGCTCACACATTTGTCTTCTCACATTTTCTGAAGAGCCTGAGATATGGCAACGCCGGTGGTTAGGTCCTCTACTGTTGTGCATAGTGCAGAGGTGTTGAAGGTCTGTAGCTGGAGGCAAAAAACAACAAAACATGCAAATGGTTTTCCCCAACTCCCACTTCCAATATATGCTCACTTAATAGGTTGGCCTACTTAGGGCTGCTGTTGCTTAAAGAAAGCGTTAATAAGGACTTAATTAGATGGATGCCGTCCATCGTCTGCTGGTTAAACAGATTAGTGTTCTAAATAGAATCGCCTGGGGATTGATAGGCCACGTTGCTCAACAAAGTAGTCTGAGTGAACTTGAGAATCTGGAATTAAAAAAAAAACTCTTTGACCATGGCTTAAAAGCTTTTGAGTCGTAGAATTGCACCGACAGGGAGTTTTGACTGAAGTTTCTTTTTTGAACTTATGACCATAATGGGAGCAGCGTGTCCACAAAATGCGTATCTAGGCGTACTTCATATTGGCAAGACTCGGAAATGATGATCTGTGGACCGCGTGACTGCTTCAGCAAGTGGTTTGATGGTTTGGCTGGCATAGCAAATAAATATAAAATAGGCGAAATCGCCTATGTGCAAATGAAATCTAAAGCTTGAAAAAATAACTTGATTTAACCCAAACACTGTGGAAAAGCCATTATTTCTATTAACAAACGATCCATCAAAAAGTTGTTTTCGTTTGTTCATACAAGCATTTGCCATTTTCTGAAATAAATAGCCATAGAAGTTACCGCTTCTGTCTACCAGCAAACCTTTTCAGTACTTTTTTTTTTTTTACTAGGATTGCAGGCCATTTCAAAATGAATGTTTTGTACACGCTAAGGGCCACAAAAATGTAGTCAGAGGGACACAAATGGCCCACGGGATGTGATTTGGACACCCCCAGTTCAAGAGGTCGCACCTTTGATCTAAAAAAACGTGATGACTTTGAAGCATCATGCATATCAAACAGACTCATAAAATCCCTCAATGAGCTCAACAGGCGTTTGAATTATTTTTTTAAAAAAAGGATCCAAAGTTACAAGTGTGGGGTCATGAACATGATCAAAAACAAAAGTTACATTTTGTAGCCCAAGCAAACGTCTAACAAACCGAGTAATTAATTAAGGACTTAATTAGATGAATGCCGTTGCTCGTCTGCCTGGTTAAACGGATTAATCTTCCAAATGGGGGATATCGTCTCGGGGGGACTCGAACCTGGCAACCTTTGTTTACATTATCTGTAGCATGCTACCTCCGTTATTTTAAATTATCAAGCAAACTAACTGCTGTTAATACAGTTTAAATCAAAATATATTACGCTTGGGATTCTTAGGTAATATCTGACGCTTATCTATATTTATACGTATTTTTCTCGAAAAACCCGGCCATCTTCAAACAGGTGCTCGTTGGCATCGACTGGCTTCTTTACGTCACAGTGTTAAAGTGCCCTGCAAAAACAAACATCAAAAACTCACCCAGATGATGAGGCTTTCAACCAAAACCGTTTTGCTTTCGTCCATTTGTCCCACCTAGGCCGGTAAAATACATTAACTACTTCCTCTCCCACCTGTCCGTCAACCTTGTCCGTCTGCTCGCGTCTCCTTTTTCCCATTTGACCTCACCTGCTGTCGAGAGGTAAAGCTTTAACGCAAATTACGTAGAAATTGTGGAAGTAACCGTCGCTCCGCCACAGACGGCGCAAAATCGCCTGTGAATAGCAAATAGGCTTTTTCGCTTATTTTTTTTCCGCTTACACGATGTTGGCGTATCCAATCAGCGCCGTGATATTTGAAGATTGACAGCTACGTAAACCAATTGCCAGGCGAGACGAGAGAGCTCCGTGTTGTTTTTATCTTCGGTTTAAAGGGCCAGAACATTTTTTTTGTTTGGTTTTGCTTGCGTTACTTGAAATTAATATTGTAAATTGTGCAGTATGTTATTCATCTCTCGTTTTCTGTGGCGTTCTCATAATTCCTTTTAGATATGGTCTCATTAAAGCATAAAGATAACTCCTGTTTGCCGCAAAACTACAGTAATACTGTACTATTTTTTTTTAAAGCTCCTTATGTTACTTTTAATTGTACTAAGAAAATGGTTCTCTATATCAGAGAATGTTCTATTTCCTGTTCCGTGGTTATCATGACACTGCTCCTTTTTATCTGGGATTTCTAAAAATAAAAGCAAAACACACATACTGTAATCCTGTGATGTTTAATGATGACCCAAGACTGAATGGACTTTGATACAACTGTGACGGCCTGGCTTTTTATCGCTTTCGCAACACCCTGACCCCCACCACCCCGACTGACCAGTGCTATTTTTAGAGGACGCGCTGCATATGTAGTGTTTCTCAGTTTAAGGTGAAAGAGCAAAACCATATAAATATTTGCAAATGCAATTCCCATAGGATTTGAAATCCATGTAGGTGAGTTCTGTGAAAAGTCGCTTGTATTTTAGCAATTAATCAGATGGAGGGACTGATTTGAAGCTAAAAAGGTATATTAAAGTGTCTAATTATTGAGTGTGATTGACAAGAAATTTCTCACACGTTTGCTCCGGAGTCAAAGAATCATGGGAAATGACATCACATCAAAGCTAGTTTAGCATTATGGTGGTGAGTTCTCAATGTGGGACAGCGAAGTATTGTGGTAACTGGTTTTCAGTTATATGAGCAAGGTTTTACAAAAAAAAAAAGTGCTTGCATTCAATGTTCCATATCTACGTGGAGAAGCAAAACAAATCGAATGCGATACTTGCAGTTGGCCGGAGGTGCATTCAATATCACTTGGACAGTAGGACATCTCAAACATCAATAAAAATACTATGTAATATACAACATACAGTGTTCACCTTGTACCTGAGTTAAACTTGATTGGCCTTGAAGTTCCTCTGAGCCAAACAAAGCTGGAAATTTGTCCTACCTCTCGTGTATTTATTTTAGTGGTATCATAATGATGTGGAGTGGCGTGTTGGTAAATAATTGTCCAGGTCAGCTCTAGCCCACTTTTAACTGGGCGTGCTCCAGTTTGGCTTCAACCCGCCGCAATCCTGTGACCAGCTTTTGGAATGCGCTTTTCGTTTTATGGTTTGCGGGAATGTTTTCCGTGCTAATTAGCTAATCTGACCAGCGGCGCTTAGACGAGTTCAAGGGGTTACTGCTTGTAAAGCCGCGGAGGAGAAGGTGGTTGATGATTAACAAGCAGATGTCATTTAGGCCGCACTACCATGCTGGCGGGCCGCATTTCACTTCCTCTTCGTCAGATTGCTTCAGCTTCACTATGAACGCCAGTCACATTTCCAAGATCAGGTCAGGTCACAAATCGACAGCGTTTCAGTGTCGTTGCGATGTTTTGGGATGGAATTGTGCTACAGGTAGCGTAAAAAAATGTTTTGGGACAAGGATGAGCAACTTAAATGATGGAGGGGGATGTATGACAAAAATGCCATTTTGAATATGTAACGAAATGTATGAAATATGTGCATGTATACCGAGCCAAATTATTCACATTTTAATGTTAACCTGTCTTGACGTGAAATCTACATTATAAAATGCTGTTGTTTTTTGTTTTTGTTTTTTTCTAGTGTGGCAGCAATACATTTCTGTAGTTGATGTTTTACCTTTGCTTGAGTTTGACACACACCCAAAATAATGATCCCTCCATATTTCTTCAATCATCTCATTTTCAACATATTCGAATCAATTGGTACATTTTGGCAAATGTTTCTCAAATTCCAATTTTCACATTAGTTTTCTCCTTTTTAACTACTTTGCATATTTACGTCCTCTTTCCGCATTTCTTCAAACTGTACCAACTTCAAAATATTCTGCTCATTCACGCCACACCTTGCAATAAAAGTCCCAAATTTGAAAGATATTTTCTTGCTTTAATAGCTGGATAGAAAGCCCACATTGTTTATTCAGATTTATTCATTTTAATGCATTAGCCTTTTTTCACCCTGAGTTTAAAATGTCTGATTACCATCGAATGCACCACAGATTTAGACTAGTGCTAAGCAAGAGCGATGAGGCGTGTACGTGTGTGAGTGTGTGTTGATGTTGGTCACACCTGATGTGATGGCAATAAAAAAAAGAGAAACACTAAGGAGTAAAGCTAGTTGATAGCAACCATGAAGGCTCTCTTCAAAATAAAAGCATACTAAGGCTATCGTATTGACATTAATGCAATATATGGTGTATTTATTTTGAAGTTTACCTTCACAGCATACTGTTAGCTAGCGATGTGATGTTTGTTGCCTCTTTTTTTGGGACAGGAAGTTTACAGGAAGTTTTCACAATAACACTTAATTGATTGATGCAAATTATTCCAACTTCAAAAAGTTTAAGAATATCATTTTCACATCACCAAAATGTCATACTTTGCACAGAAATCTTAAACATTTATCCCCTTTTCCACATTCCTTAAATGCAGATCAAGTTATTTTTACGTAGCAGATTTTTATTATTTCCAGTCATCAACTCTAAGTTCCCCAGATATAATAATTCTACGTTAAAAATATTATTACAGGTTGAAAAAACACAATATTACTTTTTTACTTTATAAAAGTACTTATTCCCTGTGAGTCTTATTCAAAATCTTGCCATATTTACAAATTCTGTTGGCATTTAATTTTGCTTATTTTAAATCATCCTATTTTTTTTCCAACAGAATTTTGATGACGTAAATAATTTTCACATTTCAACAAATTAATAAATGAAATGGTATTTCACACCAGCTTCAGCTTTGCACATATCTTAGAGGTGCCAGTGACACGGTAAAAGCTCCGCTACGATTTACGCACACACACAAAGTGTCATCACAACCATAAAATGTGAGAGGACGTGTGTTTATCTTGGCATCCTGTCACCTTACAGATGGCGCCGTCTTCCTTCTCAAGGTCCAACGGGTCAGGGTCACCTAGGCTCAACCCAAGGCCAGACGTCACCGCCCATTGCCAGCGGCATGGTACAAATTATTTTTTCATTTTTATTATTTCATTATTATTTCATTTTGACTTCCTGTTTGTTTGATTTCTCCCTTTTTTCCATCCTATCACGGAACCGCAATACATTTTGAAACATGTTTGGATTAATGCGCCAGCTCTACAGATGCAACAGATATTCCTGTTGTTTGATGCTTCACAAAAGTATTTTATGTTTGGATAGTTTATATTACACTATAGTATATTTCGGCAGTACACTACAGTATATGTATGTCGAGTATATAGGCTGTAAAAGCACTTTGATACAATACAGCCACTCCCTTTTACTGCTGCTTTAACAGGGACGTATCACTTCCCGTTTCTTGTGCTTTACTTGTTGCTGGCGCAGGAATGTCCACAGTTATGTCCATCGACAAGCCAGAGGGAGCGGCATTGTCCAGTGTGCCTGCAGGCGGCCAGTTTCCCCGTGCAGACCAACTGCGGACATTTATTCTGCGGTACGAGTGCACATTTTTCGATTTTTTTGAGTCACATGCTGTTTGAAAATGTGCATGAGCTAATGTTGCGTTCGAAGAAGGTGGGAAGTTGGACTTTTCTGGGCTCGGATTAGGAAAAATGCCCTCGAATGCCCCTTAGAACTGTACAGAGGACCTCTGGTGCATGAAGTAAAAAAATATTCATTTGCTCCCGCAATTGTTTTAGCTGTACCCTCATTTTACTAATCTGTTCCCTCAATTTATTAATCTATTCCCTCAATTTACTAATCTGTTCCCTCAATTTGCTAATCTGTACCTTCATATTACTAATCTATACCCCTGGTTTACTTATCTGTTGCCTCAATCGGTACCCACTAATCTGTACCCTCAATTTACTAATCTGTTCCTTCAATTTACTAATGCACCCTCACTTTGCTAATCTGTTCCCTCAATTTACTAATCTGTACCCTCAATTTACTAATCTGTTCCTTCAATTTACTCATGTACCCTCACTTTGCTAATCTGTTCCCTCAATTTACTAATCTGCACCCTTAATTTACTAATCTGATCACTCAATTTACTACTGTTTCATCAATTTACGAATCTGTTCCCTCAGTTTGCGAATTTGTACACTCATATTACTAATCTGTAACCCCAGTTTACTAATGTTTTCTCAATTTACTGATCTGTACTTTTAATTTACTAATATGTACCCTAAATATACTAATCTGCACCCTCATTTTACTAATCTGTTTTTTCAGTTTACTAATTTGTTCCTTCAATTTACTCATATGTACCCCTCCATGTACTAATCTGGAACCCAATTTTGCAAATCTGTACCCTAATTTGATCCCTTAATCTTCTAAAATGTTCAGTTCATATACCATGCTATTTATAACAAGGATAAACGCTGTAAAAAAATGAATTGATGAAAAATGAATTCCAATTTAGTTTCCAAAATTGCCCGGCAGCTTTCGTGGCGATTAGGGACATTTCATCTTGGAGTTCTTCAAGAAGGCGAGGTGATAGCCGATGGTGATCCAGCGGCTGTTTGTCAAAACGGTGGTCTGGTGTGTCATCCAATTTGTGTGTTTAATTCATCAGTGTGACGCACGCGGTCTTGAGACCATCTGTTCACTGTTTAATGACTAACTCTGGTCAGCTGACTCAACTAACCTGATGAATGAAAATCTTTATGATATACATTTTTACGATTACTACCTCATAAGTTGTATTTACATTTTAGGTCTATTTAATATTTTGTTTTACTTTGCTGTATTTTTTGTAAAAATCCATTTCCTTTTCAGTATTTTGTTTTAGTATTCTAATATTTTTGAACATTTGATTAAATAATCATTTCAGTGCGTGCTTTTGCTTTCAATTATTTTCATGTATTTTTAATTCCTGGTTTTCCAGCTCCTTGTTTGATCGCCTATTGGAGACATGGGACATGGTTGGACGCAGTCAACTGTCCCCTCTGTAGACAAAAGGTATGAAGCTACATATAAAGCCCTGCTATTTGTGAATTATAAACAGCAAACCTTGCAGCAAAATTTGAAAATCTATTCAGTAATTGACACCCCTTAAAAGGTTTTGAAATTGTAGAAGCATCAAGATGGTGGCAAACCACTCAGAACAGAGGATCATAAAGCATCATCATGCTTCTGACATGTTGACACGTTGGCCTTATCAGTACTATTTATCTTAAATAATACGAGTACATGAATATCTTCCACTCGAACTACGAGGTCCTCAATATCACATTTTAGAATTTAATCAAACGTAGGCAATTGAATTTAACAACAATGTCTCTAGATGGCGCCAAAGTAAAACTTTGTTGCAAATTTAATTCGCAAATAGGCAAAATTCACAAAAAGTTAGACATTACTTATTGACTTTACGTTATGTGTTTTTGTTTGAATGGCGTGAGAAAGTTCAAAGTCATATTTTCTCCTCAGGTCAGCGTCATGTGTCAGTTGTTTAATGAGAGCCGACTAGATCAGCAGTCCAAGGATGTTCTGGGCCAAATCAGCGACTACAACAAACGCTATTCTGGAGCACCAAGACGAGTCAGTACATCCTTAAACAAACCCACCACATTGAATAAATACATAATTATTTAAAAAAATGTCATCTTCAAACTGTTACTTTTGAATATATTAATGCATTTTATTAGAATTAATTTTGTTTGTATTTTGCTTTTTAAATCTCTAAATCAATATTAATGGCTGGCTTTAAAACATTGTGTATTAATTTTCCCTTTTTTTTTAGGATTTTGTTAACATTGTTGACTTGATTCTAAAGTCAATCTGGAATTTAATTTTACATACAAATTTGTAATTCTGTTCTAGATGCGGGACTACCTTTCGGACGCGCCCGTCCTGCTGCAGCTGGCGGTACGTGGCTCGGGTACCCCGGGGGGCCTGGTGTGGCTCTTCTTCTTACGGGTGGCGCTGTGCTGCGCGGGCGCCGCCGTCTCTGCGGCCTCTCCGTCGGTATCCTCAAAAGTGGCCCCACCCCTCTGCGGCCTCTTGGGACTGCTGGACGACTTGGTGGTTGTGGTCCTGCTCGTCCTGTGCGTTCTCAATGTCAATCATCAGATGGTGCCGGGGAGAGGACGCACCGCCGGCGCCGGAGTCGTGGCCAGCTAGAAGAAAATTCAATCATTTCAAAATCAGTGTGTTTAATAAATGATCATTTTGATTAATAATAATCAAAATATACATATACCAGTATCTAAATTGAACATATATTGTAAATGTACTGTACATTGTTTTTATGTGTAAAATAAAATATTTATTGCAGTCTTTCAATTTAAAATATTTGGAAAGTCAAGACCAAATCCAGAAAACAGATGAGCCGTGATAATGGATAACGAATTGAGTAGTTTAATGATTTTTAACAAAATCAAAATTTCATTTTTAAAGGGAGAAAAAAAACATGGAAAAAAGTACAGCAGTAAGAGAAAAACAAGGTGCATTCAGCATTTTTGGCTACACCAGGCGACGGCGTTGCGGAACATGCGCAGCCAGGGCGACGTCTTCAGCTGTGGCCTGAAGCTGCGTGGTGCCCATGGCCACTGCCAGCCTAGCGTGCATCGTTCCGGGTGGGGCATCATGGCCAGGTGTCTGCCATCCTTGGAGCTCAGGCCCGCCACACCCTGTGGCGACCCGTTGGGATTCAGAGGGTACTCTTCTGTGGGTAGACCAACGTCGTCCAGGTAACGGACCGGTGCCAGGCCACCTGATGTGATGTCATCTAGAACCCGGGCGTTGCGGAACTTCATCAAACCTACAAGAAACAACAAATTTTGTTTCGGACGGATCAATGGATCAAGCGCTCGGCTGAAGTACCTTCGCCGTGAGCGACCCACACGCCCAAAGCCGAGCCCTCCATGCCGGCCAGCCACACTGACGGCGACGCCTGGATTCCCACGGTGACAAAACGAGACTCGAATCTGCCCGACTTGTTGTGAGTCAGTACCACGTCGGACGCTGGAGGACAGAAAAGTCACCCAATATTGCAAGGCTTTCCCGATGCAGTTTGAATTTTCTTATACGATCAAATATCGGGCTCAATTTTTCCTGCTAACGAGTTTGACGGACTGACTACAACACGATATTAAAGCCACACAGTTACTATTCTCTCTTTTCCATGTTTCACGCCATTGTATATCACCTGCGCCATCTGGGCTCTCTCCCACCCAGCCCAGCAGAGCAAGCAGCTGGCAGCCGTTGCACACGCCCAGGCTCAGCGTGTCGGTTCTTTGCCGGAAGCGCTCAAACTGGGCTTTGGCGGCGGCGTTGTAGGCCACGGTGGCGGCCCAACCTTTGGCCGAGCCCAGCACGTCGGCGTAGCTGAAACCGCCCACGAAAACCACCGCCTTGAACGGCTCCAGCGTGACGGCGGCGGAGCACAGGTCCTGCATGGTCACGTCCCACACCTATAGTGCAAACCAGGACAAAAATTGTGATGCTGTGACTGAATGCTAATCGCAAGATCATTTTTGAACAGAAACCACATGTTGGAAAATTTGGTCTGTAAACAGGTTCGAGTGCGATGGGAAGCGTGCCAACCTCAAATCCCGCCATGTGGAGAGAAACCGACATTTCTCGATCGCCGTTGCTGCCCTCCTCCCTCACCACGGCCACCCGAGGCTGCTCCGCTGCTGCAAAACAGTTAAAAAGCGGAGTTAAAAGATGCAACGATTCATTGACAATTGATCATCAACTCAAATCGATCGATTTCTTTTTTGATAATTTTTTTTTTTTTTAAATCGAAATTGTCCAAAACCTTGGGATTTCAAACTCTCAGAAGTAAATATTTACATCTTTTGAGTCCTCCAGTAAAGCAGACCTACAGTATTAACTTTTGTCATCTATTAATCTCCTTTTGCTTTGGAAAACTTTGGTCAACGTATTTGACATTGTTCTGAGATAATACAAACCAAACCAGCATGAGAATCCTTAAGTTTGCGCATCTTCTATCCTGTCATCATGTCATTTTGAATATAAGGAAAGGAAATTAAACTTTTATTACCCTTTCATTAACTTTTATTTATTTATTTAATAATTCATTTACAACGATTCATCTATTAAACAGGAAAATAATCAACATCAGTATTGACTCAGGTGGAACACCATATTGTCCTACATAACATTAATATATTGCATCATAGACATCGCATGGCAAAATGTAGATTTTTTGTTGCAACAATTAAGCTTTTTTTTTCTCCGATACACGTCAACCTAAATGTTTTACCCATTAATTTACTTTGAGCTAATTATATTGTTTAATTTGTTGCAAATAAACAAAAAATGTTGAGAGAAAATTCATGATTACAGATTTAACTAATATTTTATTAAAAACATGGCTTCTTATAACTGAAATAAATCATACATAAAACATTTTTAAATATGTTTTACATCATTATTAAAACAAAGTGTTCATAATTTTATATGTTTGAGCTTCTTTTTTGTACCTCACCTACAATTTTTTTTTTTTTTTTTTTTTTTTTACATTTTTAATCTTAATGCACCTGTAAAAAAGAAACTCGCCATTTTATAATCAAAATAAAATTACTCATTCTCGAAATAAATAATACAAGTACTTATTCCTGGCAGACATGAAATGGAGATGGAACGGGAAGAGGTTAGAAAAGTGATACTCTCACCTAGAGATGTTTATTGTGGTTAATACATGTTGCTTATCCTAAATGACATTTGCTGAGGTAAAGGTGGTTTTCTCAGGACTGGTCGCAAGTCAATGGCAAGGGCAAATCAGTAAATAAAGCCTTCACATTCACGTTCTCTCCTCTTTGAAATAGTCTTACCAGGCTGCTTGTAAAGGGGCATCTCAGATGGGTCGAAGGTCACTTTGAAGCTAGGCTGCGTCCTCCTGGCTAGCCCCTCCTCTTCCTGTTGAACGCACAGTTCGTCGGCCTGCAGGCGCTCCAGCCGGAAGCTGGTCTCCTCCCACAATGCTCGGAGGATGGCCAGGCGCTCCCTCAACACTTCTTTTCCGTCCACGCGCACCGTCACCTGGGGAAGGTGCAGCGAGCTATGAAGTGAAGACTCGAGAGGCGATGAAGAGGCGGAGGAAGATGAGGTCTCACCGTAGCCTCTGGTCCAAAGCCGCTGGTTCTGCCGATGCGATGACAAGCGACGCCGGCGTCAAGGAATCTGCGGCACACGCTTTCACCATTGGGCTCTGACACTTCCAGAATCAGACCCAGCTCTTCACTGAAGAGCAGCTCCATGACTGCATAGAGGATCGAGACACTTCATTAGGTACACCTGCACAAACTAATGCAGGGGTAGGCAAAGTAAGGCCCAGGGGCCGCATATGGCCTGCATTCTTCTTCTTTATGGCGCCACAGACGTGCGATGTAAGTAAACACATTCATAAAGTCAACAAGTATTTTTTATATATATATTTTTTTTAATTCAGACTATTGACACAAATACTAATTATATCATACTAATCATTCAATTTCAGAGGTGGAATTGAATAATTTGTTTAACTAAGAATGTAATCACTAGTCTAATTTGAATTAGAGAGCACTTGCTGCCAACTAAAACCAGTCTCGGCTTTGGTCATACAGTATGACTTTCAAAACTGAGCCTAATTGTCATGAAATTGTCTGTAATTTCCAATGAATGAAGAGCTAATGAAGTAGCCAAATTCCTCACCCCCCGGGGCTCCCAAAGATGGCACATCCAGATCCACGCCGCGGTTTCCAGCAAATGCCATCTCCAGGATGCAGGAAATGAGGCCTCCATCGCTGATGTCGTGTCCTGCACTCAGCAGACGATCTGAGGGAGCGCATTGTATGACATTAGAGCAATTCCTTGCAACATTTTGATTATTTTCAAAAAACGACAGCAACAAATCTTCCTAAGATTTTTCTCCCTGTTTGACTGAAATCTAAACTGCAAAATATTCGAAGAAAAATCCCCGAAAATGTTATACTATTTTTTTTTTAATCAATACATTAGAATGATATATTTATTAGAAAATAGGAATTTAGGATTTGTATTGTTTTTCATTTATGTTGCTGGTTACTTTAGTTTTTAAATTAAAAATCATGTTTTTTATTTTACATTGTATTTTTTGTTCTAATTCATTCATTTAAAAAAATCTGAATAATAGAATCTTTTCATTTCTATTATTCACACGAGTCAAATCAAAATTTATATTTATTAAATAAATATATTGTTTACAGTAACCTTTACTTATGTATGTATAGTGTCTATGGATTACCTTAGATTTAACGAAAAAGCCATAACAAAATCATGCCTTTCAAACTGCAAACTGACCGTTTAATAGCGTCTGAGTGGTCTTGAAGCAGGCAGCCAAAAGTTGTGGCTGATCCATGTCAGGAGAGCAATCTCCCAGCTGAGCGTAGCACTGAGCCAAGGCTGAACCTCCCAAACGGTGCTGACCCGGACTTAAAGGAACCCACAGCAGCACGCCTGCAGAAACAAGTCAAGGGTCACGGCTGGAACAATATTTTTTTAGTTGTGTATTTGTCACCTTTGCCTTCTGGATCTTCAAGATCAGGCGTGACGGTGGCACTGATGTCTGGACACACGGCATAGGCCGAGATAACCAGAGCTCCTGAAACACAAGCAACATTATAATTTACACAGTTATCAGCTGTGTTCACAAGTGTGAGTTTAAAAAGGTGTTTATTGGAGGTGTGATTTTTATTTAAATGGGGAATGCTAGCAATACCTAAGATTTGCAAGCATACCTGGAGCTTTGACAGTCTCTTTCCCTACTCGCGCAGCCATACTCAGCGAGTCCTTGCCGCCATCAATGGCCACGCCCAGCTCCCCCATCACTTTGCACATGGCTCTGCACGACTCCCACAGGAGTGCCCCCTCGCCGGGCAGCTTGGCCGCCCACATCCAGTTACCGCTGCACTTCACATCCTAGAAAACATACACACAAACATTGGTTTTTTTTTTGTTTTTTTTTTAGTTGTGAGCCACTGTTTTGTTGGTTTTAGTGGGTATTTTTTATCATGGGTGAACAACTGTAAAATCAGTTATTTGTTCTATAAACTTGTAAGACAATGTACCACTGTCTTGTCTAGTCATGCTAATGTATCTCCTCACCTTTAGCGCTGTGACTCTGGCAAACACCAGGTTGGTGAGCGCTTCGCCAACTGCCATGCGAGCACCCGCAGCTGCGTCCACCAATGCTTTGATAGGCTGCTCGCCTATGGCCGTCGCCGCCCCTTCCAGACCAAACGGCGACAGGGCTACCACTGCCACATCTGCCAATGGCGTGTGAAGGGGGCCCACGCACTGTTGCTGGGCAACCAATCCCGTCACGGATCTATCCACCTGTAAAAACCCACCAAAAGCCACAAAGGGGATCAATTTATTGATTTTCATATTTTTAGATCACTGATCAGCTTTTGGTTGACCTATTCTCATTTTATTCTGAGGACAAGTAACATGAACAAACCTTGTTGGTAAGGTAGCGTTTAGAGGCTACAGCAGGCAAGCGTAAAACTCTGTCCAGGGCATCTCTGACCGTCAGCTTGGCGGGAAGCAGAAGCGGCCGAAGCACAGGGCTAAGTCGCTCCATCCGGAATTCCTTCTGGGGCATCTTGCCCAGCACCCAGTCCAGCTGCAGGTCCACAGGATGGCGCCGGTTGGCCAATGCCTCACTGTCTTTGACATCGTCGTTTACAAGCACAATCTAAGGAAGGGCAGAAGTTGTAAAAGATGCACACACAGTCATGATTGTTGGACAAAGAAGACAGGCCAAAATGACTTAACGGTGTGTATAGCAAATGGTTGGTTCAACTCTTTAGAGAGCAAAACTGCGGTGAGTTGTGTTGAAAGTGCAGATAGCACTCAAACCTGGTGACATCTAAGATTAAATGATCCTTAGATATTTTGTCAAAAGCACATAACAGATACAGCCTGTTAAGACAACAGGGAACTCTTATATATTGAGAACAAAAGTTTAAAAGTCTTCATCAAGGACCCCCACCTTGCCATCTCCGGTAATGTTCCCCACAAAGTCCACGGGGCATTTCTCTCTCTGGCACACCCTCTCCAGGAAGGAGCGGTCTGATGGGCGCAGCAGCACTGCGTTGCTTTCCTGATACTCAGCGCCCCACAACTCCAGAACGCTAAGTGTTGGGTCACCTTTCTGAAATGACAAAGAAAAACTGATTTAATTATACCGAATGCTGACAATGTGTGGGCAACCTAGGTCTATAGGTGACAACTTTGCCCTTGATAAATTCACTTCAGACGATTTGATCTTTACGCTGCATCTCACCTTGAATCGGCTGCAGTAGATGACAGCACCTGCAGGCTCGCTCAGCTCCTTTAGAACATTTCCTGGAAATGAAAAAAAGAAAAAGGAAAAATTGAGCTTCATCACTTAGCTTAGGAACATTTCATCATACCGTTCCCTCCTGCTCCTTGGTCATGGATGCTGCAGATGGGGTTGCCGCCGCAGCGCTCCAGGCACGCCCTCAGCGCTCTATTCATCTTTTGCTCCATCTCAGCGTCTCCTCGCTGCACGGCGCCCAGGTCTCTTTCGCTGGAGTTGTCACCTTGGACCTGCCGGGTGCCAATTGCCAATTTAATGCTCAGCATTAAAGAGAGGTCAGTGAGCATCACACAACCAAGGTTTTAGTGGCTGTACTTGAACAGAGGAAGCCGCTCCACCTCCCACACCGATTCGGTACACTGGGCCTCCAATCTTCACCACTTCCATACCTGATTGATGAATGTAGCAGAGAGAACATCACTCAAGATAAATGGTCGCAAAAACTGTCCACTACATATTATACAACTGCAAAATGTAAAAAACGTGAAAATGAGCCTAAAAGCCATTTTTTATTATTGTGGTTGCCGTTAGTGGCACAACTACTGCATCACGGTGTTTCTAAACTTTTGTCTCTTATGTCACAGTTAAGTTGCGCAAAAAACATGCATTTTGAATGAATAACTCTAAAATGGTGTCATTTAAAGGGATCATTACAGTCTTTGTAAAGACATTTTTTTATTGTGCATTTATCTAACCTCGTGATTTATGTTGACATCAAAACAGACAACTAGGTGATCAGTTACCGAAATTAATGTATTGATTACATTTTTCTAAATTAAAGTAGATATTTTTTGTTATTTTATAATGCATTTCCTAAATACATTACAAATAATGATATCCAAAATTTCGTACATTGAATGAATTGACTTATTATTAATGGATTGGCCTCTTGTATATATTTAGTTGCTCAAAAACACAAAAATAATTCAAAATACACTGCTCATTCACCTGAATGCATTATTTTTTTATTTGTAATTGCATGAAAAAAATATGAAAATACTAACATTTTACTAGTACAAAGTAAATTTATTTTTAAATCACAAATTACATATACATCAATTAAACATCAATTATACATCTGTCAAATAAAAAAAACACTTTTTTTTTAACTCAAACGCTGCCAGCCCAATATTAAACGTATCTTTAACGTTTATAACAATTAACGTAGAGTATGTATTGTGTCTGTATTTTGATTTTATTGAGTGTTTCTTTTAAAGTGATTTTATTGTTGTTGTTGCTTTATATTAGCCATATTCCTTATAACAGGAAAACTACCAATGGGAATTAGTTAGCCTCTTGGCCATAATTGGGTGCATTTACATTTTATTATTTACTTATTTCAATAATCTAATTTTGTCCATAAAAACCTAAAATACAAATGGCAACAATGAAAATCCGGTACAATTCAATTTCAAATAAAATGTATATAAAAACCTCTGAAAAGGGTTACAAGAAGTAGGCAGAAAATGAAATGCTTAAAAACAGTATAAAATAGTAAAAGTGTTTTAACCTTTCTGCGGCTGCTCTTTCTTTACATGTGCATCCTCAATGGAACCGAGTCCTCCGCTGAACATGATGGGCTTTATCCACTCTCGTCGCTCTCCATTTGGCAGCCGCATACCAAAAGAACGGGCGAATCCTACCAGGGAAAATATCAGTTTTTTTTTTTTTTTGTCTTATGATCACATTTGTATGTGCAAATCTCATCTACCCACCTGACAGAACCGGCTCCCCAAACTTGTTGCCATAGTCCGAGGCGCCATCGCTGGCCTCGATGGCCACCTGCAACGGCGGGGCGAAGCTGGTGGGGTACTCCCATTCATCGCCATCTTGCTCCCAGGGAAGTGCGTAATCTGCAGGGGATGGAGGCATTAAAGTAGAGGCAGGGGGAATAAACTTCAGCGGCTTTGAAAGTGAGCGAGTCTTGGACCTGGTATGTGCAGGTTGCCGAAACAATACCCGGCGGTGCCAGCGATGACGTGACCTCCCCGCCCGGCACTCTGGACATCTCGAATACGGCCCCCGGTGCCCGTGGTGGCGCCGCTAAATGGAGCCACGCCTGTTTCATTTAACCACATGTGAAACCTCTGAATAACATTGGGGGAAACATGTCACGGCGTGATCTGACCTGTTGGGAAGTTGTGCGTCTCGGCGGTGAAGATGACATGTCGCAGCGACCGCCGTGTTTCGTAAGGACTTGCTTGCGACGTATCTTTGGGGTAGATGCACTCCAGCTCCATGCCCTTGATGCCACTAAAAATACACACACACACATAAACATACACTGATGCAGCAAAAATAAAAAAATAAAAAAGCCATTGTCTTGTTTGATGGTGTCCTACCTGCTGTTGTCACAGAACTTGATGACATTGTTGGCGTTGCTGTGCTCCTGCGTGTCCATGATAAGGCGGAAGAGCGTCTCCTTCTGCTCCTGCCCGTCGATGACAATGCGCCCGCGGAAGAACCAGTGGCGACTATGCTCGCTGTTGGACTGAGCCAGGTCGAAACACTCCACGCTGGTCGGGTTCCTCTGGATCCTCTGGAACATTGCCGTGTAAAAGTCCAGATCCCACGAATCAAAGGCTAGACCTGGGGGAAGCATAAGCATGAGAGCCTTGTTTATGTTATTCTTCGACTCCATATTTGCTATTTTGGATAGCAGGAAAAAAAAAGCTAAATAAATTAAAAGGACGTGTTAGTTATCGCTAAGTTTTTTTTCCTTTTAGCTGGGTGAGTACCCGGAGAGATCCCACGTAGACTCGAGGAGAACATACAAACTCCACACAGTAAAACTGGAGCCAGCCTGATTCGAACATGGGTTCCTTAATTGTCAGGCGCACGTGCTAATCACTGCACCACTGAGCTGCCCTATTATTATTATTATTGCATGTTTTTTTTTTTGTTTTACAATTTTTGTATTGTTCCATCTAATAATTTGGTATCCATATAATTATATTGTTGTTCGTCTACATTTGTACATTTTTTAAATGAATTTATTTTTATTGTATAAATGTTGATTTTCTATTATTTTTGTTCTGTCTAGTATTTATTTTTTGGAATGAATGTACTATCTCTGAGTTGTGTATATTTTTTTATATAACTATCCTATATTAATATTTCTTGGTCCAATTCATATAAATTAATATAATTTTGCACATTGTTTGTATAATACGAGTGCATTAGTCAATACATTTTATTTGACTAAACTTTTTTTTTTTTTTTCCTTGACATTTAGGTATTTTAGGTAGATTATTCTTCATCAAATGTACCTGTGTGAGTTTTCATTTTTGGGCTTTTATTTTTTCTCTAATATTTGTGTATTGTTTATGTAATAGGCTTGCATTATTTCTCTAACATTTTAAATTACTATTCAAATATTTTCCACGAGTATTTTTTTTTTTTTTTAGCGTTTCCAGTGAGCGTGTCATGTCCTCTTCCGAGAGTGGTCACAATACAAGCACGTGCAAGATAACTAGAGGCACGGCCCTGGTGTGACTAGTAAATAACATTAGCGCAAGGTCATGTGACACTATTACCTCCACCAACAGACACAGAGCAGCCACATTGAAAAGAGGCCATGAAGAAGAGAACACAAGGTTGACACTGCATGTATGCCAATAAGGAAATAAACTAGACATTTCACCCAGCTGGTCATTGGCCTTCTCCAGCGCGGCACGCCCCTCGCCCAGGACGTCCACCTCAAACACGGGCTGAGCTCGGGCGTCCACGGCGAAGGAGGAGATGGGGCGCTCGTAGACGCACTCCGTCATGCTGTCATACAGGAGGGTGATCAGATTCTTCACGTCCTTCTGGACGTCGGCCGTATCGCCGTCCTTCGGCTGGAGAAGACACAGGAAACAACATGTCACAATGTGCTGTGCACATATTAAAATGTTTATATTGTACATGTGATACTATTGTATTGTAACATTTGTTTTTTATGTAGCTAACCATTTGGTCAAACGTTATCCTGTTAAAAAGTAAATCTATATGATGTCAATCGTTGCTTCTTTTGAGTCATGTTCACCTTGATAAGAAATCTCTGTGACAATTCTACCCGTGTGACATTGGCGAGGCCGGCGCTCTGGCAGATGGACACGGCGTTGGTGGACCAAGCAGTGGAGAAGTTCAGCCTAAAGAGCACAACAACAACAAGGCAAAGCCTTGATCAATATCATTTTGAAAAAAAATCATGAAAACAAATAAAAATACAGCCCACCGAGGCCTAATTTTGGCTTTTTGAAATGATTTTGTAAAGTTTTGTAAACATTTTTGTCTATTTGTACTATCCATCCATTGTCTCACAAAGGTCACAGGCTTGCTGTTGCCTATTCCAGCAGACTTTGGGCAGTAGGGACACCCGAGCAACAATCCACGCACCCAATCACACCTAAGGACACTTTATTTTGTTCAATACACCTGCCATGTTGTTTCTGGAGTGTGAGAGGAAGCTGGAGTGCCTGGAGCGAACCCACTCTGGCTCGGGGAGACCATGCAAACTCCACACTGGAAGGCTGGCGCCAGCTGGACTTGGACTCAGGTCCTTTACCTATTAGGCGGACATGCTAACCACTAAACCACCGAGCTGCCTATTCATACTATATACGGTTTTTTTTTGTTTTTTTTTTAACTTTTGAGAAATTGGTTCAATATACCTGGGTCCAATCTCCACTAGTGTAGCCCCGATGGTCTCTTTTATTTTGGGCGTCTCACTGAGGGTTTCCGACTCCAGTGGAGGTTGGAACAACCAGACGAGGACCTCCTTGTGTTCTGCATTCAGACTGTCGCACCCTGCCGCACAAAGAGATCATGTCAATTTATTATTTTTTTTACATTTCAAAAACCTCGCATTTGAACAAGGGTGTGTAGACTTTGTCAAGTATTTGACCTTTATTTCGCACCGACCTGTCAGCTCAACGTTGTAGCATAGCTCTGTGAGGATGGACAGTCGGGGGTAGAGCTTGGCTGCCCGCTGCAGGCTCCGCCCCTTCACCTCACCGCCGTAAAATCTCACCACAGCCATTGCTGATGAATTAAAAGATTGACAGTATTTATTTAGATTTGTTTTTATTTTTGTCTAATATGGTAGTATATCCATAATCCAATATTTTGCTTTTGTTTTTTTAAATTGGTTTTTAATGTTTTATGTTTTTTCAAGCAGACATTTTGCATTATTTTTTTTAATCATCTTATATTTTCCTTATTTGTTATCCAATGCATTATCTTTTGTATATCTTAGATTTTTTTTATCCTGTTTGTTTCCAATATTTGCCACTATATTAAAAAATACCAGCGCTCTAAATTTGTCACATGAGTATAGCTATATAAAACGTCAGCATAGACGACGGGGTCAACAGCGATAATCTCATCATCTTCCGCCAAGCATGACACAATCCAAATCAATCCTGGGACTCATTGATTTTTTTTCAACAATAAATTGAACATTTGCACTGACTTTCTTGAATGCAAATTAGTTTATTTTAAAAATCATAACTCTTATCACAGGAACTGACGACTAGAAATGCCAAAGATCTATACTAACTGGATGGCTATGTAGTTTAAAAAATTATTTTAACTCATTCAATGCCAATGTATTTTTTCGACTGAATTGTTGACATTCAATCTTGGGTATGTTCCTAAATGCTTCCCTTAATTTATTCAAGCTAGGGGAAAGCAGTCGAGAAATGGTTGGCACTGAATGCATAAATATTATTTGTAAATCTGTAGGTTTTGCATCATTTGACAAAAATGAAGTACAATATCCATTTTCTTTTATTGTATAGTTTTTCAAGCATGACACATAATTTGGAAGATTTTAGAAATGCAAATAATCACGTTCTCACACAGAAGCAAACTCCCTCTCTCTTCTGTCACACAGTGCCCTTCAGTTTCGCGCTGTCACTCATATCAAAATCAAACCCTCTTTCATAAACACTCTCATTTTAAAACCAAACTCACACATACGAACAATCCCTGACAATTTTCTTCGTATGTCTCTCTCAAAACACACTCACACAAACCAAACTCTCTTCACGCACACGTGCACTCCCTCTCACACTTTCCTACGGTCTCTCATACATACTCACATACATACACAAACCAAACTGTCTTTCGTACACACTCCCACACACGCGCGGAAATTTTCACACGTTCACGTGGTCTCTCAAACTCACACATCATTTCGTCTACACTGCACGATATTGATACATAGTTTTCTGGTGTTAATGAAAAGGGCGGAAAACACAGGAGGCAAACTTTCTGGTGGGACTTTTGCGCCATTATACGATAAATACGATAAAAGCTAAAGTAGCAGCTAGCATCCTACCAGAAGTTGGCTAACTTACGTCAATATTAGGCGACTCTTCTTCCCGGTGACGTGTTGTAGTGAAAGTTGAAAGTAAGGTGACGGTGGTCGGTGGTGGTGTGGCGATTTGACTGAAAAGGATGAAAAGCGAGTGACATCCGCGTGGACTTCACTGGGAGACGCGGAGTGCTGCCACGCGCATGCGCAGTGCCTATCTCGAGGAGGGAAGGAGGGAGGGGGAATATGAGGACAACCTTGTGACACTTGAACGCATCACCGACCACAACAGAGGAGAATTGTTTGAATGTCGACTTCTAGTCGCCAATTGGTTAATGATAATTTATTGTTTGATGTTTCCTAATACATGTGGATAACGTACTAATATTTACAACCAAAAAGTCGTTTTTATATATTTTGTATACTTGTTAAATTTTCAACATTTTAAATTGTATGTCTTTTGTTGTACAATTATCCATTTTAAAAGTATTTTTCAGATTTCGTTCGCATTTTATCGATTTATTTTATTTTGTAATATTCGCCAATTTTCACCGTAGTACACTTATTTCTGTGCTTCAACCATTTCTATATTTAATGTATTTCCATTAATCATGTTTCTCTAATATGGATTTTTTTGTAAAACATTTTGCAGGATGATTGTACTTTCAGATAAGTCAGAAATGAGTTTCAGTCTTAGATATATTTAATAAATTAAAGCCAAGGTACAAAAAAAAACAATGTACATTTCAAACCTCCCACGATTTTTCAGCAAATCCTTCTTGAAGTTTCAACTTCTTTCCCTCACATGTATGAGCATCCAGTCTGTCACGCCTGATATTTCCTTAATCCAAACAGGTCAATTGTCCCAAAGGCTTCCCCACCTTCACCCACCAAACACAAACACATGCTACATATCTGCAGGCACCTCGGATAAAACAGCAGGATTAGAGTGTGGATGGGCGTAGATACATTTGAATGCTGATGATGGCCCCCTTGGCCGGTATTCTTGCCTCTAATTGGATCCTTCGTTGAGGCGATTGCTCCTGATTTCGGGGAGTCTAATCCATGACTGTGTGTCTGGTAAATTGTGAGGCTTGAAGAAGTGTCTTTTTTTAATGAAGTAAAAGATGAGGAGGTTATACTCGTGTTCTTGTAGGTCCAATATATGTGCGCTGGACAAGAGGCTAAAAACGCAGCTATGAACAAGCACACTCAAAATATGCCGCATAAATGACTACTATGGACAATTTTGATTATTTTTATGACCGGTGCAAGGTTAGGAAAACCGTATTACATGGTGGCCTTAAAGTCTGGACACATGGGCCAATGACAGCATGAATGTGGTGTTATTGCATCACAAATGTTGGAAATAGTTGCGATATTGATAAATCATCAAAATTGGATATTCATTTAGTAAACCATGGGACACGTAAAAACGCAAACCAATTGACAATTTATAGAGTCTTAAATGATCTTGACAATGAAGAAGTCAAGGGTGAAGCAAACTCCATACGAGATGACTTGCGCTCAAGCCTTGAACAAGGCAAGTGGAATAACCACTGGGCCACCGTGCTGTCCTGTCGAAAACGTTACACAATAATGTGGCTTTTTTTCATGTGTCCAAACTTTAGGGATATTGTCCTCTGAGAGCCTTATTTGACGATGAAATAATGATGATACATCAAGCTCTCGCAACGTCCCTGTTTGCCCCGCTTTTCCCAGAGTTCCCTTCTCGTCCTTTATTTTCAAACGCGTTGAAGAAAGGCGTGCGTAACATACTCACACGACTTGATCATTTGGCAAGAGCAGGTATCACAGGGCGGTACATAATACGCCCCACACCCTAAAACAATTACATCACTTTCTCCGCAATAGCAGCAGCACAACTTTCTCAATATATCTGTGTTTATATATATATATATATATATATATATATAATATACGTATTCATATATGTCATCCTGAATGAGAACGTCTAGTAGCTACGTTACGATACCATTATCATTTCACATGGATAATCACCAAGAAACCACAGGAAGATCGAGAGAAGCCGAACGAGACCCACCCCTGCAAAACGGATTTTTGTTTTTGGGTCCATTTTGAGGGCTCTTGCTGCGAAAGGAACCTAGGGGACACGAGGAAGCATGCTGGGAAACTGAAGGAGGACGGGGGGAAAAAAAGCCTCCCTAAAAGCCACAGGGGTGTTTGTCCCTTTAATTAGGTTCCTTGTCTTGTCCCTTCATCACAAGTTCCTTGGTGGCAACGTCGCCCATTGGGGTTCTGTTTTTTTTTTCCCCCCCAGCGTCGGTGCTCAGTACTCCGCAGCGTACTCAGTGCCGTGCAGGCCTCGGCAAAGCAGCGTAAACTCCTTGACGATTTCCTTCACCCGACGCTTGTTTACTCGCTCTCTACATGGAAAAAAGTCCAAGAAAAAAATTCAAGAGTCAATCAGAATGGGAGTATGTTGGAATTCTAGCAGTTCCACTGTTGTTTCAATAAGTACTAGGTTCACATTGTCCAAATTAGCCCATTGTGTTACCTTAGTATTTGCTGGGAGAAGTGGTCCTTCTGTGATGATGTCACCCGTGAGGACGGGAAGCCCGGTGGCTGCAGCGCCACTTTTAGCCACACGGAGAGTAGCGAGAAACAGTGCTTGTTCAGGCTGAATAGGACCTCCGCAAATTGGTCCATCAAGTTTCGGGAAGCCCCCCCGCCAATACCCTGGAAGAGTGGAAAACAATATACGGAATAGGAATCTGTTACAATTTGTGGTCTTTGTTATTGAGCAAAAAGGCATTTCCCAACTATTGAATAAACATTTTTACATGACATGCATTTCTCACCTCCAGAAGGGCATCGATCAGCAACTTGCCGTCCTCCTGTATTAGCCTGGCTACTGGGGGAACGTCTGAACAACGAGGCAAGAGCTCAGTCTGAAACGGACACGAGATCATCGGCAACATGTTTTCATCTCCAGCGTCATTTTACCAAAGTGATTGCAATGTGCGCGCTTACAAAGAAGAGACATGTCGCCTTGACAGTTGGAGCCTCGGGAAACTTAAGCGATAGAAGCCCTGTAAATGAGAAAGAAAAGTAGTCACGGCAGTGTCTGCATTTTATAGTTACTGGAAATAAATGTTTGAAAAAAGGTTTTGAGTCTATAAGTAGTACAGGTTGATTTTCATGGGATATGTTTTTAAGATGGCTGTGAATTAAAAAACAAAATATTGAGATTAAAACTGTAATCTTGAAAAAATTAAATCATCATTACATAAAAATATTTGATATGTGTCTTTTTTTTCATAGTTTATCATGTGAGAACTAAGTTAAATATTTTTTAGCCCCCCAAAATTGTGTGACAATACATCTTAGTATTACAAAATTAAGTTGTAAACTTTCCACAAAAAATGGTGTTTTACATAAAAAGTTTGACTCAACATTTATACATTCAGACAAAAAGCAAGATTAAAATAACTACAAGAATAAAGTATCATTTTTTGCTAAAGGGTGAATTATTTTTGAGACCAAAAAAATTTACATTTCGAACATTTGATGTAATTTTACCCAAACAAAGAGTAATATTTTGGAGGGACAAAAACTAATATTCTTGCGCTAGAAAGTAATATTTTCCAGATTTAGTCATATCAAAAACTTGTATATTTGAGATTATGCATACTGAAAATTTTATAGTAAGACAAAAACACAAATATTTACAGGACATAAACCAAGATTAAAGTTATAACATCGCAAGACTAAAGCTCTGTGTTTGAGAAAACTTTGTTAAAAAGACCACATTTTTTATGGGAATAATAGGGAAAGTGTTAAAGTCAAAGGTTTTACAAGACTAAAGTCAAAGTCTTACAAGAGTCATAATGATAATGTAATACTTTCAAGATAAAAAAAAATAAAAATCTCTACCACATTTTAAAAAAGGTATCAATTCACTTATAAATTTACTACTGTGTGAGAGTCTCGATTTTGTTTTAGTTGTCTGAATGGAACCAGGTTGATTACGCATCTTCTGCCATCTGAAAAATATTTATTTGTTCTGCCTTGTCACTGTGTCACTAGCATGGAGAGATGAGAAAAAAACCTACATTATTTGTCATCAGTAAATAGATTTGGCCCAATTAAGTGAAATTAGATGATTTCCTGCGGCACAACTGAATACCTCGGTCGGAATGAACTTATTTCCCGCACCAAATTTGAACTTCCAACAACCAACACTCGTAGTTCACAGCCTGGTGGAAAAGCGGCACCGAAAAGCCCAAACTTACCACAGTGATACACGGCTTTTACGTCGAGGTTCTCAGACAAGTACAAATCGGGTTTCCGTTTGAGGGCCTAAGAAGCAAACAAAAGCATTATGCCGGTTTGTTGAGAGGCTGCAGTGAAAAAGTACTTCCTATCCTACCTGCCTGGAAGTCAGATCTGAGAGAAATATGGGGCTGAGAACAGATCGGCCTACCAGACCGCAGCACTTGCCTGACTCTTCAAAAACTGACAATGAGCTGCTCCTAAGCACAACTCCGCAGGTATAACAAAAAAAAAAATTGCAACCAAAGGTTTGAAATCATAAACTTAAGTCAAAACTAAAGGCAATGATGGTTTTGGGCTGAGACTTGAAACCTTTGTATTTTAATGTGTGTGTTTTTGGTTGAATATGCAACAAAAGTGTGCAGGTAATCAACATGTGCAGATAAAGAGAAATACAACTCATCTCATAACAACTAATTCAGGATGGAGGAGAGAAGACAGATAGAGCAGGAAAAAGATGGCGGATACATCTATCGAAAGATAGAAAACAAAAAGGGAGAGGAATGAAGACAACAACAATAACAACAAAAAGATTTGAATAAGACAGACAATCCTTCAGCCAATTTGTCTGAAGTGATTAATATTACAGTTAAATATTAATACTTTGGGGGCTCTGATTGGCTGTGGGCTGGAATGACTTGAAAAGGAAGAGCGGCTCAGAGACTAAGCAGTCACCCTGGTGACTAACACGGGGAACATTCCATCTTGTTCAACTAAATGACTTACCGTATTTTCAGCACTATAAGGCGCACCGGATTATAAGGCGCACCCTCAATTAATGACATATTTTAAAACTTTTTCAATCACAATATAGCAATACTCAAAGTAATAACAATAATAACTCAAAACTCTCAATAGCATAACAACTCAGTGTCGATATGAGCAACCTTGTTCAACTGTAAACACACAAAAGAAACAGGTAAAGCTTACTTTATCACTTCATTCCCCATCTACGAATCCCAATCTCAATAATGATCCATATATAAGGCGCACCTGATTATAAGGCGCACCATCGGCTTAAAAAAAAAAGCCTTTTAGGTGCGCCTTATAGTACGGAAAATACGGTACTTGAATTCTTCAAAAATGTTGGTGCTTTCTCAATTTGTGCTACTGCCTTTCTGTATAGATCTTACACGTTCGCTCTTTTCTCCAAGGGCAACGTTCGTAATTCATTTTAGTTGTCGCCAGTCCGTGTTTTCATTACGGTCAAATTTGTGTAGTATACAATTGTGCAAAAGCAAATTGGTAATGGAAAAAAAAACTCCCAAATATTGCAAAAAAGTTTTACGCTCTAATGAGGTGGATTTTAAGGTGTCAAAATATGTAATGGAAACACTTTTTTCCTCCATTTGCATGCATTGTCCTGCATGTTACCAAACAAATCAAGTAAAAAATTACCATCACATTTTTTTCTGGCAAGGTGACTGTTAGAATGCTGAGCGTTTGAGGCGAAAAGTCATTTCCAAAGCCACACCATACGCAACAGGACATTATAAGGGCCGTTAACCAAGACGAGAGGAGAGGAAGAGCACAGAGAGAAAAAGAGGGATTAGAAAAAGAGGAAGAGAGAAACCCAAAAGTGAGTGAAATAAGTAACCAAAAACACACCTGAGCTTGGAGTTGCATAAATGAATCAACAATATCAGGATGATCCCTGGGTCCTAAAATATAATAAAGATGAAACTTAAGAAATCAAAAGAGAATAAGAATAATATACAAACAGCAACGGAACAAATTCAACAGTCATGTGGAACTCAAAAGAGAACTCAAAATATTTCATTGAAATAATTCACATGTGAGTAAGGAACAAAGAGGGGAGGTAGGGAGAGAAGGGGGGCGTATTGGGAGGGGGGGGGGGCGTGTGAAGCGTTGGCGGACTATTGGAGGGAGAAAGAAAGAAAGAAAGGAATAGGCAGGAGACGTTGATATGGGTCTGTTTTTCGACAACAGAAAGAAGTAACAAAGAGAGGAACAGAAGAAACCTAAGAACAAAAAGTGGCTTTGGAGTGGGAACCCAGGAGGCACCTCTGTTACTGTGACGCTTTGGAGGAAAGGGGGCCAACTCACCCGTTTGCTTACCTCCTTACCCTGAAACACCAGCCAGATCATGAGGAGCAATTTTGAAGATCATATTATGGCCTTTTTACAGTTCCTGTAAAATCTGGGCACTCATCCTTTTTTCTTTTTTTTTAATTGATCTAGTAATTAGATACTTTTGATGACTGCAGCTGGTACCCTTTTCAAACCATCTTTTCAATGTATTATTTTAGTGAAAGGTGTCTTTTTTTGCTCTTTGTCCAATATCACTGTCCCATATGAATTCCACTGACATGCACTGACAAAATGTCATTTTCTATATAAATGATTTTTTTGAGGTTGAAGGAAGTCTAATAAGGTTAAAACCTTAACTTTGGTGATTCATTTAAATTTTAAAGGTCATTCAGTTAACTCAACTCTATAATTTCTGTGGTAGCTGAAATCTGCAAACTTTGCAACCAAACTGATTGGAGAGTCACCAGCATTAAGACACAAAAAGGTGGATGTTTAACATAGTTTTTAAGTTTGATAGGCTGCACAAAGCTCATTGAAAATAAAAATACAAGTTTGCACTTTGTGGAACCACACTACCGAATTTTAATGGCAGTCATATTTTACTGGAAAAGAATTGTATCACAGAATCAAAAGAAACATTTTTTTTTATTTTTACTTCATGATTTAATTCCAAGACTCAAATATTTTTTTTACAAACTTCATAGGAAAAGGTTGTTGTAAAATGTGAATAATCATGGAGAATGTGTGTGAAATAAATTGTAAATACTAGATATCGCTAGTATAATGTCCAAAAAAAAAAAAAATCTGCAAAAATGCATCAATTTGGCTGACCATTTTTGGTCAATATTTGAAGGGCCATTACTGTCCAATTTATTTGGTTGGGCCCTACTGAATGGCTCTTATGCATGGTTAGTATTCGAATCCTATTCTTCTATATTAGCCCCAGAAATCCACAGTTTTCCAGCATTAGCCAAATACAACATTATCCTTTCACAGCACATGTAAAATTGAGCATTTTTATATCCTTTTCACTCATTTTCTGTGTAAATGGCAACATTTCTATGTCAACTGGAAATTTTCAAGCCAACATCCAATTACCTACATTCTTTATTTTTATTCTTCTGCCTTTTTTTTGCCACAAAGGCCATCAACTAAGTCAACCTATCAATATTCTGCCAGAGAAGGTATCTCAAGCCACTTAAGCATTAGGTGGAAAATTTGATATGTTTCACTAGTTTGTGACCCAAAGACAGGCGGACATATACTAGATGAACCGTCCCAAGTATCTGGGCTTGTGTTTCAGGAAAAGGCATCAGCATGAAGGGTGTGTTGGAAACCAGCTCACCAGATCCCCCTTTGCTCCAAAGATGAACCCTCAATGCGGAATAAATGGTTGGGAAAGGGTCAGCTAGCAGAACCTCCCTTTTATGCTGGACACAGACCACTAGACTTTCATTTCAAACAATAGTACCAATTGCAAACATCTTTAAAAAAAAAAAAAAAAACATTTAAAAACACAGGCAGTCCAACAGCCTGACACTGATGGGTCAAAATTAACGTTTACAAGGCCAACGTCTGTAGTGAGCGCCCAGCTTTCGCTGTTCCCACACTCCAAACACATTTCAGGCTCAAGAACCCAAGTTCCCCAAACACAAACACACACACCAGATCGCTTACTGAAGAAAGGCACCTGCTCGGAAAGGAAAAAGTTTTGAGTCAGGGAGTGAAGCAGCCATTACGGAAGCAATCGAAAGCAGGTAGGCAGGAGACAGTGGTGGGGGGCGGAAGAGGGGAGGAGGCAACATAAATGAAAGCGGGAGAGAACGTTTTGTTTTTTTTTCCTCCCCTGTGCAATATATGGCCCGAGTGCCAATTCCCAAAAGAAAATTTTCAGACTATACTGAAACAATACAGTCACGGAACAAAAAATGAGGTACACCGTCACACTTTGATGAAATCATTTGCAGCACAAATTCTGCCTTTACAAAGAAGAGGATAAAAATCCTCAATTGTATGTTAAATTGAACTGTGTATTGTGTATTGATTGCATCATTTACCAATAGCTTTGTTTTTTAACCAAAAATAGTTTGTTTTTTAACCAAAAAGACATTTTGTTAGCTAAAGTTTTTAAAGATTTCATATTAAAACAAACACAATTGATTTTTTTTTTAAACTTTTTTGTCAAAAATGTAGTTAATGGGTAAATACAGAATACAATTTAATTGTTCTAAGATACAAGTTTGTTCTTGTAGCAAAAAAAAAAAAAAAAACTTTACCAAATATTTTTCAAAATTAAACTTTTGTCAATATTATACAAGACTATCATTACATAGAGTCACATTAGGGAACCGATTGCTGCATTGTTTTATATGGCTCAAGTTTAAACTTTTAATTTGCATAGTTAATTGAACATCTATCTGACAGTACCATGAAAGCATCACTATCTTGGTGAAGGCAGAATTTTCCACTACGGCTTTAGCATCGACCCATTACGCAATGCAAGTGTAGCAAGTGTCATGTCTGGCGAATGTCCTGAATATTTCAACAAGTTGACACAGAATATTCAAGTAAACATTTGAACAGTGATGTGTTTTATGTCGCAGTCAGTTTAGCTTTAAAAATGTAGCAACACCAGTATTGCCACAGTGAGAAATAGGTCTCTGTAGAGAAAATTATATGAAAAATGCAAAGTGTAGTTTCATTCATCTGTGCTGTGTGGTACTTTGGACCATGTGAAATGAAAGGCAACACACACACATTCAACGTTCTTTCTTTGGGGCGCATGTCACAATATTACCAAGTCCTACCTTGCTGGAAGATGGACAGCGTTACAGAGGTAACAAGCTCAAAGAGAGCTTTGATGGGCGGGAAATGCTCTGCCTGGCTGGCAAAGATGTGGACCAACTGAAACAATGGCAACAAAATGCCGCAGAATTAGACCTGAATGAATGTAAACAACCTGTTAAGATCCTTTAAGATCTATAGTCATAGTCAGTTGGTTATTTTTAGCACTACACTCCTTGGTGGAGTTGCCCTGGCAACCCATACTATTGTCTCAAGTGATTTTCTTTTTTTTCCGTGACAAAGAACAACATTAGAAAACAAGTAGAAGAGCATAAGTAAAAATAACGTAAACATATTCAGATGACACGGTCAAAACAAAGACACTTTATTTCACTCGTTCACTACCATTCGTGTCTATAAATATTTATTTGTGCATACCTGCCGTGTCAGGTCAAGGGCCGATGCTTGAGGGATGGTGCTGTACATCTGTCCCAACATTTGGCTCAGCTGCGAGACCATGGGGGCAAAGTTGTGCAGCAGCGTCTTTACCGACTTCTCAAAGATGGCACACACCGCCTGAGAGGCGAAATAGCGTCAAGCTTACATGTCAGATAGAAAGGAACAAATGTCATCACATTTCAGCAACGGAAAGAAGGAGGTGACGCACCTCCACCACCTGCGAGTCGTTTAGCCACTTGCTGAGTACGTTCTGTATGAGGGCAAACACTTGCTGCAGGACAACCACCACCTGTAGGCACACAAGAGGTAACATGCGTTCTCCTTCAAACCACTTATATTGTGTTGAAGACATTAAACTTGGTCTTGGATTTACATTTTGATGAGAAGTACAGTAATAGTGTTTGGATGGGTGTCAAAATAAATTATTTTGTTATTTTGACTATTCTTCAAAGTCAAAGAATTATGTTTTTTAATTGCGTTTATCTTATTATTTATAATATCCGATTTAAAGCATTCTGTATGCTGATTAGATCTGTTTAAGACATAGGTGTCGAACTCCAGTCCTCGAGGGCCGACATCCTGCATGTTTTCCGGTTTTCTTTCCCCAACACACCTGATTCAAATGATTAGCTCATTAGCAAGCTCTGCAGGAGCTTCAAAATGATCCCAATCATTTGAATCAGGTGTTTTTGAGGGAAAAGGTTCGAAAACATGTAGGATATCGGCCCTCGAGGCCCGGAGTTCGACACCTGTGGTTTAAGACATCGGACTTCTTGAGCTTGAGTTCTTAGCGTTTGCAAAATAAAGGTCAATCACACCGTGGAATGAAAATTGACGCGGCTGTCATTGTGTTTGGTATACACAGACAGGCTCCTTTCATGGGGAGGAGGGCAAGTTCAGGAGCAGAAGGAAGACATGAAAATGGAAGAGCATGTGAGAGTTGTCGATTCGATGAATGGTAAATCAAACTTTAAACCCGCGACGGCATCTTTGTTAGAGTGATATGCATTCTTTGTGAGATTCTTTCATCTGTGAAGCCCTTTGAGACTTCGGTGATTTAGGGCTATATAAATAAAATTTGATTGATTGATTGATTGAGAAGATTGCTCACCAAAGAATAGGCTAAACTTTAGTCTACCACATAAATGGAAAGCACCCAGCTGTGCCTGCAACCGCAGTTAACGGTAGTCACAAAGATGCTGATGTAGCAAGCCATAGAAAAACTCAAGAAAATCCTGCATTTGAGTAAGTCTGCGACTGACAGGATGGGATATGTTTTATTTTGAAAAATCATTTAATTATTTGCTTGCAGACAGGAGTAAGCAGCACCATTCCTCCTGATGGTAAGACTGACCTTGTTTCTGTGTTTTATGATTATTTTATGTTTTATTATTATTAATTTGCCCATTTAAAAAAGGTAGATACTGCACGGGATTTTGTATGAGTGTGCGTGTGTTTGCGGGATGAATTGATCTGTGAAGGAATTGTTCCATTTCAATCATTGATCATGTTATCGTGACAAAACTAGCTCACTTTATATGGACAAAAGCTTTGGTCTAATGCATGTTTAACCTCAAGCTATGCAAGTGTCTCATTCCATATGTCAGCACTCAGTGTGACATTCATTCTTCTCATCATATTACTTGTAATGATGGCAGGGAGAAGTGGTGATGGGGAAGCACTAACCGGGTTGGGTCCAGGAGGGGGAGGGGCTGTTTTGACAGGCGCAGAGCCATCCGCTGATTCGTCATTCTGCTTACTGATGTCAAGTGTGGTAAACAGGTTGGACAGCAGCCCCAAGATGTGGATGATAGCTAACTTATTGGACGGATTAGGCTGAAAGAAAAAATGGAAGAAAACAGAAAAGAAACATAAGAAAAACTTAAATATACAATAACAAACAGTATATATGGCAAGGAAGAATATTCAAACAATAATTCCTATTCCATTTCTGAAGTTAAGACAGAGATGTGACTTAATAAAAGCTTCCCCCCAATAGATGCCTTTGCAGTTGACTTAATAAACCCGTCTTTGGTTTACAACTAACAAGCTCCCGCCTAATTAGATTTCTTTCGCATGACTTGCGTCAATCATGAGCACACATTTATACAACAAAAGTCATGTGCTATGTATGTCTCATGACCAGCACGTGTTCGAGCATAATGCATTAAGATCAGTGCATAAGCAAGCTTTTAGTGTGCCAAAATGTTTGGGTACCCCAAGCAAAAAAAAAAAAGTACTTTATGTATAAGCCAAGGAAAGCTCTGCTAAAGGCATCAAATAATAAAAACAAAAAACATACATAATACCAATTTTTACATGGTGTGCCAAAAAACTCACTCAGACTGTATTTTTTGTTTGTTTGTTTATTGGAAAAGTATATCCAATCATATTTCATCCGGTTAATGACCTAACACCCAGTTTTAGTGACTGTTGTTTCCATGGTGATGCGACACAGTACAAATGGCCACGCTATGTTCTATAATTCGACACCTCCCTAGACTCGAGGCTGAAGGTCTGCCCACTAGGAGCCACTATTAGTCCAGCGACGGGCATCCGAGCTCATTTGCCAGTCTGATGTCATGCTGACAAAGCAAATGCAAGACAGTAAACAACAGCTGGGAGGCAACAAGGATCGATGAGGTAGTGTGTTCCTGCGAGTGTGTGTGTGTGTGTGTGTGTGTGTGTGTGTGTAGGCTGCGGACAAAGATGAAGGAAAAGATTCATCTTGGCTGATGTCTGGTAGCACCCCGCAGCGATCGGCGGCAACTGTTCCACGCTCGTTAATCAGTAGATGGAAAAAGGCTCCCCTGACTGAAATACTGACTACTTCAAAGCAGAAACAAAAATGTAGTCTGCGTTGCTGGGTGCACATGTAAAAGCGTGATGAGCGAGTATAACTGTGTAGGCTGTGCATGTTGGAAATGTTCCACAGCAGTGACACCACACAGACGCACACGGCTGTTACTGCTGGCCAGAGTCCAGCCGAGCTTGCTCTAGTACTATGCCACTTCATGAATTGTATTTTTCAGTAACAAAGCTCCTATTTCAATTTACTCATAATGTGTCTAGCAAATCAATTTTGCAAAATGAAATTAATGTGTTTTAGCCCCAACAAAAATACATAAATAATTGAAGTCATAGATATTGAAAAGGGTTTTGTGTGTGTATACAGGTATGTGGGTTCTGGTCCACGCACCGTCTCTTCCGCCAGCTTCTCTAGTTGCTGAATATAAGGCGTGATTAGGGAGTGAAGGTTCCTCAGGATGTCGTCCACAGGCAGCGCAGAAAGCAGGAAGCCCAACGCCTGCATTAGCCACATGCACTGACTCGTCTAGGAAAAAAGGAGGCCAATTCAAATTAAGAAAGCGTCATTTTAATTGGCATAACATAAAAGCTTTGTAAAATAGAAGGAAGAAAGTAAGGCCCAGACTTAACTGGATTGTTTGGTTTTTTTTAGACCAATGCTGAATTTTGGCAGAAAAAAAAACTAATTAAGCTGCAAATCAATTTAAACTCAAGAATGGATGAAACAGCATTTGTTTCCTCCCAATCTATTACAAGAGGTGTTGATTATATGCAACTTTTTATTTTTCACAGGCTAGTATTACCGATAGTAGCGATAGTGCTTTTTTTATGCTGTTATACATACTTATTTCTAAGAAATTTCCATACTGCTCGGAGTCCCTTATTAGTGTGTTGTAGCACACGTAAGTGCCATGAGAGATCCTCGGGTGTGCCAAAGAAAGCGATCACATTTCCCTTTAGTTGGTTTGAAAGTTATTTCCAACAAATAATGCAACTTTGTTTATCTATGAGCATGGGTGGAACAATTAAATGTTTTATTAAATAGTAGAAGGTATAAAACTGACCCATGTATCAACGTTTCATGAAATTTTTGTTTGCTGGTGTGTAATGTAAAATGGTGACTTGGCTGAACAAAAGTTGGTAAACTGCCATAAATCATGATGCATTTTCAATGAACCACTTATAGAAGTAAATGAGATGAATACCATAAACTGACCTTGTGGATCTGCTTTACTAGAACCTCCTGTAACAAAAATGAAAAGAGCGTAATAAATACATGCATATGAACTTTAACATGGTCATGGCAAAAAAAAAAAAAAAAAACGGACCTGCGATACAGCTACTATGTTGGTGGCATAAGGCGGCAGATCACTTTTGCACTCGCGGCAGATCTTCTTTAGTGTGGAAACGGATGAGATGGAAAGATCTGGGTTGCCCAAAGCCTGAAGCACCAGGGGCAGAACGCTGCTCAGCATCACCGGGTGGTCCGCCAACCACTCAGCCAAAGCGCCTGGTGAAAAGAAAGTGTGCACCCTGCTCACAATGCTTCATTGCATAATAGAAGCAAAATTTGTCTATGAGGTAAAGGTCTCACCTATAGTGAACATGACCGTGTCGGCCAGCTGAACATTGTTGATGCTGATTCTGGGGATTAGGCCTATGAGGCCCGGAATGACGTCAGAGTAATTGACGTCTATCGTCTCCGCGATGGACTGGAAACCGTATAGCAAAGCTTCTATGTGCTGGAAAACGACATTTCAGTTATTGTCTTGCAAGGTGCCCAAACTATGACCATTATTAAGTGGCTTGCAGCATAGATTAATAATTACATTTGCTGCTAATAAATTTGTTGCACATATTTAAAGGGCTTTTCGAACAATGCAAAACTTAAATTTAACTAGTAACATTTCCCTAGATGGCAATGGTGAAGAAGATAATGAATTCTTAGAAGCATAAAGGGATTTCCTCCATTTTTCTTCAAACCCCAAAATGTTGTCAACCCTTAAGTATCAACAGTCAAAGCATATAAACCATAAGCGATTGCTTGATTTTGGTGTGATTGATTTAAAAAAAAAAAAGTCAAAATGGCCCTTCCATCTTTAGACTTTTCAGTATGTAGCCCTCAGAAGAAAAACGTTTGGACGCATTGTCCATTGGACGCATCGTTTTTGGCATCTAAGTCTTAATCATCATCCATCTACTCAGCTAAACTTTGTTTTGAGATCGCGGAAAGAAGTATGTCAATCAAAAAAAAAAACCCCAACCCTGCAATTTTTACATCAAATGCTGCTCACATTGAGGTAAAGATGATCAAGTAGATGATTGTCAAGAACTTGTTTTAAGGAGTACCTTCAAAATAAAAGCATCTCAATGCCGTTGGTTTCAAACATTATTTGACATCCTACATTTTATTTTGAAGCATTGCTGTCTGATCTGTTTTTTCTTTTTTTTTAACGTTATCGTTAACGGTTGAGGTAAAACGAGCATTAGCAATTTATATTTTGTAATAGCTTAAAATAAATAAGAAAGTTGGATGTCTGAAATGCCTACATGTGGATATTTTGAGAAATGTCATCTGACACACATCGACCCACCCACCTGCCATGACGTGGGCTGCTCTGTATTCGTCAAGAGTCGTCCCAGCTTGTCATAGAGATTACTCAGCAGCTCAGCACCCAGCATCTCATACACATACATGAGCGTGTCGGAGATGTCCACCCTGAAGGAGAGACGCTATATTTAACCTCTTTCAAGAGAAAAAAAAAATCCCAAGCGCTTGCAGAGCCACCAACCTGTAGATACGAAACTGCTCTTTCTCATCTGAGGACCAGGATGCGTACTCCTGGTCCGAAGGGAACTGAGCTTTGTGGAGCAGAACGTCCACTAACTGAAAATACACCGGCCTGTACACCTGCAGGTACACTGTCTGCTTGTTTGACTCGAATGACATGATTTCGTCCTGGAAGGCAATGAAAGACAATCTTAAGTAGCGCGACGAACACAGCAGATGGCCAAAGTGAAGCCTTACTTGCAGCGTGTACCAGAAGGTGAGTGTGAGCGAACTGGTAGTCTCGTTGACTGGGTAGTGGCCAGGGATGCCCGTGCAAAACATGATCATGTTGACTAAAGCCAGGAAGCTTTGCCAGTGATCCAACTGCTCCAGCAGAATCCTAAGAAGAGAAGTAGAAAAAATATTGGGTTCCTTTTATATGTATTATTTAACTAAAATGACATAATTAAAACCTCGGAGCTAGTTCAATTTCACAGTGCTTCTGGTTTGTTGATTTTTTTTTTTTTTTTAAAAGGGATACTAAGCTTATTTGGCCATTTTCAGCAGTAAAAGGTTAATATGTTGTCAATAATTTAATATCTAAAATATGTTTCATGTGTATTTTATACCTTAACAAACACATGCCATTTGCTGCCAACAGAAAAAGCAACTTTGCTCAAGGCTCAGGTAATGACCAATCACGGAATGTATTAATTTTACAAATAATTTTCATTAAATTAATTACAGACAAAATATCAAAATAGTTTTTGCCGTAGGCGACTCTTGTTATATTGTTGTATGTTCTTTGTATTTACTATTTACATGATCAAAGATGTTATTTGTTCATTTAATATTTTTTCCCCAAATACACTTTTTACCAAGTATGAAATTAGTGGTTCTAACTAAGCCAATTTTCTTTAGTTAACGACAATTTCTTAGGGATCCAAGTGTAAACATATAATTCAGAAGAGCACAAACCAACCTGGAGTGGTTCTCTCCCAATGTGACGGCAATGCGGCAAATGCCATGGCAAGTCTCCATGTCGCCACTCTGGACGGCTTCTCTGAGCTGGTCCTGGAGAGCCAGCACTGGGGGGACCAGCTTCAGCAACGTGTTCACGTACCTGTACGACACAAGCACACAAAAGATAGTTAACAATTCATCAAGGATACCGACTTGTACATAGTTGAGGCTCATTGTGGAAGTAAGTCAGAGTAAAGCCTTGAAGTTCACTCAAAATAGATCCTTGAGACAATTCCGTGCATTCATGTATGATAGAAATGTCCACTCAAGTTTGTGTCAATCAGTAATGTTGGCTAAATTAGTCTTGCATTCATGAACTAAAGATTGAGCAAGAAATGGGCACCTGCAAAATAAATTTCAGATCTCTTGTCCAATTCTGTGAACGGATCCTTGACACTCTTTTCCAAACACATGTTGATCAGGGACACTTTGTGCCCGGATTTTTTCTTGTTTTTTGTGTTGATACATGAAAGTGGGGGCTATTTATTTTATCTGATCCGACACACCTAGCAATTAACACCTACACAAGATTGAAATCAAAGCTATTGCTTTGCAATCATCCAGTATTTTGTCTTCCTCTTCATCTATAACTCTCTCACTTGACTGAAAAACATTCACACGCAGCTAATTCACTCTGGGATTAGCTTGCACGACATCATGAGACAATGTCATCCTTAATGGCGTCATGAGATAGCGTGACATTTAAAGATCAAGGGCGTGTATGTGTGTTGAAATGTCATAGGCGATGTGTGTCCGAGTGTGTGTGTGTGTCCGTGTGTGAAAAAGCAAAAAGAAAAAAAATTGCTGTGTGTGTGTGTGTGCGCGGTCCTCCGGGGACCTTTGGACAATGTCGATAAGGGGCGTGGTTGCAGCAAGGTTCGTGAATTAACATCCACAAACAGCATCCATACATGAATGTAACTGCATCACAAATTAATATATATCAGATGAACACCATATTACATGCTCCCGTGTCTTGCCGACAAACTGACTCTGCAAGTAGCACTTAACAGCTCATTCATTTTTAACAGGTGCTGGCTGTAAAGTTACGGGTCGTGTCCTTTCAAGGAAGAGTCACATGATGCATTTTTTTTCTGGATGTTTTTTTTGTGGTCTGTAACAAATTAATGGTGTTGAATGCATTCAGTTGAGAAAACATTATTTGACATACATTTTGTGGATGAGTAGAAACTCCAGAGACCCAATTATTTGCGTTTAACTATCAAGAAGTCAGTTTTGGAGGTATTATGGGGAGGGTCTGTTGCGGTCTCCCTGCTCCCCTTCAACGGTACGCTTCCCAACTACTCCCTGTTGCGATCCCCTCTGCAATTACCTCAGAGACAGGGGAAAAAGGTTGCCTGGCAACAGAACGCAGCTAGACCAATCGCGTGCTCTCAGATGAGTTGATTGTGATGAGTTTAAACAGAAGAGAACCCTAGGCAGGGGGGGGGGGGGGGGGGGGGGGGGGGGGGGGGGGGGCTAATAGGCGGGGGAATAAACATCAATCTATAGATTTCAGGAGGATGTAAAAATAGCTTGAGGCTTGCCTTTTATTAAAACTATTAAGACTACTCATCACATTAAAAGTGACACGTCAGCATCTAGATGCTGAACAGTCTGGAGCAGCGGTAAGAACCACCATCCTTTTCGCCCCCCATGCTCACTTTGGAGAAAAGGGGTAACGAGCGCTTGCCACATCTGCATCGACCAATTGCAATGACATCTTGCCCTGGCTCTGTAACCATAGCGACGCCAGCCAACCAAGACATGCGCTCTCCTTCTCCACCCCCTTGCCTTTCCTCCCCACTTTTAGCTGTCAACATGCCCCTCCATCACAAACCCTCCCTCCTTTTATGCCCAACCAGTGCCCACCCACTCTGCCTGTTCCCAATGCAGTAAAAACATTACTTCAATACCAGATATTTTTCCCATATTTCCACGACAAGCTTTCATTCATATAGTTATAATGGAATATCCATGGTAAAAAAAAATGTGTATATGGTGGGTCATATAGGGCCATATATATTTTGTGAAGTGTATTAGGCCATTTCCCACAGTGATTTTGCACTTTAAATAAATTTACTGTTTAAACAAATCAATATACATGCTTCAAAGAGTAAATCAATCCAAATGTTGAACAAACTTGTATTTTGTTTTTTAGATAAAAGCATTTTCATCTGAATGCATTCTTTTAAAGGGCCAAAACATAAACAAATGATTACAAATGGAACTTTTTAGTAGCTTTGCTTAACCTCTTCACATTGGTTATTCTTCGATGAATAAAGTTGTTATGAGCACACAATTTTCCTTGTATGTGGAAATCATTTTCTAGTGAAGATTTGTTTTGTGTGAATGCTGATATGAATCTATTAAAGCAAGCAAGTGATAAAGATAAGCCTAGTTTTCAGCTAACCTTGAATCGTTCCATTGTGAACAACTTACCGAATACCTTAGCAAGTTTTCAATCACAATAAGACTCGTCTGCTAGGTGACACAGCGATAATACATCAAATGTAGCCACCGGGAAATTGTTGTTTTTGTTTTCATAACGACACATTCCATTCAAGAATGGAATGCATTTAAGGATTTTCTTAGGAAAACACAGTCAATACATCACATTTGGCTGCTTTGTGTCCCCAACTTCTCATTTGCGTTTGACCATATCTGTACACTGGAACGTACCTTTGAGAGTCAGGCTGTGAGATGGCGTTAACCAGCGCTTCCACAGCGGTGTCAAAGAGTTCGGGGTCAGGCAGGGCGACAAAGCAGTCATGCACCAGACTCTCACTCTCACTGAGCGGGACATCCAGCAACACCCACGATGACAAGCAGCGGAGCACCCGGGCCTTCACCGCTCCAGGGCTGTCCGTCCGTCGCAACAGTTGCTGCAGCAATGGGCACACGGAGCCCCACTCCTGTCCCAAGGCACCCCGGACCTAAAAGGAAGAAGAATAGGATTTGTGACACTGTAGTAACAGCATCTACACATTGGAACTTCCAAAATTGAGCCAACCTCAAAGTTCACCTGGAAAATACATCGCAACAGTAGGGTAGGGCGTGTAATCAAAGTTAACAATTTGGTCATCCTTTTCCTTCTGAAACCCATGTACGGGGAATCGGAACCAAACTGATTGAAATATGAACGGTAGACATTCCTAGTCCAAGGTGATTTCCTCTTTGCTTGTCAAAAGTAAACAAAGGGTCACTGAAGGTTGTACACTATCAATAGGTGCTCATGTGAATGTGAGTAACACTTAACCCAAATATGGTAATTACGCTACAGGAAATGGCTGAATGGACGTCAAACAAACCAACCTACCTGTCCCTTTCTGTACTGTGGCAAACGGCTGGTCTGGAACTCCTCTGGAAGGACGGTGAGAAGCTCCAACAGTGCCAGGCAGCGCGCCCGCCCGTCAATCCCTCCGCCCTCCTCCTGGAACACTCGCACCATCTCGGACACGGCGCCGGGCCAGGCCTCTGGCATGGTGTTGAGCGCTAGTGATGCTAGCGCCACGCACAACCGCGTTAGCACCATCTTGGCACCCGAGGAGAAGCAGGCGATCTGTGTGAACAGCTGGCTTTTCAGTGACTCATACTGGTCGCTGGGGATGTCCGACCAGTAGCGGGAGATTTTGGTGTGGAGTGCGCTGGCCCCAAAATACTGGATCTCCGGGACCTGTGGAGTGACACGATGAATATCGTTCGGTTTTACTAATATGTATGTGACTGAATGTGAATTTTGTACCTTGTCTGGGCTGAGCAGAGCCCAACAGAACTGCCATGCTTGAGGGGACACCTGGGCCTGCATAAGCCATTTCTGGGCCAGATTCTTGTTGTCAATATTGGGATCATAGTACAGCTGGTGAAGGGCCTAACAGCAAATACAAACAAAGGTGAATACAACTCAATTAACATAACATTGAAGAGGAAACCAGCACATAAATGTTCTTGGCAAAAACACGCTCTGATTAATATTGTGTTCGAGTAATATGAATTAAATGGCTAAATCCAAACATTTTTATCTAGTCCTGAGTCCCGAACAACTGAGATATCATTTTTGGTTGACAGCAAACGGCAAAATGGCCGGCCCTTAAGGTCAATAAAAGTGGGTGGATTTTTCTACTTAATTCATATTGCACAAATGCAATATTAATCCGAATGCTGTGTTCGGACTAGTGGTGTCCCATCAAACATATTTCAAAGAATTATTTTGGGTTCCCCTTTAAGCCTGAATACATTTACAGGTGAAACCTAGAAGCTTTCATTAATTATAACAACAAATTAAAAAAAAAACTGTTTTAGTTTATTTAGAATTACTCCAAATTATTTTTATTTGATAAAACCCAGAACAATGAGAGGACTCTGACATATATTTGGTCTAGAACAGTGGTCCCCAACCCCCGGTCCGCGGACCGGTACTGGTCTGTGGATCAACTGGTACCGGGCCGCGTGGGCTGCACCCGAAATAATGTTTTGGAGATGATTTAGTTTAAGTCTAGTCTAGAATATTGTGTGCATTAAAGTTGATGTTCTTGGCCATTGCATAAATAAACCTCCTTTATTTTGCCCTAAACTCCAGTTCCACTTGAAATAAAAGTGTAAAATGCCAGCAACATTGTTTAATATCGTTCCCAAAAAAGCCCCAGGACACTTTTTATGCTATTAGCAAACGCGTTGACCTAAAAAACGCCGCGCTGAAGTACAGCTGCTGAGTGGTACTGAGCAGCAAAGGGGGCTGGAGAACAGCAGAGATGAATGATGGCTTATGAACGCATGCAGGGACAAATTTGCAATAAAAGCCAGGTTTAACAACATGGAACCATTCATCAGCCACAACATTCAAACTGCTGACAGGTCAGACGAAGCAATAATCGTGCCCACGAGAGCTTTTATATTAAATTCATATTGAAACTGCTTGAATGCGGTTGAAGCTGTAACTCGTATCTGGTTGCATGTCATGCATGGAAAATCTAAATTATTTGGAAACTGGGCTATAATGTTGGCGGGAAAACACATGAAAATGTCAAGTGTGGAGAAAGTTAGTCGGTACAGTATTTGGTGAAATTTATATATCTTATACAAAAAAAAAAACGATTGAGTTGAAAGAAATGTGAGTTCAAACATTTCGTGCCGACCTGTTAAAGGTTTTATGATGGCCATGCTTTCACCCTGGAAGGCTTTAATTAAATTCTACTCATCATTTCCTTTCCACTTCTGATGTAATATTAATATTCTGTCTGGCTAGAAGACATTTTAGAAATTTCATTTCCCATTTTGGTCATGAAGCCATGCTTTCTTTTTCTAATGCATAAAAGGTGGATAAAGGAGAAAAATGAAGAAGCTCTGGCAATCTTCCATCACTGTAACAAACAAATGTGCATTAGGATGTTTTGTGAGTCATCACTGCTCTACTTCCCTATTCGGCTAATTGCACTCTTAGAGTTGAACGCAGCAACGTGATGGTGGCAGATCATTACTGAAGCTCACAGGCCTCACTTTACTTTCCAAGCCTTAACTGCTCACATTCACAGATTTAAAGGGGACGTTATGCATGAAACAATTCCCATGTGTCCCATAAAAAAAAGTCTGTGACATGTTTTCATCAAAACACATCCAAGAGTAATTCAATTTGTTTTGTTTTTATGGTACATTCAAGAACGCTATAATACTGGGCCAATGGCGATTCTGGATTTTGGTTACCATGACAACCACGGGCAGAGCCTGGTAACTTCTAATTGCAAGGAAATGATCTTCACCCAGCCTAGCTGATTTTCATCATGAACAAAGACCTATTGGATGATAAAAGATCTAATTGGTTGTTTAATTTCATATTTGACGGACGGGCAGACATTTAAAGCCCCGACTACAGGGCTACCTTGATTTACAAATGGCCCAACTTATGGGATGTTTAATTAAAAGTTAGCAATGTTGTTGTTTTTTTGCTTTATGTTGTGAATAAGAAAGATGAAAATTGGTGTATAAATCTGCTTCTATCTCAGGTCATTTTCTGGGTTTGGTAACATGACAATTGTAAAGCGAGCCCAAGGGCACTTTGACATCAATTCGTTGAGCTACTTCTCAATGTGACCACTATCTAGCTACTCACAGTGGGAACCCGCCTGTGCCACCTGGCTGCACCTGAGTACTACAGTGGGCTGTCGACAGAACGGCCGCTGAAAGGCGGAGGAGTGACGCAAGTGTGAAAATGTCCCCTCGGTCACAGCCTCGCCATCTGCTCTCATATTTGCCAAAGCCGCAGTAAATTGTGCCAAGTGACTCAAGTTAACGCAAAGAGGCCACAGCAAAGAATCAATGAAACGCAATGAGATATGGAAAAAATAAGACCTGCTTTCACTGGCAAGGTAATAAGGGCGCATATTTTCACACTTTTTCATATGACTGCATTGTTGACTGAGAATGTGAGGAAGAGGAAAGATGAGTAATAACAGAGCCCCAAAAGACAAAAAATGTCTTAAAAAATGTTTTGCTTTGCAGCGTTTGATGTTAACTTCAGATGTTTTCAGTCTAGCAAATTACAAAAATAAAATGAATAAACTTCACAGAAATACAAGATGACAAACGATTCTGCTGCATATGGAGTCAATGTTAATGCTAATGAGGATGTGGCGTGCATTTCTCATCTTTCACTTTTGGAGGCCATGTCAGTGTGTGGCTTAACAATGCGGAGCGTTGTCCGCCGGACCAAAGAAAGAACAAAAGTGCAACCGCCGAGCAAGGACCCATCATCTCCAGTCTTATGTAGACAACTATCTACACACACCAACAACCATCACAATGGAGCACATTACACTCAGTTGGCGAGTGTGACTATTCACCATCAAGACTATACAAAACACAATACAGCAGCAACAGAACGGTGGGTTTCCTCTCTCACAGTAAGTGTATTCATGCTTTGGATTTTGAGCGTCCACCAATAGTGCCATCTTGGCAGAAGGGAAATATGTTGAAGTGAGTTGAGGCGCTCTAATTTAGAAAGAGGTCAAGCTGCCACCATCTTGCGGTATCAAGGTGCCAAGGATCATAGCATTCTAACCAGTGATACCAAGGGACTACTTGTGTCTTGAAGATGGAGGAGATGTTTAATTTGGACAAAAGTAGTGCTTCGTCAGGACTCTGAATAGTCTCTCAGCAATAATAAAACAATTCTACTTGTAGATAAATGCTGTTTGCAGCAGTGGTGTACAAACCCATAATGAAAAGCTGACATCAAGATAATGAAAGAACACTTCACTGTTGCTGTAATACTGTATGTTGCCATCACAAGGTTCTGTATAAGCACAATTTTGTGAGATGTAGAAAACATGGTCAATATTACGCACATCAGGTACTTTCACTTTAGATGACTTGAATGTGAATAAGTTATGAATGAACCTCACAGTCACATTAATTATGTATGCAATGGTTACTTGCTTCCTGTCTTAACTAGAAAAAAAGAGAGGATGCAACTAAAAGATGATAAATGAGTGAGTACAATAGCAGCATCGTCACTGTGCCTTTCATGACATCGCCAACCTCTATATATGCCCCTCCCCCTCTGGTCCACTCTGCACCCACTAGACCCCGCTCCCTTCCATTTCAGCACATTAACTCGGCTCTCTCACACACATACAGACACACACACCTTCCTGTCTCCATCCTCCCCCACCTACCCCTTCAGTCAGTGGCTGTAGCCACCCAGCAGGGAGATTTATGGCAGCAACACAACACTACACACAGTTCAGCACCCGAAATCAATGTTGTACAAAATGGTGGATGAACAGGCCCTACTGTTGATTTAAAGTTTAAAGATCTGTGCAACAAGACCATTATTTTGACACCATAGCTCCCAATCAACATGGATGAAAGACAATATTTAGAATTATGAAGAAAATATGTTTTGTATCATAATGCTTTTATGATTGAAGAAATTAGACATTTGTTGCACTATGCAATTGGTGACAACGGATCACTCTGATTGGCTATTAGCTAGTGAATCAGTGCATGTTAGTACCCTTAAACAGAATAGAAAATGTAATTACCTAATACAGTAGATTAAGATCAGCAGAATGTTGCTTTTTTACTTAGAATTGTTCCTTTTTACATTACGAATGTGTTTGGCAATGTTCTGAATTGAAAATGTGCAAAAGTCTGGATTTCTATTTCACGAAACCTTGAAGGTGGATGATATAATAAACATTTACATTTTAGTTATTGAATGGCTAAACAGGCAATGGGTTCATATGAACATGTGCATGTTTACTCCCACCAATTGGTGAGGCGTTTTGTCACCAAGGCCCACCTCACAAAAAAAAAAAAGCCTGACTACGCCCCTGCACGTTATGTACTCCTCGACAAGATGTACTAACTATAACACTACGTCAAGATGTGCTCAATACTGCCACGTTAGCTTCCAGCAAGCTATTTAAAGTGAATATTATGTTCCACAGTGCCAAGTTTATTTCTGACACATTAGTTGGTGCTGTTTGAAAAGGTGCAGAGTAAAAGGTAACAATGTAGACTGTTAAGTAAGCATCTTGTATGCAGCAGTTACATGCATGTCTTTTCGAGTCCGAGACTATACCTGCACAAAACAAGATGACGATAACCTTACCTTTTCAACGTTCTCCACGGTGAAGTCCAAGGCGTCTTGCGTATTTCCTATTCTTCCCGATGTCTCCATCCTAACAACCCCCTCTGGGGCACGCAGCTGTCAAATGTCCCCTAACCCCTAAAAACACACACGAGAAAAAAGAAACAAACATCTAAAACTGAAAGTTATTTGTCCTGACATCACGATCAAGTGGGGCAGGGTCATCTAGCGGATGCTAGCCGGCGTGCTAACGTTAGCTCGCCAGTCTTGACAGATAGCAATGAGCTAACATGCTAACACGAACCCATAGCGAAACATTCAACACGGCGACCAACGAGGCTAACTTTAGCAACGCACGCGTCCCGATACGACACGTACCCTCAATAAACCGCAAAAAATGCCCGTGATTATTTTGTGAGAGGCCGTGCCTGTCTAAATGACAATCATATGGAGGTTTTCCGAACCTTTCTGTCTTGTGGAGACGAGTGACGATGCGGGCTGGCTGGCAGCTTGATGCCGCTGCGTTTGCTGTCGCCTTGGAACTCTATGCTGCGTTCCAGTGCTGTGGGAACTCTTGGCATTACCCGCCTGGCAGAACCGCACACAAATGGAAACCATCAGAGCGTTCCTTGTTGTTGAATCTTCCGCTTTCTCCATAGATGACAAATATCCATTCTCAACATGCGTGGCTCAAAATAGCGAAGGTAATAATATTATCAGTGCAGTTGACGCGTTACCCGAACGCACCGCGGTGAGGGAATAAAGTACAGCGATTCTTTTTGTTGTTGTTGATTGCTGTAATCACTGTGGTAACTCTGGGTGTCACTGACAAAGAGCTTCAGTCCGCCAATAAAACGTTGCAAAGTTACTACATATAATATTCTTAAATAACAATCACACGAAAATGAAGTATCGGTTGGGTTACAAGTACAGTGCAATGATGTGGATACAAACAAGTTTGGGTTCAACTCCATTTTTTTTCATTAAAGGATCAAAAGGAGTGTGAAGGGGTGAACAAAAGACATTTAACTTTATGTATTTTGTAGGTCTATAAAGTTCAGTCTATTAACTTACGTTGGGCAGATCTGACACCAACTGACCCAAGGAAGACTAGTAAAATCTTAATCACGGTGCAACAGTGCCACTAGGTGTCCAAATCTTGACATTACAAGTCAGGAAAATTAATTTGACACACGAAAAAAAGGCGTCAGTAAAAAAAAAAAAGAGCAACGTCCCTACAAAATTATAACACTTTTTTTTTTCCTTTTCAAACGGATTGTCTTTGAAACTAATCCGACCTTTAGTGACTGTCAAAAGCGTGAGCTCAGCGGGCTATTTTTGAACCCGGAACACGTGGCACTGTTTCTGGTAAATGAGAGCGGGGTAGAGAGACAGAGAGAGAGAGAGGGCGAGCGAGAGAGCGAGCGAGAGGGCGAGCGAGAGAGCGAGCGAGAGAGCGAGAAACCTGCGTCAGCCACGAACACATACAGAAACTGCAACAGTACAGTACACTAGTGACTGAGTGAGCGGATTACAGAATCTTCAGGAAAAAGCAGAGATGACGATGGAGGTTAGAATGCGTATTTACCTTGGTGCCTTGCTGTTGCTTCATGTGGGATCAGCTGAACATGGTAAGCACCACTTTTTAGAATTTATTTATCTTTTTAACTTGCTCGGATTGTGGTAATGCGACGTAAGTAACAAAGCACAAATGGGTGAGGACTTTTGCCTTGTCTGCATCTTGTAAGAACTCGATCTAGACACAACCTAACTTTACTAAATTATCAAGGAATAATGGGAAGTTGAGCACTTTTTCAGGCTTAACAACTAAAACACAGTAAAACTCCTCACCCTTTTAAGATGCTGATGACGAGAGAGAGAATACGAAGAATGAAAAAGTGCAGTTTGTTTGCCATGCATTAGTATCTGTATTGCAAGCTTGTAACTCACTGTACTAGTTACAGGTACAGGATGTGTGCCTTTAAGGGGTGTGGCCTTGTGAGTCACACCAGAGGCCAGCGTTGGCTTGAGTCATTTCTAATGTTCTTCTTTTATATTTATATTTTAACATTTTTGCTCCAAGGTCGTTGAAACACTTTTCTCCTTGTATAGAAGAAATATTTTGTTTGGGACATGCAGCAACGCTTTTTATACAGCATATTAAAATCTTTCATACACCCCTCAAATTTGACAGTTTGTCACATTCAGTGAACAGTTGAAAGTGAATGTGGCTCTCCTTGCCCAAATGCAAGGGCATTACAGTATCTTAATTCAGGGCTGAGGGCTGCAAAGGGTTGTGAAATTCAAAAAAACGGCCGGACCAGGAGCAGATGGACGGAGTGTTTTGATAATCCATCTCATGAGAGAAAAAAATGTGGGATATCTAGAAAATAATTGTTAATTTCAAGAAAAAAAATAACAAAAGCATTACAACGGTACTATTCCAGTCCCATGATTTGAATGATTGAAAAATTCATAACGAAAATTAAATGATCAAAATACTTTTTTTAAGGGTCGTAGTTTGTCCAAGCCTGCCTTAATTCCTCCATTTCCCCCCACTTCAACTAAGCAGGTCTTACACTAGCTTATGACTCATTTTTGTTTGCAATATAAATTTGTTTGCAAATGGAAAAGCTTGTAAATTTGGATGCTTGGTAGCATGCTATTAGCATTAGCATCTGCTTTTGGATAACATTTGCCCCACAGTTGCAAAATTCAACTCAGGTTAACTGAAGATCTTGATGTAATGTTCCTAAAAATAGTTTTTTTTGCTCCATGAAGGGCAAAGAGAAGCTGTCGCTACTTCTCATTAATTTCACACCTTTGCCTTTCGCACATTTCCCCTTCCTCTTTCAGATCACCTATTACACACAGCCCGTATGTTCACACTTTCCCCCGTCTGTTCTTCAATTCTGAGATTTAAGCCCCCGTCCATTGGCTGTCAACGGACACGGCACATAATGAGTCCTCTAAAAAACATCTTCACACTTAATTGGGCCTTTGCCGTAGGCTACTGTAGGCTCTGTGCGGACTTTCCGCTTGCAGTGTTTTCAAGTGGCCTCTTGTCTTTGCCACACTGAATATTATCAGATGATAATGAGCTAGTAAGTACAAAAATCCAGTGAGGAAGCACTTCTTCAGGTAATTACAAGACTCAGACGTTGGAAGAGATGGCACTTAATTAACACTCTTCACATCTCACACTAGAAGCAAAGGTTTCTGTGTGCTCTATGATTTAAAAAAATGACAATAGACTTAACACGGTGAAAGGCATAAAACCGTGACGTTTGTCACACACTCATTTTTCTATTTTAGTACAGACACGAGAAAACATTCCTGCGTGTATACTCGCGTCTGTCATTTGTCTTTTTTTTTTTTATTGAAGTCTATTTAGGCAGAACTTGTCAGGGTTTGTTCAAGGTTCAAAGTTTCGCCAAATGGTCGCCAGTCGTTCAGCAGATGTTTGCCAGTACTATTCTTGTCATGACGGAATTTTGAACATGCTCATAATTTACTTGTGACAAGAAAAATAACAGTGAATTTAAATGTACTTTGATGAACTCTGTACTTGTTCTTCATGGTTAGAAAAAAACCCTGAAAACATTAGTTATCAAAAAGTGAGTCAGAAAAACATTTAATAATAGTTTTAATAATTGATTAATCTGTCGATTATTGGACCAATGAATTGAGTTAAAAAAAGCAAGTTTTAATTTCTATCCCCTTACTTTTTATCCCTTCATTCAATTACTGGTTTGGACTCTAACGTCCAAAAATAGGCTAAAATATTGATAACTGTTAATTGATCATTGAAAACTAAATGCGTGTTTTCGTCCAATTATTATTGTTTACCACAATGATTAGCAGTCTGGAGCGGCATGGTGGATGAGTGCTTAGCACACCCGCCTCACGGTTCATAGTCCTGAGTTCAATTCCAGATCGCTCTGATCTTCCAGTGTGGAGTTTGCGTGTTCTCCCCATGCCCATGTGGGTTCTCTCTGGGCGCTCTGGCTTCCTCCCACGTTCCAAAAACATGAATGATAGGTGTATTGGACACTTTAAATGGTCTTAGGTGTGATTGGGTTCATGAATTGTCTTGTGTGCCCTGCAATTGGCTGGTAGCCAGTTCAGGATGTCCCTCGCCTACTGCCCAGAAACAAAGGTGTGCAGACTTTTTATATCCACTATGCACCCAAATCTGCAAACGAAAAGGTTTCCTGTGGCTTTCAACGAGCAGCAAGAGCCTCGACCTAAGCCAAACGAATCTCTGAGGCGTAAACCAGAGATGCCCTTGCAATCATTTACATTTGGAGGGTTGCATATACTGCAAAGTCAAGCCTATTTTACCACAATCTCGCATTAGGTATCCTCTTGTTATTATTATTACAGTATTTTTATTTTTTTTTTAGTAGACACTAAAGGTCCCAGAGACAGTCCTAGCGTTCATTACAGGCTGACATATTGGAGCTGAGGAGAAAATGACAGACTAGCGACAGTTTGAGGTCAGTCAGTTGGCGGTGAGCACCTGCAATATGTGCAAAAAGGAAAAGGAATGGGAGTCATGTCAGGGTAAATCCTTTCAAATACAAAACGCTAACATGCTACTAAAGGTTGAAAAACCTATACATTATGAATGGATAAAGATTTAAAACATTTGAATGTCACCACTTTTTGGCTTAAATGTCACAGAATTTAATCTGCTATCTACTGCTATGTTAGCTTATCATGCCAGCTACATGGTTGGTGACCAGCCAAGGGCGTGCACTGCCTCTCGTCCCAAATTCAGCTGGGATAGCGTCTGTCCACGATGACCTTAACATGGAAGTTGTGTACAATCGTCTATGAGGGTTAAGAAGGTAAAAAGAAAAACAACAACAAAAAACACACACACGAGCACACACATCAATGCATTTCCTAGCCTCTAGGCCTAACCCTAACCATCAGGAATGATTGCCTAATCCTTACCCTAACCTCAACCCCAATGCAATTCAAACATAAACTCTAAAAGCAAGTCAAGAGCTCTGAATAAGTGAGGAGCCACCTAAATGTCCTCACTTCTCCAAAAAATCTTCACTATGTCGGCAGAAAACTCAAAGCGGTTTTCACAAGTATAAGAACGCATGCAGACGTCGCCTGTGCTTTTCCTGAAGGTAAGCTAAAATAGTAGCACAAACCTCCTGCTTTGAGGATTGCAGGAACAGGTTATTACATGTTGAAACCAACTTGAACCTGCAGCACATGGCTAACAGTGGTTCTCTGTACTGCATGATCCCACTCTCCACACATGCACAGAGCATAAAATATACAAAAACTCAAAAGTCTCATAGAGTATCAGGCTTCTGCACAAGGCTGGTATTATGCAGGCCGGCAACTCTGTCTATTTACGTGCACATACTGCGCTAACATTTTGAAAAATTACTGAGAATGATAGTAGCTGTGAGTGAACAAGCATCAAAGGAATTCAAAACCTGAAAATAACTCATTATCAAAGTGACTGTCACTGGATAAATCAGAGTAAATGCTGCTGGAAATATGTAACGCTGCACTGATGAACTGTGCATGTGAGTGATTGTTGAGGTAATGAAAGGCATTGTGCTAATGAGCTAACCAGCGCTAATGACATTATGTTACATGAGCGTTCTGGTTTTCCTCAAAAGGACGTTGGGAAGGAGGAGGAGAAGAATAAAACTTGTTAAACTAATAAAGAGCAATGGAAAAGGGAAGTCGTGTTCGCGCAATAAGCAAATTAAAGCCTAGAAAGACAAATAGTTAATCTCATAGTGCTAAATACTGGATGCCATATTGTTAGCGTTCAATAATATTCAAAAAATGCTTGAGTACAGGGTGAATATAACCTGTATAACATTAAAGAAAATAAAAGTACTGTTTATTTGACAGCAAAGTCTAGATAAACTATAGATTAACTATTAAAGTGTGTTAGGTGTGATGTAAGTTTCATATGTTTTCATGAGTACTAGTACTACGCCACAAAACAGCAATCAATTAATTTAAATGATTTGCTTTAAATCCAGGTAAATGGACTTACACTTATATAGGTTTTTTTTCCTTTTTTTTTTTTTTTTACTTTAAGTACTTGGCTCCAAGAGACTTTTCTTTGTCAGTCGGGCTAAAAATATAACATTTTTGTAGCTCTAGGTGAAACTCTTATAAGCTCTGACAATTAATTAGTAAAAGTGCCTGAAAATGTCATATCGATAGCCACTTTGAGAAATGATATAAATAATAGTCTTAGTGATGCCAAAAATCACCTCCGAAATACAGTATGTTATTTCCCAATGAAATCAAGGTTGAACTTGTGAGGGCCAAACACTGCTCTTCAACAAAAGAATGTGACACGTAATATCTTAGTGAAACATAGTGTGTGCCTGCTCCCATTTACCTTGAGTTTGAACGTCACTAGCTATTTCTGAACACAACCACATCCGCCGTTATAAGAGGATGTGCACACTTGAAAGTGTGTGACAGCATTACTTCTGTTAGGTTTCATGCTATTCTTTTAAGAATAAAATCCTATTACAGCCAAGTTGGAGGAAAACAAATGCCTTATTAAAAAAAATGGGGTGTGTATACTTTTCATAACCCTGTGTGTCATGTTGATATGCATTGAAATTAGTTAATAATGTGTGTTTAAGTAAAAATAGTTTAGCTGACCTCAGAATGGTAGGGAATAATAATCGTCTATGTTGTAGCTGCAAATATCCCCTGGCATCGTTTTTATAAGGGCTATACTTTCGTCCATTGGATCACTCGCACAGTTTTCACTGACTACGCAACTTTTGTGTCCAGATGTAATACAAACTTGTAATTCTGCTGCTTTTGGATCACACATGAACCGCAGTTTTACAAACTTGTTGCCCACGACACTAAATAACCTTGAATCAAGCTTGCCTTTGTTTGCGTCACATCAGGTGATGAGCACACCGCACAACCAGCACCAGAACGCGATCTGGATCTCACCAGCGATCCGCCGCTCATTATTGTTCCAAAAAGCTCCAACGCCACTTCCTCTACTGGCAACAATACGACGACCCATTGGGAAGTTGCCATTGCGACGCCGCAATCAGGCAGAGGGAACGGTAAGTGTGGGGATTTGTGGGCGCCATGCACTACGGGAAGTCATTTGCTGGGATATATTTAGTCATTATCATGCACGGTCGAGAAGGTCGACACATGGTGATAAGCTGATGAGCGTCAGGCATGCAGACGCCAAGAGGAAAAGTATAGAGCCATCTATATAGGAAGACATGAAAAATTCAATTTTCCACCTAAAAACGTCAACTAAACTGACTTCACACAACAAAACTAAACATAAAACAGAATTTTACAAAACGCCTGAGAAGGCCAACTTCAAAACATTAGTTTACCAAATAAAATATGGACACCAATGTTTTGATGGGATTTTATTTTGAAGTAATTCCCAGCAGCGTGTCGCAGCTTAACAACTTGATTAGTTTGTCTTGTACAGCTATTGCTCGCAACTCCTGAAATACGATTTTCCCTAATCACTTTCAATTGGCAACTCATGGCACTAATAAAAAACTTAATTTCACTGACTTACAGCAACTGTGGAAAGTGATCAGCAGATGTTCACTCCACTATTGCTGCCTCTAGCATAATTTAGATAGTAGCTTGTGTGGTCCATATAGGCTGGCGCGATGGATGTAAATGACCCAGCACGCTATGAAGCTGAGAGCCTGACACAGTTGCCGTTCCTTCTGATCACATTTTAACTGGATACTCCATCAATCAATCCATTTTCTAGAGCCATTTATCCTCACAAGGGTCACATAATTGCTAGTGCCTATCCTAGTTGACTTCCGGCAGTAGATGGGAGACATCCTGAATTGGTTGCCAGCCAACTGCAGGGAACACAGAGAGAAACAATCATTCGCGCACTCAATCACACCTAAGGACAATTTAGTATGTCCAAATATTGGATATTCATTTTGAATTTTCTGTAGGATATCAGTGTACCAAAATACTCAATAGTTGCAGCATTAACTTGAAAATATATCACTCCAGCTTATTAAGGAGGTTTGACTGATGGTGTATTATGGTGTATGTGTGTATTATACCTACCCTGGGTATTCACACTAGAAGAAGCAGCACTATCGTAATTTAATCAAGACCTCAAAAAAGGCTTTTCCATTCGTTTAAATTGCAAAAAGATGGCCTTAGATATGACATGTTCAAGATTTGCTTTATTTTAGTACAGTATAATTTTTACGGTTTAGAGACTATCAGGTTTGGGGAAATAAAAAGGATTAAATAATGTAAAAGTGAAGAGAGTGAGAAATTATTCAGCTATGCCATGTGAGACTTTTCACCATGCCGTGAGAAAAGAAGTGATGGTAGCAACGCAAGGCACAAAACACGCACACATTCCCAGGCACTTGAAGGTTATATCGGACGACAGTTTGCTTTCATGACCCGGCGCCACCTAACTCTGCAGATAGTGGCGGTCTTCTCTTAAGTCTTCTTGCTCTGCTGTTTTGGTCAGCAACTGACTTTAAACAGGCAATGGTTTTTACTAAATTTGTTGTGAGAATATGAGCATATACATAACTCGTTTTAAAAGTTTTTTTTCTTGGAGTAGAAAAAATCATTGGTTCAAAGGAGGCATTTATTTGTTCAAGTAGATGCCATCTATTTGAAGGCCAATAACAACATTCTCTTTGGTAGCCACCGAAATGGAGGGAAACTCAACGACATCCAGCCCAGAGAGATCTACCAACCTAACCAATGACGTAACGCCAAAGCTTTCAGCTCCTCCAACACTCACCTCTCAAGCCCCTGTCACAACATCCCCTCACGGCTCTTCAATTAAAACAAACGCTCCTTCACACCAGCCACCAGATTCACTTCCGATTGCCACTACGCCATTGAGCCACACAATTTCAGTGGAAACACATCCACCAACATCCGCCCACTTGTCTCGCACCACATCGCATCAAACGCCCACGACGACTCAGCAACCTTCCACGGCCGCTACCACGACCTCCACTACGAACCGCTTAACAACCAGCTCCTCCAAAATGGCCTCCACTTCTAAGACGACGACGCTCACGTCACCACAGAGGACTTCCAGCAAAGCCCCCCCGCAGACTACTGTCGCCCCACTGAGTTTCACATCCATGCAGACCAAACTGCATCCTGACACACCGTCGCAGCTCAACATAAAGGGTGACAGTAAGTACAGTACTTCTATTTACTTTATATTCCGAACATAGTGTATTTAACCCCTTCAATCCGTCATACGTCACTGAGGCTAACAGAATGTTTTAAATATAATCGTAGGTCTAATTACCACTAAATGATATTACATGGGGGGTGGCACTCCTCCAGAGGCCAACTCCTGCTGTCCATAATGAAAAACTGTCTAAATATTATACACTGTCCCTTTAAAAAACAAAAAAAAAAACAAGTAATGTGTCATGTAATTACACAAAATAAATGGCTATTTAGTACTTTATACATAAAGTAATCAATTATTTAATGCTTACTTACTAAAGTAATTGATTACAATACTTAATTACCTGATTATTTACTCTAGCACTTAATTATGTAAAAAAAAACAAGTAATTATTAATGTAAATGGCTATTTTAGTACATTATAATACTAAAATATTACATTATTTTAGTACTTGACTACCTAAAGTAATTGATCACATACTTATGTACTTAATTTTCATTTAGTGCCAGTCATTCTTTGAGCCTTATTTAGCCTAATACTTGATTAAGGTTGAAAACGTGTAAAGAAGTACCTGGGATTGAATGTTTGGGCTCTTAAAAAAAAACCTCCCAAACACCACATAAATTAGAACGCTGTGTTAAGATTAGTGGGGGTATTATTGTAAAAATATATAGATCAGGTTGACTTCTTTTTCATGTAAAAGCTACCCTGGTGTAACTAACTCTTTCATCAAGAGAATCTCATCAGTCAAGTTTTGGTAAAATTACGTCAAAGTGACTGCGCTCTGCGATTGACTGACACCCATCAAGTTTCTCTCACCAAAAGCGAGCTGGAATTGGCACTAGGGAGTGAGTGCTTTCTAAATATGTCTCTGTTTGGATGATGACAGAGGCTAAACTGGCTTTAGAACAAAAGCAACACTGTTCTTTTGTTTACTTAGACACAAGCCAGCTCTTTTCTCCATCTTCTGCACACAAGTACTGTCGCCACCAGGCCGTCCACATTGCTCCCTCTGTTTGGAGACAGTCATGAGACTCGTGTTCCGTAGCTCTTTATCTGCCCGCTCAATTATTTAGACACCCACTGCGTTCTCTATCCACTGTGGGAGCGTGCCGCCCTATTCATTTTATCTTTCCATCTGTCTGGCAGAGAATTTTCTAGTACATCGGCAAAAAGAAAAAAAAAGACATTCCTACTTCCCTGGCAGTGTGGTTTCATTAGTCCCCACTTGGCGCTTTGCCTTTTTCCATGAGCCAAAGAGGGATGGCTCACTCCTCTGTGGTTGTTTTTACTTGATGATGCGAAAACTGTTGAGTTGGCAAAACAGTGCTCCATAGCAACATGCGTAGATAGCTGTGGCGGGCCCGACCGGATCCAACTTCTAAAACAACCACCGTCAGGTCACAATTACACCATAAAAAGTAATAAAAGAACACAAGTGGGCCGCGTACATCATCTAGAGCAGTTCAAAATCACTCAATCTTCTAAAAAGACATGAAAAGAACATCAAATAGTCCAGGTATGCTAATTATTACATGGATTAATGTGTGCAGACAACACCAATCAGACGACTGGAAAATAGTGACATCATCGAAAATCGGTGTACTGGTCCTATGCGGATTACATCTGAATTCTGCATGTTTTCCAGGTTTCTTTCCCCGAAACACCTGATTCAAATGATCACGATCATCATCAGGCTTCTGCTGAGCTTGCTGATGACCTGATCATTTGAATCAGGTGTGTGTTGGAGAAGCCTGCCTTCAACTATCAAATTAGTCTTGAATCAATCTGATATTGAAATGAGAAATACAGTACATCCTAAAAATGAAAAATACATAAATGAATAGTGCAAAAATAAAATAAAAAAATTAATTAAAAAAAAATATCAATATTAGTTATATTAAAATCGAATTAAAGTAATATAATTTTAAATTATGAGTGCATTTTGAATTGACTCAAATATATACATTATATACATGTATTTTATATTGAAAACTAAATACAAAAAGTATATATATATATATATATATATATATATATATATATATATATATATATATATATATATATATATATATATAGTATATATATATATATATATATATATTGTATATACACGCACACTATCTATCTATCTGAAGCTAGTTATCTTATCTAGCTATCTTACTACACTTATTTTATAAACTAAATGACAATGATGAAAATGGTTTCACTTGAATTGAAATTCAAACGATAACTATTTCAATTAAAATACTATATTAGAAATTGAAAATAATGATTCCAATTTAACCATAAATATGTTCGGTAGGAACCGTACACATTTATGTACCTATTATAAAATGAAAACGCCATGCTTTGTGTTCCCCCTCCAGCCGTCATGATCCATGACTCCCCGACGCTGGATCCCCTGCTGGCCGGCTTGGTGTCAGCCTTCATCATCAGTGCCGCCGTCATTACTTTGCTCCTCTTCCTCAAACTGAGACGACGAGACAACAGGCCGGAGTTCCGCAGGCTACAGGACTTGCCCATGGTGAGGAAGAATGAGTCCAAACTGTAAAAATTGAAAACATAATTTCATTTTGAAACTCAAGAAACTGAAATGATTTCCTGATGTCACTTCAGAATAAGGGCTTTTCCTAAATATATGATTTCAAAATAAAAGCATTTTCAAAGCTTAAGTTACAACGTTATCAAATGTGTTCTTTTTTAATTTTGGAAGGTAAGCACTTGAAACAGTAATCTGTGTCTGCATTTCAAAATAAAATAAGTTAAAAAAAATGAAAACCTAATGCTATCATTGTACTTTGAAAGTCAAACAATGAGCATGAAGAATGTTATGTGCTAACATTTCAAAGTAAAATGGCTTTCAACATAAACCTCCCAACAACATAGGATTTGTAAAATGGTTTTACTTTGAAAGGACAATACTAAAACAAACGTTTCCCATTATGTCTCCTTTAATATGAATTGACTTTGTGTGTGTTTCTCTTATTTCTCCTTGCTTAGGATGACATGATGGAGGAAACACCTTTGTCCATGTACAGCTACTGATATGGATGCACAGCCAAACAATGACATCCCTCTGCTCTGAAAGGGTATTATTTGCCATGAGTCAACCAACCTGGTCTGTCCTCTTAATCAATAAGACTCCTGATCAATAAGAATCCAGGTTTTGTGTGACCATTCCTGCGAATGTGTGGGTTGCTACAATTCATCCAGGTCTGATAGTGGCTCAAAGGATAACATAGATGTCATGTTTTCTAGCAAATGTCAATTTATGGTGTTTCCATGCACAACATGCACCTACTTTCTTCAATAGTGGCCCAGATTAAAAAAAAAAAAAAATAAATAGTGACCTCAGCACACAGATGTCATTGTTCAACCATGCACATTAAGAAGTTGCTAACCAAAACAGCAGTACCCGAGACCCTTTGTCAATGTGGAGTCTTGCCATATATTGACTTCACTCAGCAGTATTAAGTGTTAAAATAATGTCTGGTAGTGTTATTCCAAAAATGTGTTTTTGTGCCTCCACTCGTCTCCAGTGGAGAAAGAAAACATCCTCCACTGTTTGAGGTGATACAGAAACCTTATTATAAGAGGCTTTTCGGGTGAGTGAAAGGCCCAACATATGGAGGACCAAAATTGCCTAGATAAATACATAAATAAATACATACGTACATAAAGGTGGAAATAAAATGATAAAATTATATGTGTGTATATATATATATATATATATATATATATATATATATATATATATATATATATATATATATATATATATATATATATATATATATATATATATATATGTGTGTGTGTGTGTGTGTGTGTGTGTGTGTGTGTGTTGTATGTATGTATGTTTTTATTTTTTTTTTCCTTTTGGTCCTCCATACAAGAGGAGGACATAAATGACCTGATTATTCTTTTAATGAGGTTGCACTTTTTTCATTTTTTCATTTTCTATGTTTACTTCTGAGTCAAGTTGCTGTTTGTGTGAGCGCATTGTAAGTATGTGTGTGTGTGCTTGTGTTTTGAAGGGTGCGTGTGCATTTTAAACTCGTATGTGTTCAAAGATTATTTAATGCATTCACTAAAATGAACACCACATTAGGTGCATCTTTGTAAGTAATATAAGAGCTTCATGGCACATTCTGCCCTTTGCTAAAAGTGCTCCAATTTGATTGACTGCTGTACCTAATGAAGTGTCCAGTATGTGTTCAATAAAGTATTGTCGGTGATGCTTTTTTTTCCGTCTCTTGCAGTGCAGGTGCGAGTGCCTTTTAAACATTTCTGTTCATGTCATTCCCAACGTGGCATGAACATATGACTGGAGCAGTGGCCTTGATGAAGTGTTCATACTGTAAATATGATTGTTATTGAGTGCGTAGATTAATTTATAAGAACCCAAATATGATGCATTCCCCTTTGAGATGAATCCATGTGGAAATTCACCTTTTAAAATGATGCACTTGTGTTTCTCTGTTGAGGTGTCAAACTCATCATTGTTGCTTTGTGAGGCTTTGCTGGTCCATGTGGATTATGGACTATTATTATTATTACTATTAAAAGGTATTTGAAATGTACCTCTGTTTTGCTTCTTTCCCACAAGAAAGGATATGATACGACTGCAACGAACCACAATTTTGCGAGGGAAACTTTGTTAGGCAGTCCGAAAATAACAAAACACAATCCCGTGCCAAATGTCATCCCTAATAATGTTCCTCCTACATTCCAATCACTAACCTCAGAAAGAATCAGAGGTCCGTCAGACTCAGGTCAGATCCTAATTCTGGGGTGACATCATTGGCAACATCCAGGATGTCTTGGTCGTCATATTCCTCGTCGTCGAGGAAGTCCCTCTTGACTCTTGATGGAACACTCTGACGCTCTCGAGCTGGCGGAGGAGCAGAGGGAGTCGTTAGTGTTTTACTGTGGGTATGTGTGGTCATTCTTTGCTACACTTGGGATTACAATGGAAGACACGGCGACTTATTTCCCATAAGCACTACTGCATTAGTGTTGCTTTTGTGTGTGTGTTGCTGTACAGCTATACTTGTGACAACCGTTTTAAGTTTTCTACTGGTATAGTGAGGACATTTTGGGGGCCCTTTTTATTCACCAACCGATTCAATTTGACAACACATATATTTGTTACTTTTTAGCTGTACTGAAGTTTAGAAAATAAAAATTGCAAAGTGCACGCCTCCTTATAACAAATTGGGTCGTTATCCAATTATTTAGTCAAAAACAGCATTATAAAGTTTAGCTATGCTGACTTCATCGCCTCGTTAGCACGCATTTTGACAAATTAAAAAAATTATTGAATTGATGGTATTATTGAACAGTAATGAATACTTCCACAATGGAATATAAAATAACATGAAATTAAAAAATAACTATACATGTATACACTTTTTTTATTTTTTATTAATAACCCTAATTAATATACATGGACCCCCTGCAGTCAGGCCACGGACCTCCTGGGATCCGAGGACCCCATTTTGAGAACCCACTACCTTAGGGTATAGGCTTGAATTAAATTAGGGTTAAGATCTGGGTAAGGGTTAGGTTTCTGCAATCAATTCTAACATTTAAGGTTGGGGTTAAGAGCTAGGAAATGCAATATGTCAATTTATGTCTTCACAACTACAGCTATACAAACATGTGCGTGTGCGTGTGTGCGTTTAAAACATTAGCCTAATGACTCTGGGAAGCATTTGGAGTCTCCACTGGGATTTTGTGTTACAGTAAGCTCATACAGTGTTTCCCAAACAAACATTAGCTGTGTAACTAATCAACATGTCTGCGTCATGGTGCAGAAAATAAAAACAAACTTTTTTTTAAAATTATTAAAATGCGTGTTGGTCTGTAACATGTCAGTAAATATGCTATAATGCAGAAAAATGTTTTCAAAATTAAAAGTTGTTAATAAATCTTATTTTGATTTAACAATGAATCTGCTTTCAAAGAGAACTAAATAAATCCGAATATATACCGTTGCAGGATGAAATTCTGAAGATTTGTAAAGTTTTAGGTCTCTAAAATATCGATTATCAAAATAATTATTAATTAGTTCAGTTGTCAATCAAGCAATTGTTGCACATTTAACCTTTTGTTGAAAAAATACAATAGAATGTGTTCAATATGAAAGCTTTTTTTTTTTTAAATTTACACAAATATTTAAATAAAGGACATTTTAGAGCTGTAACACTAATATCATGACACTGCAATAATTTTGCTCACTGTTATCATACAGAGTCCAAAATCCACCGATGTCTATGTCTTACTCAGGAAGGGCTAAAAATGTAATTTGTTTAAGTGTTGTAGCACCACTTAAAAATGTGCTTGACTCACGTGGTTCATCCAGCAGCGAGAGATCGGAGCTAATCTCAGCTAGGCTCACTGTCGGGCTAAGGTCCTCCAAGTCCAAGTCCTCGCTGGTTTCTTCAATTCTGAGCCTTCTACCAAGCTTGGGCGAGCCATCTGTGAGTGCAAAACAAAGCATGGTCAACATTAAAAATACACTATGCAAATGAGGTTTTAGGCTGGATTTATGCAGCATGTCAAGTGATACAAGTGAGGTTTTAAAATGGGGTACAGGCACTGAAAATCAATTGGACACTTGGACCAGCGATGGAAATTCAGGCGTACTTGCTGGTAGCGCGTCTTGGCGCTCACGCAGACGCATGACCTCGCCTTCCAGTTCTGACACAGTGGCGCTGTTGTGAAACAGAAAATGGCATGCCGGTGAATCAGAGAGCAAATATCAAGGACGTGCCTAAGTAGACACAAGAGTACCTGATGTGGCGGACCTCTTTTTGCGCATACTCAAAGGCGCTTTTAGCCAGATCTGCGCTGTGAGATTTGTAGCGGTCCGTCAACCCCTGAAGCATCTGCTTGAGACAACATAGACATAGTTGTGAGATACAAAACCTGGTACCTCTAAAGCCAAACAATTAATTCTGTGAGGTTGACTTCCAAGTTGTTTGAAAACAATCTCTCATATGAAAAAAAAATTAGTGAATGCATTTTTCTCATCTAAGCAGATCATCTTACCAGATACTTAATTGTGACATTTAAGCAGGTTTAAATTACAATTAGAATTAGCTATGATATCTATGTTAAACCAGATTTAAAATCAGCATGCTTCATTTACACTGAATCAATTTTTTAAAGAATCAGATCTTCTTTAAGAAAAATGTTGGAAAAAACTTTGTATTTTTGGGCCATATTGCGCAGCCCCAAAACTTAGCATAAATTAAGATCCCAAAACAGCCTAAAATCATTTCAAAGTGATCTAACAGTGGAAAATGCTAAAGTTGCAAGGGCTACTTTGACATTCCTCAACTTTAATTTATTCACTGCTATTGAATAGACATAGACATCAAAAACCCATTTTACTGGGTTTTACTGCTCGCTATAGCCATTATAACTGTCCTGGGAGTGAATAAGTTAAACACAGTAACATATGCAATACATACAGTCATTGTTTTTAACACTACTAGAGTTATTTATGGGGAAAATGCTATCACAGCTGATGCTAATCACAGATGTTTTTAAAAGGTGAATAGGACTTTTTACAATTTTGGGGTGGTCCATGGTAATGTACTCTACTACAATACATCCGCCCCAGCACTGAAAATCACCCAAATCTCATTTCTACACTCAAAACCAAAACAATCGCAATCTGTATTACGCAGTTCTTAGCGGTGGATTATTAATGAATTATTAATGTTATAGGGGGATAAAATGGGCATTCTCAAAACACATTGTGACAGAATGTAATCCTTGTGCAGTATTTTGGTCAACTTTTTTTCTTAACATCAATGGCATTTTACATCAAAGGGAAGCAATGAAAGAATATACTGGGGAGCTGAAATTTCACCCAGATGGTGACTTCATGTCAAAGTTTGCAAACAACCAACTTTGTTATCATACTTCCAGAAAATTCCATATCTTGACTAAAATACTATGAGTAGAATATGGAAGAAATTGTCCAAAAAATGGACACATTAGAGCACAAGGATAAAACATACACAGACAGACAAAATTAATGTACCTCACTGCTGTGTTGGTGGCACTGTCGTCTGCTCTCTCTGGCCTCTTTCTCCTGGAGCATCATCGCCTCCTCTTGCCTCCCTTATCCCGCAGCACAAATGCAAAATGAATAAAAGGACATGCGAGATGATGATGATGTTTTGGGCAAGACCGTGCATGCCCCGTTGCCTTGAAGGCCAACAACGGGGATCAGAACTTGCCCAGTCCTGCAGATATAATGTGACTCACTCAGTCGTGTTTTCAGCTGGTCTACCTCTTTGCACAGGTGTTCGAGCTCCACTCTGCAAACTTTGGAGCTCCAGCTATGAAAAGAAGGGAAATTAAAGATTTATTGCAAACTCGCTTGGGTGAATTTTTTTTTTTTTTTTGTTAACATACCTCTCATGAGGGAAGGCGCCTGATCCAACATCGCTCATCCCTTGCTCCACTCCTGGAAATTCCTCTTTCTCGTGTCTCCTCCCTCTCAGGTCTTCACGTAATCTGTCAACCTCAGCTGAAAAACATAGTTGGTATGCAATGACTAGTTGTTCTTTTTTTTCTATGCTCATATCCACTTGGGATTTTAGGCTACCTTGCAGGGTCTGAATGTGAAATTGTTGTGACTGTTTTTCCCGTTCCATGTCGTCAAGTTTCCTGCTCAGTGACTCAATTGCCTTAAAAAAAAAAAAAAAAAAACATTGATGGGACTGGAAATGAAATACGGAATTGTTTCATTTTTGAAAACATTGTTCACTTTTAAAAATCATTTAAAAATTCAGTTGATGTGGTTCACAATAACAAATATGGTGGTGCCTTGAACCAGATTAAAAAAACTATGTACCCGGCAAGTATATTCCATCTCACACAATCACCTGGTTCTGCGTCTGTAGCTGAGACTGGATGGAAGCTATATCTGCCCACTGCACGCTGGAACTAACAGGAAAACTTGGCTGTGCACTAGATGACTGAGCGCCAATGGCGTGGGTGTCAAAATCTGAATCATGAAACTTCTCCCTGAATGGAAATAACTCTGAAGAGAAGAAGACATTTAAAAGCTAACCACCTCTGCACTTTACGCAGGGATTTCCCCCTTTTTTCTTTCCAGTCATATAAAGGATGTTTAACCCACCTTCTTCCCGTTTGTTGGTGTTCCCCAGTAATGACAGTCTCCCCTGGCGACATTGAGAACATTTTAATTACATTAAATTTGTATTAATTAAAATAATTTGAAATATTGTGGAGCATCTTACAGGATGTGAAATCATCTAACTTTTGCGTGTCTTTAAAATAACCAACAACGCTTGTTGGGAGATGTTGATGCAGAGGGGCTGCATTTAAATAAACTCACCCTCATATTGGCCACGCTGTCGTCTGCTGCAGAGAGGATGGAGCTCACCTGGCGATCCCAGCTCATCTTGCAGTTGATCTGCAAGGAAAGAGAAAAAACATTTCCGTAGACATCGGTGTTTAAACGTGCTTGGTGACAACAAGTAACTTTACACTTCTGTACCGAGGGAACAGCTTTGACACTTGCTAGTAGATCCAGTTACAACGACACTCCTAATTAGGGATCAGATTTTTGTCCTGATAAGCACAACAAAACAGATTGTTATCAATTAGTCGATATTTTGTCCTAAACCAAAAATTAACAAAATACTGGCTAATAACACTTCGCAGACTGTTATTGTACAGTGATTACATATCAAATCAAGTAAAACAATCATATAGATACGCACGGGACGGTCATATTGAGTCTATACATAATAAAACTATTAATATTTAATGACAAAATGTGTAAATAATACACCTAGCTTCGTGAGCCACTTTTAAATAAAGGAGCCCGAGTGCTGCGTGGTGACGTCATATGCAGGCCCCAATGATGTCTGGGAATTGTAGTCGTTAATATCTATATTCCCTTTAATACCAGAACAGCTGCAGTAAATTTATTTGATAACTCTAGGAATTAATTTTTACGTAATTAAGTTTCATTATTTACATATTTTTTATATTCTTGGAAGCGTCTCGTTTATTCTCAGTGTTGCCACCGAGGAATGAGAACACAGTATCCCACAATGCCATGTCCTGATTATGTCACGTTAAAATGGCGGCCTCTGCCGTCAACATGGAAACAGTCAAGAAGTTACTTGAGGAGAGTCTTGTGAAACTCGGCTTTGAAGTGTACACTTTGAAGGTATTTCTGCACCTACTGTCATTTTTTGTGAGGCTTTCATGACTTTATTTTCAGCGACTTGCAGATGTGATGCTGTCCATCTGCGGTGCGTTCTCTTGTCAGCTTCTTTGCCCCATGTCTTCAGGTGGGTTGGTACAACTCTGTGTTGCCTGCCAAACTGCACCTGCCTTATTCAGATGACAACTTGGCTGTGGTGCTTCTAAGCACTCCTTCCATGTTCGAGCAAGCTTTCCTTCCTTTCATGGAAGAAAGAGGCTGCCAGGGGCTTTCTGACCCCATTGACCAGTGTGTCAAACATTGTGTCTCCTCTGCTATCTCACAGGTTTGTGATATTCATATCCTGGCTATACAGTATGCTTCTGAGACCCAGTTTAGTCCTTTGTGTCCACTACCTTGGACATTTGTGTTTGTTCTATATCTTATGTCTCATTCAAGCTATCCTGGTACTAGTGTGGTCAATGAAGGACATCCTGCCCTTCTGGTGGTGTCATGTGTTTTGATAAAATAGAATTCATTACGCTGTTTTGTTGGGCATCACAACAAAACACAAGTGCTAAGGCTTCATCTCAGGATAAAACTATATATTTTTTCTGAAATATTATTGTATTATCACCGTATATACCGTGTGTTAATAATACACGTGCCTCCATTAAAATTAACGTTAAACTGAATAAATGCACCACAAATACCCCCTAGCAATTATTTTACCCCCTTGTGTATCTGTTGTGCCTTTTCTGCGGTCCTGCAGCACTTGCCCGAACAGAAGGTGGAAGTGAGTTATGACTATGAGCTGCTGCCCAGCAGGAAGCCCAAATTCTTAGCGCAGACTGCTGCGCACGTGTCAGGAGCGGCTTATTATTACCAACAGTCCGACATCAGCGACCAACCTTGGGCAAACAAAGTAAACTTGATCATTGTTTATATTTTTCCTCGAGGTCTATTGTTGTAACTTTATTTAGGACTTCATACCTCTACTTTGCTGACATTAGATGTTTGGTGTGTGCGTGCATCCAAAACTGGGAGGCTGGTTTGCCATCAGAGCTCTTCTGGTGTTCCAAGACGTCAAAATGGACCCGGGAGAGCCACAGCCCCATCCTCCAGACTGTGTGCCCTCCAGGGAGGCCAGGATTAAATTACTAGAGGATTTCAACTTTCGGTGGCAGGTACCACGGAGTCTTAAAGAACCGTTTCACATGAAACTTTTCATGTTCTAACACATTGTTCTATGTCATAGGACTGGAACTATAGGAACATCATCACTCCTTCCCAGACGTACTCCAAGAAACAGAGGGACTATTTTTCTACGAAACCTGCCCAGCGACATGCTCTGCTGAGGAGTTGGGGTCTCCTGCCAGAGTTGGATGACGTACCCTCTCAGAGCCTAGGGGAAGAAGCTCAGGTGAATGGACACAGCTGAGATAGAAAGGTGCAAAAATTTTTCGCTTCATTTATCAAGGCTAAAAAAGACACACACTTGCAAATTTTTATTTTTTTATTTTACGCATAATAGTAATAGATTTTTCGTGAATCTTCTATTCATGTGAAAGTGGAGTTTAAAACCATGAACACCCAATGACATCATGGTCTGGAAATATACAGTAGCTGCACGGTGTACTGGCGGTTAGCACGTCTGCAGTTAACAGTTCCGAAGTCCTGGGTTTGAATCTGGACCACGAGGTCCAGTATGGAGATCGCATCTCATTTATATGTATTTACTTTGCCATCAAATTTTTTATGATGACACTACATAACGTATTGGTGTTTTTGAGTCATAGATGCTCAAAATATCAGTCAAGAAGTTTACATTCGCTCCCTGTGGAGGCAGGTGCCGCGCCATGGATGAAATGAAACTGACATATTTAAAATAAATATGGTATACATAATACATGTTTGGTGGTGGGTCTATTTTAATATACTCTCCATTTGGGAGAGATATTAAACAGATATTAAAAAAAACATAAAACATTCAACTTAAGTCTCCAATGAGTTTTCGCGCACTAGTATTTTGAACTATCTTGTTTATTTCATTTGAACAACGGTTGTGAAGACTTTTTATATCCGCTGTATATTTTCCAGTGCTATAATTTTTTGCATCGATGAAGCCGTTTTCACCTTATAAAAAATACATTTCATTTTTATTATTACATTATTGATTCATTGAAAATAAAATATTTACATGCTTTGTGTTTTTTCAAATATAATTGATTCTAATACAGTACTATAATACTGTATATCGTTTTCCTGCACTAAAAAAAATGTAATTGAGGTAATTGCATGATTTAGCCGCTAGATGCCAGTATTGCAGTACTCTGACGAGTGCCTACTTGAACGTCTCACCGTACACATTATCCACTTAGCAATACTTCAATAGATGGCTGATTTTTTTTTCTTCTTAAAACGTATTTCACTACACGTTTGCACTTTTATTGATTTTATACTCTGCCTTATCTATAATGAGCCTCTCACCTGCGCTCGTTCTCCCACCCGTGCCATTAAAACTATCTGTGTACTGAATCAGCACTCAAGCAGAGTTAATTATGCTTGTACTGATACTGCATCGCCTCACTCTTGCCGCCTACATCTCTTCCACTTTTAGCTCATCAGCAATGCTTAGCGTTTCATTTTCATTTTCAAATTTCCCACAAGTAGTAACATTAACCTTTTTTTTGCAATAGTGTACAACCTGTGAGATATTTTTTTTCAGCCAAGTACCCTCTAATTACCTCTACACGTGGAAAAATAAAGACTAATAGAAAGTGCTGTGCTATTCATGTTTGTTTTTATTCAACTTTGGAACTACATCTGTAGTGTTATCTCCAGGTTTTTTTTTGTTTGTTTTTTTTTTCCCCAGTAACTCCAGAAGTTAGTTTGTGTAAGTGCATTTTGTCACTCGTGACAATGAGCATCCATATAAAAAAATGAAGGCATCCAAGTTTTTCAAAGAGTCACCATGATAATTTAGCTGTAAGTTTCTTCATGCTCCAATTAGTTTGCTCTTGATTGGAAAAGTAAATTTGTATTGTTCTCGTCAGGGCATTTAAAAGTGTTAAATTTGCTGATACCTGCTGCAACCCTGTTAAAATCTCTCATAGCCCCTGAAGTGCCTTCCTGTCCCCCCAGAGTACTCGTACCCCCCATTTGAAAACTGCTGGCTTTTCAAGACCTGGAATCAGGTTGTGTGTGTGAATGACTGGGCATGAGTTGTGGCTTACAGCAGCTTGGTGGAAGTGTTTTTATTTTGTACCTGGCAACCTTGTACTGAGAAGTCCACTCATCAAATATTTGATCCTCGCACAAATTTGAGGGTTTAAGCATTTTAAACTCCAATGAGCAAATTGGAAAATGCTGGCGCAAAATGCAGCGCTGCAGCTGCTGTGATTCACATTCCAGTGTGCAGATGAAAAGAGCATCGAGCACAGGCTGAGAACGAGCAGCAGAGTGGCGCTTGATGATGAGTTGTGGTTGAGTGAAGCTCTGGCAGCCGCCCACGGGCCTCAGTCAGTCAGTTCACAAGGAGTGCGGGCAAAGGCCAGCGGCGTAGCAACGACGAGGACTGAGTAGGGGGGCGAACACATGAATTTAACGCACAAAAATTTACAATCTGCTTCTTATGCAGACATGAACATGTGCTCTATCTATCTATCTATCTATCTATCTATCTATCTATCTATCTATCTATCTATCTATCTATCTATCTATCTATCTATCTATCTATCTATCTATCTATCTATCTATCTATCTATCTATCTATCTATCTATCTATCTATCTATCTATCTATCTATCTATCTATCTATCTATCTCTTAATCTAATCTAATCTAATCTAAAAAGCCATAATAAATATTAGGTGTAAACATGCATTCTACCTAGTTGTGTTCATTTTTATAATGTATATACAGTATATTTAATAGATATTTGTCATGTCAATGCTCTTTTCAATTTATACATAATGTATTTTGCATACCTTCATTTATTTTGATGTGAGTTTTAAGATGGAATGAATAAGCAAAATTATTTAAAAAAAACAAAAATATAATCTCTTATTCACTTGCCAAGCTAGTCAAAATTACTGTAATCTTTGACATATATAGCCGTATATGGCAGTTAATGACTTAAATTAGATTAAATTAGATATGTGGATACCGGTAAATACTTTATTCATATTACATTACTTACTACTTGATTAACACACATTTTAATGCGACACACTTACTGTTATTTTATTAATATATATACTTTCTACTGCATATCTAATGTCTATGTAATACATTTACTTAGTTGTGGTTATGTACTGAATGTGATTTTATAGACATGTAAGGTTTAAAAAGTCATAATTATACATACCGTATTTTCCCTACTATAAGGCGCACCGGATTATAAGGCGCACCCTCAATTAATGACATATTTTAAAACTTTTTCAATCACAATAGAGTAATACTCAAAGTAATAACAATGATAACTCAAATAATAACTCTCAGAAGCATAATAACTCAATGTCAATATGACCAACCTTGTTCAACTGTAAACACAAGCAGGTAAAGCTTACTATATCAATTCATTCGCCATCTATGAATCCCAATCTCAATATTGATCCATATATAAGGCGCACCATCAACATCAACAACAAAAAAATTAAGCCTTTTAGGTGCTCCTTATAGTGCGGAAAATACGGTATATTTCAAAAATTGAATGTGAAGCCGTTTATAATTTGTTTCCAGCCGTGTGGAAATTGTTCAATTAATACCTCCCTTATCAGAATTCTAGTCACTGTTATTTCAAGACAGCATACAGATGTACCTAATAAGGTGTCTAGTGAGAATTTGCTCTCTGTGCTTCCTGCTGTTTGTCTGGAACATTTCCAAGCAAATTCCCCTTCTTCTTATCAGTCTCATTGGATTAGCATAATCAGCCAGGCCTCCGGCACCCAAATCTCATCGTCGTTAGCGTGGCCGCTTTGTGAAGATGCCTGTGAAGGTGAAGAGTGTGCCGGGTGGTCGGATGAGGACAAATGTCTTGGGGGTGGGAGGGGTCAGCAAAAAGGGAGGGGTTGAGCACCAGTGGCGATTTTGTTTGGGGGAAGAAAAAAAAACTACAAGGGCACAAGTAATTATGTATTCTCGTCACAAGTTTACACGCTCACTTGTTATTGGGCAAAATTCATGGGCCATAACTCCTCTCGCCTCACGTGACATGATTCAGCCAATCAAAACATGGCGGGAAGAGATGGTAAACACCTTCCTTTAATTGCTGCCTTCCTTTTCCCAAGCGTTAGCTGCCAAACCCATTTGAATTCTCTTGCTAACCAAAAAAGCAGCACCTCTCTGCATTTATCCACTTCACAGTCGTCCCTTGCTAGATAGTAGATTTTGCACGAAAAAAATACATTTTAGCAAACAATATAGTATGATTACATTTCACTTTTAAACCACGGTCCAAATTCCAAATGACCAACAGTTTTTCAAGATATTTTATAGGTTGTAAAGAACCCAAAATAGTAATTTGTTGAAAGTGCAGCATCAGGATGTTGTATTTGCAGAAATCAAAAGCTACTTTAATCAAAAAGACCTTAGGACCTTTTATTAGTGATATAACCTGTATGTAATTTTACATACAGAAGTCGTTTTGGAATTGAAACGCTGCTCTGCATTAATTACAAAATGCATACAGTCAACATGCCCTCACAAACCTCATCTCAGTACAGTATGAGCACTCGTCTCGTGCCGTCTTGCAGTTGCCCGATAGCCATCCCTGCATTAAAGCGCAAACATGGGACTCTCGTGGGCCGCCATTAGCGAGGCCGACAGATCAAGCGACGCTGATTGTTCACAACAACAATACGCTGGCGGCGACCTAGCCAAGAAGTCGGCATACACAAAGTATGACGAATAACTCGCCGTGAATGCTGGGAATGCAGCCTGCAAGTGTTTAGAGCTGATATGGAAATAGGATTACGCTGGTTATTTCTCCAGGGGGGACGACTCTGCAACAACATTCACCTGGCAATCCCAACGTCCCTGTTTTAAAGAAACAAACAACAAATAAATAATCCCATCAAAGGGCAGAGCTAAGGTTGCTCTTGCTTAATCCACCGGTTTAGTTTTTTTTCCTTTTAAACTTCACTTCAGTGCTTTACACCTTATGATTTTTTTTTCCTGTAAGAAGGACTACCAGTATTTTTTTTTTGTTTTTCTCTTGTTGTCACGCTTTCCAAGTGTTTCTCTCTGATCAGCTTATAAATGCTCATAAAAGATGGTCAAACAGACTCAGGGATAGCTTTTTCCCTAGAGCAACAAAACAAGAACACTGGAAATATCAATAACGATTGCACTCCTGTGAAAGTATAATGCCTTTCTATTTTATTGATTGTATTTGTTGTTCATATTTACTTAATTCATTTAATACCAGGTATCCTTACATTATCAGTACATTAACCACATTAATTTACAGATACTCAAGTATTAAATCAACACTTAAGAATATGTGAATAAATGTTTGGACTATTAAAAAAAAAAAAAACATGAAAATACGTCCCTTGTATTGAATGAGTTCATTTGCATTGATTGGAACAACACTCCCAATTGCATTTTATTTTAATAATCTCTCTCTCGCTCTCTCGCGCTCTCTCTCTCTCTCTCTCTCTCTCTCTCTCTCTCTCTCTATATATATATATATATATATATATATATATATATATATATATATATATATATATATATATATATATATATATATATATATACTGAATGTATATAATCGATCATTCGATTAGATACCTTTTTTAATTTAGCAATATCAAGATGTTAAACGTCATTTCATCTTGTCAACAGTAAACATTCTTCAATCTGTCATTCACTATGAAAGCAGACACATTGTTGTGTAATATCATAAAACATTTGCTTGCATTTTGGAAAACAGTTATCAACATTTTTGACTATTTTCAAATTCATTTTGTCAGTTTAAAATAAACTCCCATTTGTTTCCATTTTTCTTAATCCAATTCAATGATCCATCAATAATGAACTAATTAAAATATTTTTTAGTTGCAACTCTAATACAATATATATTTGCATTTATATGACCACATCTTAGAGAGACACCATTTCTCACCCCGCGCCCTTCTTAGAGTTTTTTTTTTTTTTGGGGGGGGGTGTTTTTTCTATGAGCTATTAGCTTTGGGTGTACGTTTGCCAAGAATGCACGTGGCTTATTCATATCAAGTCGCCGCCGATGAATGCTCATGAAATTTGCCACTTGCCCCCCAATCCACTGTATGGATTTAGCTCCCATTTGCATAATCCATTTTTTTCTCCACTGATGTATTACACATTTTCTCACGTCATCATCTTCCTTCTCTTCATCTCGAAAAAAATACCTCAGTTCACATAGCTGATCTTTCACACAGAGAAAGAACAGTTAAATTCTGAGTTCATTTCAAGTAACCTTTGTTGCTAACCAAAACAGTAGGCCCATGTTCAACATCCAACACCCCGAAATATTACAAGCGTATCCGGGCGCCGTTTGCTTTGCGCATCGAGCGCAATGTGAGAACACGTGAATTCATTAAGGCTCCCGATGACCCGCTCGGATGAGCCATTTAGCTTCAACACACACTCTTGAAGCACCTGCGGGAAGGGAAGCAAATTAGCATTTCAAATAGGGATCACTTTAGGCCAGGCCACTCTATGTGTGTGTGCACGCGCGCGTCCGTGTGTGTGCGCGTGTACACATCTACGGAATGCTCTTTCATGGCTGAGGTTGAAGTATTGACAAAACATTACGCCTCCATGCGTACTAGGGGGAAAAAAGAAATCTAAATTCAGTGGAGAGTCTGAATTTTTCGCAGCTGGAAAGCACTTGAATGTGACATAACACAAAGTACTCCCACAGCAACAGTTAAATCACACACCGCTTTGATATGATCTACCAGAGCTCAGCTTGAGTCCAGGATGGTCTGGTTTACTGCCTATTAGCTGATTCCACAGAAACGTTGCTACTAATGTTATTTTTGTAGATGATTTATCCACTGATTGGTTTCAATGGCAAGCAATGTTTAAAATTAAGTATTAAGAGACTTTTTGTTATTTTGCTTTATAAATATGATTTGATTAAATAAGTAAATTGCTTGCACATAGTTGAGAGAAGCATTCTGGGATGCCTTTCTATTCAAGTCACCAATGCGCTTATATAAGTTAATAATTAATATAATTACTATAAATTAATAATACCACTCTGATCAGCTCTTAGCCAGGAAATGCAAGATAGAAGTTTTCAAATTCATTATCTTGTCAATTAAGCTCAGAGAAAACTCTTTTTTTTTTCTTTACTTATAGCGTATGTGACAGATGACGTGGTAAAATGTGTGTGTGTTTTTTTTTTGTTCTTAAAATGTTTTTTTTTCAAGTGGTTATATTGGATGGCTGAATGGACATAACTGCAGCGATTCAAAACAATTTGAAACACAATAATGCATCCTCGAAGGCGTAATTGTTAATTGCAATCTAGTGCTGACGGCACAAATTGAACTTGCTGTTTGGTATGTATGCCCCCTTCTGGACATGATTGCATACTGCAGTTTAATGATAGGGGATTAGTTTATTTAGATGTTTTAGGTCATTTACCTAATTAGGATGAGAGGGGAAGCCTGTAAAGTTTAGCTCTTTCTTTTTGTTCAAGGCCAAGCTGTCGAAATTACTGTTTAATCTTTAATTGTTTTTTTTTAAGAACATTTAATTTTAACTTAAAAAAGTTGCATAATCTCACAAGAATGTATTCATAGTTATAATGTTTTAAAGAACAGTCTTGTTTTTACCCACCACAGGAAAATAGTGTTTCATACAAAGAAACATATATAAATCTTCAATAAGAAACACATAACATTTGAAGATGTAGTCACCTATTTTCAATCATTTAGAATATAGAAATTTTGATTTTATATATATATATATATATATATATATATATATATATATATATATATATATATATATATATATATATATATATAAGCTTTTGCAACTGTTGCAAAGAAAAATTTCTCCACAATGATGTGGGCGTCAAGGTTTCTATGAGTAGCCGTCCACAAATCGACTCACTCCGGCATGCAAATGTATCCCACCGTGCTAAATCCATTAGCACTTTAGCCTCCAGTCACCAGTTATCTCTATTATCTGCCAGGCGAGGGGGCAACAAAACCAACATAGCCTCAAACAGACATGTTAGATAAATGACTTTCATTGACAGGAACCATTTACATGAGGAGGCCAATGACAGATGATTTTTCATCTTTATCAGCAATCATTCATCATGCTGTCAAGAGCACAAGAGAGCAAATGACTTGTGAGATGAATCTTTGGACCACTTAAAGAAAAATAATCACACAATTTACAGGTTAGGTTTTTTTACATTTTCTAGAAAAACATAGTATGTTTTGAGGAGGGGTAACCCCATAATTTATGGATCAAAATAAACAACTTATTTTGGAATAATTGTATATTTTCATTTAAAAAAAAATACAAAAAATCCTTTATTTAAGTCAAAAATGTTGGATTTCCTCAAGAAAATATTATATTTATATTTTCTTGTGAATCCCCCGCAAAAAGTGTATTCCTAAAACACCATACTTGCAGACATTTCACCTGGCCCCGCCTCTTAAAGGCACATGCGCTCACATTGACTACAAGTCATACAATAATTTCTGTACATGATATGCTTGCAATTAGTTTTATCAATGCTCTATCAACGACGGTCAGAGGAGGCGCCAAAAAACAAACATTTAAACCGAACAAGGCATAAATCTGTAACTGTGAAAATGTAAATCAGTTCCAAAACACCCAAATCATTTCACGGACCGTCTGCAGTCAGGCCACGGACCCCCGGGTGTCCGCGGTCCCCACTTTGAGTACCACTGGCCTATGTCAATAGGAAAGCACCATTGGTAAAGCAAGGGAAGCCTGTGTGGGGGAGAGCTCGGAAGCAGTTGTTTCCCGCCCTCTTTTTCCGTCTTTCCTCCTCATCTCTTTTGTATCGAGTGATTTTCGGCCAAATGACTTTTTAGCTTGCAGCCTCCGCGTTGACATCCGAGTGTTATTCGTGCCAACTCATCTTGCTTCTCTTCTTGCTGCACGCTCCAATCTGGTGCAGGTCCACAACCGTGTGCCAAGTTACACCCTTTTTTAAAACCTAAATCCTAAAAATGCAAATATGGAAAATTTTGATACATACAGTATACTAAATATATATATATATATATATATATATATATATATATATATATATATATATATATATATATATATATACAGTGGTACCTCGGTACTCGACCGCCTCTATACTCGACCAAATCGGTGCTCGACCAAAAAATTCAAGTAGATAATGCATCGGACCTCGAACAGATTTTCGGTTCTCGACTAGCCGAGCCGAGCCGACCCGAACGCGCTCCTCGGCCCTTCTCGGCCAGCGGGTAAGCGCCAGTTCAACTCAGACCGCCAGCGGAGTAAGACGTTTGTTCGAGTATTTCTTCCCGGATTTAAACTTTTTCGTGTTGCTCTAGCCCTTAATAATGGGTCCAAAGAAAGACAGTGATAAGGGGAAGGCAAAGAGGAAAACAATGAGGACCACTATTGAACCGAAGAAGGAAATTATAGCAAAATATGAACGTGGTGTACGAGTGTCCGACCTCGCGTCGCAGTTAGCTAGCGTCATCATGGAAGGAGTAACTCCCTCCCATCCTCTCCACATCCATTCCTGTATGCCATCAACCACTCTCCAAAACGTAAGTAAGTAAATTATACAAAATGGTTTATAATGCTTTATTTATCTTTATCTTTATCATGTACTGCTTGTGCACATTTACTTGTGCACACATACTTTCCATTATTTCTTATGGGAAAATTGGTTTCGGTGTTCGAACAAATCGGTGCTCGACCACCACCTCAGAACGGATTATGGTCGAGTACCGAGGTACCACTGTATATATATATATACGGATTAAGTTCGTAACCCGGGGGCCCACTGTATATATATATATATATATATATATATATATATATATATATACTGTATATATATATATATACACACACACACACACACACAGATTTATTTTTAGAAACAGTGCCAATGCCACCGAAGCCAGTGACACTTGACTGAATAGATGAGGATTAAAAGACATCTCAAGGTTTTTTTTTCCATACCACATCGACAGTGTGCGTGCGTGCGTACGTGTGTGTGTTAGTCCCAGGAACCCCCACCCTCCCCACCTCAAGAGGATCAGTTTGGGAAAAAGAGGAGATTGAGGTTGGGAATTGTCATCTTAAGTGTTTAAATTGGAATAGGTAGAGGAGAAGGAGGTGGGGGGATCCGGGGGATTTGTGCGTCAGGATGGCCCTTGGAGGGGCAAGCTGATGGTAATGAGTTGTTCATCTCAGAGGAGGACTATATCTATTCCAGGGAGTAGGAAATGTTCTATTCTGAGTTTTTGTGTGACGATAGTTCATAAAAAGGGAAATACTAATTTTAGTACTGGAATGTTGGTGGTGTGATGGGTTGTCACGCTATAAATAGATTTGTATTGTTGCTTGTACAGTATTTGTATTGTATCCCCATTTAGTGGTTAGTTAAATGTACTCACATCTACTTTATATACACACACATACATACATATATATATATATATATATATATATATATATATATATATATATATATATATATATATATATAAAACCCTACTTTTAAACCCCAACTTGAAACCCTAACATAGATTTAAAACTTTATTTGAAACCCTGAACGTGAATTAAAACCCTACTTTGCTTTCATTCATTTAAAAAAATATATCTTAATGACTTTTTAAAACTGTACTTTGAAGCCTGAACTCCCACTTTGAAAACATTACACTTATTTAAAACCCAACTTTTAAACCTGAAAACCCCATTTAAAGCCTCTAACACTAAATCAATAGCGTACTTTAAAACTTGAAACCCTATTTTGAAAACCTAGCACTGATTTAAAAACATACTTTGAAATTGTAAATGTAACTTGAAACACTACTTTGAACCCCAAACTGTGACTTGAAATCTCATTTTAGATACAGAACACTGATTTAAACTCCTACTTTGAAACCTTAACTATGACTTGATGCCCTAACCCAGACATGAAAGTCAATTTTGAATCTTTATCCTAAAATTAAACCCTAACACTGACTTGAAACCCTAGTTCAAAATCCTAAAAATAACTTCTAAACCTTCTTTCCCATTAAAACCGTATCCACGACTTGTACCCTACCTACAAACTCAAACCCTGCCTTCCAACACTAAATCTGAGTGAAAACCCTAACCCTGACTTGAAACCTTACCTAAAACTCAAACCCTGACAGTTGAATAAGGTCTGCTGCACTTTGTAAGCTTGCTAAAGTAAGACAGACTGACAGTCCATCCGCATCTACTATGAGGAACACAAAGGACCAGAGGCGCAACAGCATTTCTCGGATTGACGCTTGTGTGTGTGCGTGCGTGTGTGTTAGTCTTCCTAGTCTGATCCCGTTATTTCTCTGAGGGGATGTTAGCTTCTGAGCGTGAAGCCCACGGTATATAGACCATATAATGTAATAAGTCAATAACACACACACACACGCACATACACACTGCACCAAGCTCCCAGGGCTCCATATGAGCAGTTCTTCAAGTGTGGACTTGCATGCTTAACACTAGCTCGCATACTATCAAAGGCAACGAGGCGGCCCGGCCGGGCTTAATGGAGGCTGAAGACGACATCCGCAGGAATGGGACACCTGCCTCACTTATCACGCCGTCTCGCTCCTCTGGTCTCATATAACAGAGACAAATATGGAAAAAGTTACTTTAATGGCTTGGATGAAGATACTTTTCTTTCTGGAATGTTATTCTAGTGTATAATTAAACAAAATAGTGGATAGATAGTAAGAAAAATGTGAATCTTGAGTTTCTGGACTTGTGTCTGTGAGTAAGGTTCACATCTGAAATTTGGCCTGTTTTGTTGCCACTTCTCTCCCCCCTCCTCAGAGAAGTATGGGTTAAATTAGAATGTATCAAGAATCTGTGAGAACGTTTTGAAAAAGCATCAGTTGTTCACCGCTCAGCCGTAAAGTCTTTATTGCTCGTGATACATGGTGTACAAAATTAAAATACATTTGAAAGAAAAAACAAGAGAAAGCAACATCAGCAGGCGTATGTCACTGAAGTTAATACCATACACGCAAACATACCAAGTGGAGACCGTTTGGTTGTGTTGTGTTTGGGGACCTTGTGGTGTGCGGACCTAATCATTTTGTGTGGAAAGAAAAATTGGGGTTAAAATGTTATACATATATGGAAAAAAATGTATATAAATAAATAGGCGGGTCTAAATAAGTCCTCAAATGAGTTGTTTGTGTTTTTTAAGAGAAAAAAATATAATGTAATAAAATATATGATATAATAAAGGTAAATATAAACAGTAATTAAACCCTCAAGTAAGTTAAAATGCATCAATATTAATTACACGTTACTTTTTATTTAAGGAAATCGTTTTTATGTTAATTATTTTACATAAAAAATATATAAAATTGTTAATCATGCCTTCTCTAAGAAACTAAAAAAAAATTACTTGAAATTAAATGATTTTGGCAAAATACTATTTGGAAAGGAATCGCCATGTCTTTCAAAAGGGGAAAAAAATCTATATCCAATTTAAATCAATCAAATCAAATATGGTGCCATTCCATAAGAATACACAGACATTCAAATTAAAACTATGAATGTTTCAAAATGAGGCTAGACTTGTGGTTAATGTTGAATATCCCAGTTTGAAATGCGTTCTTGACGTTTATCTCGTGCGTGTGTCATCTTGTGTATATTTCTTTCAATTTAATAGCAGTGATTCAACTGCTGTCTTGACATACATTTGAAACACTGTAATCCTCGTTTTTAAGTACTATATTAAAATAACTAACAATTCTCAAGCACTTTATCAAGTAGAACGCTTGTAATGTTAACCAAAGGAGAAAAATAACAATACTTCCAGCCGGATCCCATTCATATTTTATTCATTTTATGTCTTTGCCCTTATCTCACTCCTCCAATAGGGTCCCATGTTGTTGTCTAAAAACACTGCTGTGTAGTCCTGCTCACTGACAACCAAACGGCCTTGATAGAAGTAATGACATGAGGGGCGAGTAACTGATTTTGAGTCTGAGCTCGCCCCGTGACGGGACTCGTCGCGAATCAGTCGTCTAGTCGGCTCAATGGGATGCCGTGTGATCATGTTGCCCCACTTACACACGCACACACACACAAAGTTGGCCTATAGGCCGAGGTCAGCCAAGCCAGTCACTTAGATTCCCGTCGTACACGGCGACACACTCTATCACTCTGACGCGGTCGCCGTGCGTTAGCCTGATCCACCTCCTCCACCAGCGCAGGGTGGCGTCCAGGAGATAGCCACGTGTCAAACACACACACTCAACCATTTCTGCGCACACAGGCGACATTAAAGGTAGCTTGCACATGTTTTTCTATTGTTTTACATTCATCTGTTGTTGTTGTTGTTGTTTTTTGTTTTTTTTGGTTTAAGGTATGTTGGGTGTTTTGAGTGTGATTATAGAAAGATGTTAAAGCATTTATTTCATAAATCAGTGTGCTAGTACACTCTTTGTCCTCACTAAAATAACAATTGTTTAATATTTGTAAGTAATGTTTTCTCACTACCTTATGCGCTTTATGCACACTACTAGAACTACTTTGGCATGTAAGAAAAACATGTTATTAGTAAAGCAAAAGAGCATTTTGGTGCAACTAGTAGGGTCCAGTAGCCTACTAGTACTAGTTGGGCATACTTAAGAAAATATTATATATCAAGAGTTGGTCCTAGCAGTGTTACTATTACAGCGCTATGGCAAGCTTATTAAGCATTTATTTAATATCTGACTCAGGTGTGAAATCAGCCAAGTACTAGTACATTCTTATTCCTCACTAGTAAGACAATTCCACATTCTAAGAGAACTCTGTTACTAGTGAGGCAAAACTATGTGGTAATAGTGAAGTCAAATTCACTACACTAGTTGAACTAGTACACTCAGGCATAGTCTACACGTTAGCGTTTTTTTCCATCGAAACTGAATATCATCAAACAAAATGGCATCACGCTACTCTTTTTCCCACCAAATACGCAGATACCGGTGACGTCAGAGGCAAAGTTCTTTCTGAATGGTCAGTATTTGGCAAAGCTACTGCCGCCTAGCGACTTGGCGTGCTTGTAAATAATTGAAACCACACTGTGCTGGATTTGTGAAGCTGACATTTCTTGAAAGAAACAAAGCAAGGTGGGCGGAGGTTTTTTAGATATAATGAGGGGGAGACTTTGCGGGTTTAAAAGAGCCTGCTTAAGTGTAGTCAAATGCACAATTTTGCCTCACTAGTAACATGTCCTCGCTTAACCCTTGTGCAATATTTTCTCCAAATCCTTTGATCTTTATATTAGAAGCATTTCACATCAAAGCATTGAAAAAAAAAAAACACCAGGGAGCTGAAAATTCACCCAGATGGTGACATCAGATTTTGATCAAAAAGGTCAAAATACTGCTCAAGGGTTTAAGGTCCATGTACTAGTTTGCTCTGTCCTATGAATTGGACAACTATTGTTCATCTAATTTGTGAGACAACACTATGTGGTGCTACTAGTTTGACCCACAAAGGTGACACCAGTTGGGCCTACTAGATTTACAAGTGCAGCACAGTGATTTACTCGTAAGCTTTAATTGCATACTAGTTGGCCAAATGTCGCACTAGTTGTAGAAAAAAGTCACTCCACTTGTGTGTTATATTGTTTTACTAGTGAAGGCAAAATGTGTACTAGTACATGAACGTTATATACTAATACTGAATAAATGCTGAAACGACTTTCAGCATGGAAAGTAGGAGATGCGTTTGCATGTGTGGGTGTGCGTGTGTGTGTGTCATTCAGATGTCTTGTTAGAATCACACAAGTGTTGTCAAGAGCATCAGCCCAGTGACAAAACAACTCATTGAGGGTTCTAATGAGAATTTTGTAGGATGTTATACAAGAAAATATAAGCATTATTTGTAGTAAAGTAATCCCCTGCATAATAGTGATTCACGATTCACAAATTCATAATTCTACCTTAAGTAGGAGTTGGTGTCAAGGAGGTAAGTTGCAGTGATACGTCTCGATTGAGAGGAAAGCTTTAGGTTTAGAAGAGTTTAGGTTTAGCTAAGGCTGTTGGTGGAAGTTATGGATAGTTTTTGGCATGCATGTGTGCAATATGCACTTTTTGGGAAATAAAAAATGTTTTGCTGCAAAGTTGAGCTTGAAGTGAATTTTTGGGAGTTTGTAGTATCATTATGGTTTAACAGCAAAAGACTTTTCTAAGTAGGGACAATTACTCTTGTTTTTTTGGTATTATAATCATAACATAGAGTCAAGTTAAATTTAACAGAACCCAAAAATAATACAATACAAATCAAATTAAAAAATTTAAAAAAATAAAGAGCAAGTAAAATCCTGAAATTAGGCTATGGAAAAAAAAATAAACACAGTGATTCTATAAAAAATAAAATAAATACAGAGCAGAAAATTAGATCGAACGTTTTGTGTGTCAAAAAGGATCTACCAATGAACATATTCAATATCAATTGCAGGTGAAAATAATTTGATCTGCAAGAGATTGTTACATACACTATAAAATAATTTTTTTCACATATTGAATAAAATCATTAAAAAAACACTTAAATAATGCAGTAAAATTATTGTTTAAGTTTATAATTTAATTATATTTAAATGTGAATAAATTATATATTTTTTAGACAAATATTAGAAAAATGCGAATTACATTACAAACTAACTGATAATAAAACAAGTTAAAATTCAATTTAAGAATAATTATAGCAAATTAACTCATTTAAAATGCCCATCTAAAATACATGATAAAATACTTAAAAAATAATTGTTAACGCTTTTTTTTGTATAAAATCCTACTAAATTCTCAGGAGATTGCGTCTGTGCAGGGGATTATTGCTCTCAAAAATCTTTACTACGATTGCCGAGGTAAAGGCATACAGTTAATCTTTTGGTTTACACACACACTCACACGCATATAATCACACACATTCTGTCACTGTGTTGAGTAATATGTCAGTAACAAGAAAAGCTGTGTTCGGAATCATTCACTTGCTCCCTAATACCTCTACAATTTATGTTTAACCTTTTATCCATTATTCACCGTAAAACTCACCTATTTGCTGTTTTTGGGGCCAAAATCTGTCTAATATAAAATTAGTGCTTTTCTGCCTTCTTATGGCACAATTGGCACATATGGCAATTCTAAAATGTTATTGTTTATATACGGTTTATTGTGAGGTAGGGGCATTCATTTCTCTTGTTTTTACAGTTTTAAGTGCTGTGGCTCCTTTTGGTTGCATCTTATAGCAGTGCTTCTCAATTATATTGCGCCACCTCGGAAAAAGACTTTTGGGCACCTCTCACGCTGTGCAGTGACGAGAAATCTTGTGGCGTTTTAATTTTGTCATGCAACAGTTAACTTTTTGGAGGGTTGTCATTTCCTTGCAGATTTTCAGTATTTGAGGCAGGACTCTGTCCCTGTCACTCTGCCAATACTACAATATTCCTTTTTGAGTGAGCATCTGTTCCCAATGCATTGTGGGATGCATTTGATGATACTTGCTAGTTTCTATGCTTTCAAACAGCATGAACGAGTCACTATATAGGGCACTAGTGGCTACGGAGTGATTCCGAACACTGCCGAATCGGCGGATGGGGTCTTTGGTCTCAGAGTCATCGGCGGCATCAAACCTGCACGCCAGGCTTGATCACGTCCCCGTTTCCCTGCTTGCCCCCGCCGCCCCCCCTGACGTCCTCGTCGTTGCTGTCCAGCTCCTCGCTCTTGCGTTTGCTGTAGCGTTCGTACAGCACCATGAGCACGCCCATCACCCACGCCGACACGGTGCCTGCCGAGAAGATGACGAAGCCGATGGCCACGAAGAAGAGGTAGTCCCAGTAGCCCAAGCCCTGGTGGCAGTCCGCCCGCAGCTGCATGCCCACCTCGGCCAGACGTCGGCCCGCCAGCTCGGCCGGGCTGTGGCACGCCGTCTGGCCCTCATCTGGAGGAGAATGTGGGAGGAGTTATTGAAGTTGTGTTGAAAAACGATTTTTATGTCTTGGTTTCTATATCTAAATGCAATGGTAAAATTAAAAAAAATGTTTAAGGGGCTCATTGTATCCCGATATACAGTAACTACAATGTATTTGAGTGTGGGAGGAAACCGGAGTATCGCGAGAAAACCCGCAAAGAGAACGTGCAAACTCCACACAGGAAGGCTGCAGCTGGAATCAAACCCACAACCTCTGAACTGTGAGGCAAGCATGCTAACCACTCTTCCATGCTACCGCCCTCAATGTATGTAACCATGTTTTTCAGACGATAAACTGCAGCAGCAAAATTTGAGCATAAAACAATATTTGTCATGGATAAGCCGCAGGTCGTGGAAAATGGAAGTTTTTTCTTTTAAACTTTCTTTGTAGTTTACCGTCTTTCAACAACATCCTAGCACCAACATATGTATAGAAAATGAATGGATAAATAGATGAATGGATGAATACTTGATTGAATGCTTTGATTGAATATTATAGTTCACGTATAAACACATTGCACATATTCATATACATAAAATCATACATGTGTACAATCATATCAAATTTACACATCACAATTTTTTATACAAGGTCTTATTCAATTTATACATCACTTTTAGATTCCATTACAATTTTTTTTTAAAACCTTTTGCGCTCTGACATTGATTCCATATTTTCAGTCCTGTTTCATAATTGTTCCATAAATTGACACCTTAAACAGATACATGAATTTTCTTTACCAGCGGATTGTCTCCTAACAAACAAACAGAAAAACCTGCAGATAAATCATACTGGCTTATCAGCCACAGGGTTCAAATCACGAGAAAAAAGTTGCAAGTCAATCTGTATGAAAGCATCGGTTTTTAGCCATGGTGAGAACCGTTATCTCTCTCCTGAATGTTTTTATTGTTGGTAGCTCAAATGTTTTCAGAGAACAAGCAAGATTTCCATAGAGGCGTTAATGTGTACGTGTGCCTTTTTGAGGGCATTGTAACACAATTCTGCTTTAAATGGAAAATTAAAAGTCACAAGGGCGTTTTCATCTTTCAACGGAGCAATCGGTTACTAGAGAAAAGATGAGGAAGCAGTTTTTTTCCCCCTTTTATCATCTCATCTAACTTCATCTCTCATTAGCAACACGCTAATTGACATCCTCATCATTACCCCCTCCCCCCTCTCCCCCCTTCATGCTCAGTTGACTGCAAATAATAATGGCGCGAGAGGACGAAGGAGAGGAAAGACAATTAATCGGAGAGGGAGCACGAGACTAATGTCCAATTTGTGTGTGTGTTTTTTTTTGTTTTTTTTACAGACCACACAGTCAGTCAACGATTATTCCATTTCAGTGCTTTTGGTCAAAACTGTGCTGTATGAAGTTAAGTTTTTCAATGACTACCATTGCTATTATTTATTTTTTGTAAATACAGGAACTTCTGTTCATCAAAGGGGATACAGTACATTCTGCTATATAATGGCACCATATAAAAACTGTACTAACTAAATAACATAGTTGTCCCACCCCCACTTATTTAATACACAGTTTTGATTAAATCATACCCTTTAAGCACAGTTTAAATGTATTGAATCACAAAAAAAAAAAAAGCATATCACCATGGAATGCAAAATACAATAATTATAGTATGTATTGCCTGTGTAGAGGCGGAACCTAGGAGGGTGGATGCAATAATAAATTGGGATGTAGCAGAGCTTTAGTGTCCATCATGTGTTTATTGAGGAATCATACTATATATTTTTTTCTATTTGAGAGGTGAACCAGGCCACTTTCCCTTTGGCTGATGGCTCACACTGTCCATTAAAGTGCACTCAGGCACCAGGAAGGCCAAAGGGTAAAAACATTGCAAATGAAGGATGGACGGATGATCGGTCTAGAACGATCTATGCCTGAACAGGTCTTTGTCTGGGCAGGCTTTCCTCTTCCTGTCTCCTCTTCGGCAAACACTTCCTCCTCCTTAACACTCCTGACACCGTCACTTCAACCTCATCATTCTCTGTCTCCCTCCATCTGCACTCATGACACTGATGCATGGCCTTCTTAAATGAAAACTATGTTGTTGGAAGCTCAGTACACTGCTGTAACAATTTCTCTGTGTGCAACCATCAATTCTGAATCCATTTTTTAATGTAATTTTGAATAAAACAAACAAACAAACAAACATGCAAAAATCCTTTAAAAATAATTATTAAATTAATCAATTTTTTCAGGAAAACGCAAGTTTATGTTCAGTCGGTTATTCAATTTTATTATTTAAAAAAGCCAGATTCTCCCCCATACTTGAATTGTTCGACCCAACTTGTCATGTGCCACCTCTCGTTACCTGTCACATTATTGATCTCCTATGTTCCCAAAAGAAGACACTTTAAGTTGAATATTTTTTTGTGGACAAATATTTATTTATACTGTAAATATTCCTTTTTGAGAACAGGTCTGACACTTTGTGGTGATTATTTTTCTGAGGACAAATATTTATTAGTAATTAAGTTAATGCTTTATTTTTGTGAAGAGATCTGGACCAATACAAATGAAGTTTGAAAGGCTGTAAAGTTTAATAAATCAGACAGTGATGGTGCGTTTTAAGTCTTTTTTTTTTTTTTTAACCCAAAAATGGTTTGCACTGGTTAAGGAGTACTTGGCTGAAAAGATTTTTCACATGGGGTACATCACTGGAAGAACGTTGAGAACCACTGTCCTAAAAACAACAAATTTAACGGCAGCCTTTAAAGAACTTTTATTGCAGCTATATTGAAATTCTGTGCATGTTTAAGGACAAGTGCAAATGACTGCGTAATGAGTTTGATCCAAGGTTATCAAACACTGCCCACATCAATACCACTTGATGTCCCCCCCAACCCTTCATTGGCAAGATTTTAATTCGAACTTGATCAGCTCTATCAACCTCTACAAAGGAAGACGAATAAGTAGTTTTGGGCATTTTCAAAGTGGACTTTAGTGTGTGACAGATAAGAAGTGCTGACAAGTGGCGCAAATGTCAAGGACATTCCTGGCAGATACAGCTTTTCTTAGCCTGATTGACTGATGGGAAGTGGGGATAAAACTGAGAAAAAAAAAAAAAAAACTGAAATAGAAGGTGACAAAAAACAGGATCCCGTGAGGTCATTTTTATCTCAAGTAGCAAAAATACTCAAGTGCTGCATGTACTTAAAATTGCTAATGTTAGCTTCTGGTATTAGCCTTCAGCATTACCTTTAATGTTAGCCTCCAATGTTAGCTGTAATCTTAGCCACCATTCTTAGCTTCAACATTACCTCTAACGACAGCTACATATTAGCTCTAACTTTAATCTTAAAAGGAAACTTCAGCTCTGGTGTTCGCTTCCATCTAGAAGTGTAATGATTAAAAGATTAACTGACAACTAAAATATTATCAAAAAATCCCCAAACTACTTTAATAATTAATTGTTTAGAGACCTAGATTTTGGAATTATATCCTCTAAATGGTAAACATTTGTCGACTTGTGAAAACAAATTCACACAATCAAATTCACACATTTTCCCCCTATTTTAAAATATTTTATGTTCTGCATCTAAAATTGAATCACGACCAAGCCACTTTGTTTTCACTTTATTTCCTGTAGTGTCAGTTCAAATTCTTGTTTTTTCATAATGGGATGCAAATTATTAATTTTAAAAATAATAATCAGACTATTTGATTATACTATATATTATATATATATATATATATATATATATATATATATATATATATATATATATATATATATATATATATATATATATATATATATAATATGAAAAATACACACACACACATAATGGTATACGTTAAAAAAAAAAAAAAAAAGTCTTGACGTCATGTTAAATACACTGTAAAATGCTGAATGTCTGATAATGGCCCAGATGGTGACCCCCGCCCATTTGGAATTGCTTCATTAGCTAAATGCTAATGCTAACGCGGGTGTTCCACTGTGTCAGTGAGGTGATGAGCAAGCTATTTGGCGTAAGCATGGCAACTGGTCACTTCAATTTGTAAGTTGCAGTGCTCATTTTTGCAGAGAAATTGTGCGTATTGTTATGTTTGTTGCTAAGCACAAAGAAGCATGCGAAAGAGGACTGTGCCGTTATCGAGCACTCACGTGAGTCGCAGCTGATAGCATCTTGGGACGACACGCTTGCTAACCGTTCTTTTTATCTACTAAATTGATGATCCTCATGACAGATAGGAGCACTGACGAGCGATGTAAATGTCAGAGGTCCCTCAAGAAATTGGTTGAATGTAAACTCTGCAGACCTCCGTCAAGACTAAACTTCTAACAAAAGTAAGAAAACTGATGGCTTCAACTTTTTTTTTTGTTTGACTTCTAAGCCTCCACAACACAATCAAGTGATTATCTAAAGCTGGAGGGTCTGGAATGTGTGCTGATGCTATCAAGGAGCTAAAACGCAATCATCACGGTGCCTAAGAATAGTTGACCTTTTCCACATTCACGCCTTCGCTCTCGTTCTTGAATGTTAGTCAGAACACCGTCGTCCTCCTTTTTCACTTTCTCCGTAGAAGCTCCTCATCCTCTGGCAGAGGATAAGTGCAGAGCCAAAGCGAAGGTCGGTAAAAAGCTCTTATCGCTTCAATTTTTTTTTTTAGTCTCCCTCCAGCCCCTCTTCACTCTGTTTCACTCATCCATCCTCTCATTTCATTCCTCACAACTTGGAGGAATGTTGTGTGGTGTTCTTCTTCAAGCTTCGTGTTTTCCTCCTGGTCAGAGCCTTTTCAAAGTTTGAAAAACTCAAATGAATATTTAAAAAAAAAGATTAAATAAGGCTTGGATATAAGCATTTTTATTATAGAGTTTAACAATCTAATTAAATTATTTTTATTGTGAACTTGCAGGAAAATGTAGATTTAAATGTCTTTGACTGCACTTTTTTGAGGTTGAGTTTTAAACTACTAAATGGGCCAGTGTCATCGTGAAGGTTTTTAAAAAGTAACAACAAAAGAAGTTCAAATGAACAATAAAAAAATGAAAATAACATGGAAAAAACATATTTTAAAAAAAGCAAATGAAAAAACGTAGCATGACCACTACGCATAATGGGTTTATTTTGTTTATCCTTGTTACCTTGTTAGCTCAATAATTATTATTTTGAGAATTGAAAAAGTTATATATGTAAGTGGTAGATGATGGTAGTGGATATATATATATATATATATATATATATATATATATATATATATATATATATATATATATATATATATATATATATATATATATATATATATATATATATATATATATAATATGTATGTATGTGTCTGTGTATCAACAGAACATATTTTAGTTTTGTATATGTAAGTTTTAAAAAGAATATAATAAAATGAAGTAAATGAATCAACAAAAAACCACGACAACAATAAGAAATTTGAATTTTGACTGCAAAAATAGGCCAGCTGAATTGGATATGCGTCCAATGTGCTGAATAATGTATGCTGCGCCTGTATTGAATGATGCAATTGCCTTTAATGAATTTGAGTGGTGACCTCATCCCGACCCTGTTTTGTCCCACATGCTTTGTTTTGCCACACCACTGCGGCTCATCTCTTGAGTTCATTACAGATAAGTCCACTTTCACCTCCTCCGTCAGAAATAAAAATGTCTTTGACTTTGTGCACGTCTGGATGCAGAGTGCCTGTCCGAATCAACGCGTCAGGCCACTCGACCATTCACTGCCAATTAACGAGAGCAACCGCAAGAGAGAGTGCAACGCTGCAGGCGCGGAGGAATAAATAGAATGGAGTCGCTACACGGAAGCTTTTCCTTCAAATGAATATTCACACAAATCGCGGACACTCTTCAGTAACCTCGTCGGGTGCCTGAGGTGGCAAAGGGGAAAAGGGTCACAAAAAACAAACGTCAGAAAATTGTTATGACATAGGAACGGATGCTAACCGTCAGTAGCGTGTTCCTAAAAAGATCATGGCTAGTAATTAAGCACAGAAAGATACCAGGCAATGACAAAGAGTGTCATTGTAATTGTAGATTTGAAAATGGAAGTTATTGTGATATGGAAAGAGATGTTAGCATGTGCAGTTTGTTAGTAAGATTAAACTTTAGCTTCAAATGTTGTAATAAATGTTAGCATTCAGCATTAGATTCCAAAGTCATTTTAGCTCTGATATCGATTTCCTATGCAAACTTAGAGATACAGTTCCACTCGAATGCTAAAGAAGCATAAGTTCGGAAGTACGCTCCGAGCGCGCAATGGCTCACTCCCACATTCAGAAGTTAAGCGCTAGCCCATTCCGCCAGTGCGTTGGGCAATACAGCTGTAAACAGTTCAAGCATGGCTGCTGATTGGTTTAGAACACAAAATTAACAAAAAGGAGTCTTTCTCTCAGAATTAATTAACAAATGCACCCCTTTTGTTATCTTGCAAGGTTACCGCTAATGTTTGCTCCCAACATTAGCATCAAAATTATGTTAGCTTCCGATTTTAGTTCCACAATGTTCACGTTACCTTTGAAGAGCGACGGAACTCTATTGTTTTCTTCCAAAGTTACCGCTAACATAGGTTTACGATATTAGCTTAAATATTATCTTCTAGTGTTAGCTTTAGCACTTACCTTGACTTCATCATTATATCCAACATTAATGTCTAAGTTAGCTCTACAATGTTTACGTTACTTTCTGAAGAGCTACGGAACTCTACTGTTAACCTTGTTTTCTACTATTAGCATCAACATTATCTTCCAGTTAGCTTTAGCTCTAACCTTGACTTCCATCATTAGATCCAACATTAACCTCTAAGTAGGGTGACCAGGTTTAAAATAAAAAATAAAACTGGGACATGACAGGTTCCTCATGTGTCGACAAATCATGGGAAATGAAGTCAGACCACGGTCTGACTTCATTTCCCATGATTTGTCGACACAGAAACAGGAAGTATCTATATTTACACGTTTGACGTGAATGCAAAAATAAACAGTTTAAATTCTTTTAAATTCTTTTATTGCATTGATTGCTATGACCACTGTGTGATTTACATTTGCATGGACCTTTGCTGGCTGAACCAAAAAAATTGCAACAAACAATCGGGACACTGGGGCGCGAGCTACTTAATATCGGGACAAAAAAATGGGGCTGGTGAAATCCATCGCGACACAGTGCCCAAAATCAGGACTGTCCCAATTAAAACGAGAAGTCTGGTACCCTACTTCTAAATCAACTTCCAATATTACTTCTAATGTTAGCTACCAAAGTTAGCTTTAACATTAGCCTCCAACAATAGTTTACCACCCTGCTCGCACTTCTTCCATCACGCTCGCTATTAGCGTATAGTAGACTCTTATAACATACTCAACATTTAATTAATTACCCCATTAACTCGGGTAAAGTGTCCTTGGGTACCTTGGAAGGTCCTAAATAAATCTAAGCTTGTATTATTAAGAGCAATTGATAAAGTACAAGGTGTGTTTTAAAGCACTCCCATGTTCTTCTTAATCCTGCCTCAGTAGGCTCTGAAGTGTTTCCCTTCAGTTGACGTTACGCACACGAAGAGTAAGTGGAGTGTCTTTTAATACGCACTCCTCAATGGGAGCACATTATCTGACCAGCAGCATCATTGTAAACATGAACGAGGAGTGAAGTTGAAGCATGCAATAAATAATACAAAAGGACACTATTACCGGATTTCTTCTGCCTTAAGCTAGCGGATCTCAAATAGGGGTCTACAAACTTGTAGTTTGGGGTCTCACAATTGTGAAAATGATCTTGACTCCATACTAGAATTGAAATTAATGATTAAATTCCATTTGTTTTTTTTAAAATAGGACAATATTCCAAATTGACAATGCAGTTATAATAATAATAAAAAAGATTTGTTGCTGGTGTGGTCCTTATGCAGGGAAAAGGGCAAAAAAGTCAAAGCAAATGTTTTTTTTCATGAATTAGCACAAAGATAATAACTCTGCTTACGTGAACGACTACAGACACTAGACAGTATTTAATATTGAGAACCTGAAATTTTGAAGATTGGGACAGTTAAAAATTCAATTAGCTTTCTAAGTAATGGATTATTAAAAATTATTATCAATTGCTTGATAATTAAGTAGTTGTTGATTTTCTACTATTAGCTTCAACATTATCTTCCAGTTAGCTTTAGCTCTAACCTTGACTTCATTAGATCCAACATTAACTTCTAATTAGGGTGACCAGGTTTAAAATAAAAGCTCTAATGCACACCTACATATGGGGGACTTGCCCCCCTAGCAATTAAAAAAAAAAAAAAACAAGTATACCTAAACATGTATCCTTTTGAACATTAACAAAAGAAAAAGCAATATTATTCAACTTTCAACAACTGTTCATTAAATGTACAGCGTTTATATAGGTGACAGCCTAGTCTAAAACAGAAAAAAAAAATAACCAAGTGCTTCAAAGATATAAAAACGATATCAAAGATATGTGCATCAAAGATATAAAAAAAGATGAAATTTCTTAATTTATTGCAATTACACTTCACATGACGAAAACAAAGCCTTTTCACTGGGGTCATCCGCCCAACTATTAGAACTTAGAAGCACTAAGTTAAGGTTAAGATTGCAATATTGAAGGATTTTTCAACGTCAACAAAGTTCCGTCGGAATTAACAGGATTTGAATGAAAAGAAATCTCCTAGAATTTATCATGAATTTGACAACTTCACAAGTAACTGTTGAAATCAGAGGAAAAACATCTCTTTGCTAACGCTCTGTCCTATTCATAAATCTTGTTTGGGGCCATGCAGTGACATCTACAGGTAATTATAAAACCTTTTGGGTCAATTACAACGATCTGCAGCGAGGCTCTGTCCCTGTCCCTAGTGAAAAGCAAGGAATAATTGTGCACAATGTTTAATTTGCATTAGGATTATAAATGGGTCCTTGGAAAAATTTCTCCTCTATTTAGGGGTCCCTAGAGCCAAAAAGTTTTGAGAAACCCCGCCTTAAGCACTTTACTGGCTTCACACACATAAGCAGCATTAACATTGGCTTTTCCCATCAACAATGTCCCATGGGCTTTCCATGCTGTCTTCATGTAGTACACACGATGTCCTAACGGCACGATAAGTGCGCCGCTATCTCAGATTAAACTGCAGCCGCAATCGCGACATCTTAATGAGCTGATGTGACAACAAGCACTGCGGAGACCTTGGAATGTCTTTGCAATACTTTTAGCGAAAATAGCCTCTTTCACGATTTTGGATGGATTTTTTTTTTCTGTTTATTGTCATGTGTGTCAGGTGACCTGTGGATTTGACACATGTATTTTCAGGTTTTTTTTAAGAGTACTTATATCAGTACTTAAGTATTGATATTTAAGATATTAAAAATCTATGCTTAGGATATTAAAGCATTATATCAATACTTAAGAATCGATTTAATGCTTAAATATCTAGAAATTAATGTCCTTAATGTACATAAATATTGATTTAATACTTGAGTATCTGTGACTGTATGTGGTTAAAAAAAATATGAAAATACGTCCCTAGCATTGAATAAGTTAATGAAAAAAAGCAAAGCACTATTTGGATGCACAGTAAATATTTACTTCACGCATCCTCACCTTGGAACTTGAAACTCTCGATCTGGACCCAAAGGCAGAGGTCTTCCGTGTCGCAGTCGCACTTCCACGGATTCCCACTGAGTCCCAGAGACCTGAGGGCCGGCAGTGCAATCAGACCGCTGATGTTGAAGACGCTCAGGTTGTTCCGACTCACGTCCAGGACCTGCAGGGCCGCGTTCTCCGCAAAGGCGTCGGCATGTATCTCCCCGAGATTCGGGTTGTCCGTCAGCCGCAGCATGACCAGGGACGCCAGAGGCCCGAAAGTCCGTTCATCGATCTGCAGCAGGGAGTTGAAGGACAGGTCCAGATAGGCCAGCTTGCGCAGGTTCCCGAAGGTAGACTCTGAGATTTCCGTGAGGGAATTGTTGCTGCAGTCTAGGTAGACCAGATCGGACAGGTAGTTGAGCTGCAACGCCGGCAGGTCTCCGATTTGGTTGTTGGAGATGATGAGCTGCCGGGTGGCTAGGGGGAGATCGGCGGGGAACCGGGTCAGCTCCCGTCCGGCGCACTGGACCACCAGCTGGTCGTCGCACACACACCTGCCATGGGAATAAACTGGAATAAACCAGGAACACGTGCATCCATTTTCTGTAGTGTTTATACTTGATCAAGAACTTGATCACACCTTTAGCAAGTTTTAATGAACCTAACGTGTTTTTAGAAAGTGGGAAGAAGCCTGAAGATCTGGGGAAATTTTAAGTATCATCCCGACAGAAAGATTTCATACAAGTTCACCAGAAACCAGAATTTTCCGTAAACTAACCCGACTCGCACCTGTCTGGGCATCCCGCCGTCAGCGCCGGCGAGGGGGCCGCCCCCATCACGAAGACCAAGAGGGACAGGAGCCGCAGCGAGTGGGCACCAGGCCGGCGGGGGACACGCATGACGGGGGCCACAGCCCGGAGCGTCACGGAGCGGGGACGCCCCCCCTGGTCATCCTCTCGGGATCCCAGCTCCCGGGATCCGGCCTCTCTTCGTTCCAGAAGGGCGACACCCTGGTGGGCGAGCTTAGCGGACTTTGCCCCCACCGAGCCACTGAATGGCACGACTCATGCTGGGGAAGTTAGTTGTCCCCGGCTGAGTGCATGACGGAGGTGTCGGTTCTGGAGCCAAAGGGATGACCCGCGCATATTCCGCTGATCCTTTTTTTTTTTCTTCCTGCTGCGCGGCACTTCTTTCCGCTAGAGGACGGAGGCTGAGCGGCGCGTCCTTCCCGCTGCTTGGCTTGGTGCGCTAACTGATGCTTCTGAGCGCGGAGCTGCCTCGCTGAGCGCCAGTGCACGTGACTATGGGCGTGTGTGTGTGTGTTTGAACGGATAATTGTGCGGCTGACGTAATCAGGTGTGCACAAGACGGTCTAAACTGAAATGAAACACGACTCCCTCGCTTCTCCTACGCTGACTATCTCATATACACACAAAGCAATGAGGGTAATGCTCTCACTTGTGGGCAAGGAGAGACACTTTCATCCGACAAAAAAAAAAAAAAAAAAACACATAAGCAGAGTATAAGTACAAACAACAGTACCTGCTGTAGGCCACATATCACAACCAAATACTCACGCAGCTGGACCTAAAATTGTGAATCCCTCCTAATTCTCACAGCATTTTGGACATTTTGAAGACTTATCATCAGACAACTTGTGCAATATAAATAATGTGCAAAAGTAGTGATTAAAAACAAAATCTATTTCTGAAAAGGGTTGGAAGTGTTTCAATTTTTCCTGGTTCTATTGAGCAACAGCATTTTGGACTGTTTAGATCAATGGTTCTAAACAAGTCGAGTAACCCTTAATCAGTACAAAGAAAAGTCTTGAAACAGGCCATCATTATTAAACTTAAGAACCTCTCAAAATTAGTTTGTATTAGTCCACAAAAAAATAATCAACATAAAGTGTACTCTTTTGGGATCATAGCAGAGATGTGTTCACAAAAAATAAATCATTAACTTGACAGGTAATGAGAGGCGGCACGTGAAAAGCTGGGTCGAACCATTCTAGTATGGGGGAGAATCTGGCTTTTTAAAATAACGATAATTGAATAACCTACTGACTTTTAACTCTTTCAGTGCCGGGCATTATCAGAAAAGGAAAACTTTAGGGGGCCAGTATATTTCGCATTTTCACTCAATTATCAAGCCCGAAAAAATATTGTATGCTATGTTTATGCAAACATGAGTGGTATCATATTAAACCTCTATTTCCATTCCTTACTTAGAATTACAAGTATGTAATATGTCTGTTGTATGTACAGAACGGCAACACTGCCATCCAATGGTCACAGTTATCACTACAGTGCTCAATTGGTTTAATATTAGATACGCACTAGTCAAGGGTGTCAGCGACACTCCATAAAAAATGTATTTGATGAGAAATGTATTATTTGTTGTTTTTATTGCTATTTTAAAAGACCATAGCATAGCACTGAAAGAGTTAAGGAACACAGTGGTAACCTTTTACCTCCTGGTTTATTTGTCACAAGTGCTAGCTGCAACCTTTAGTCGTTTGCTCTCGAGTTTAGTTTGGCAAAGCCCTTTAGCACGGCTCACTACGTTAGCATCTTAGTTGCTATCGCAGTTGCAGCTCGGTGCTTTGCATTTATGGGGTAGGCTAAAATATAGTTGCTTCTGTGGCAATCAGGCTCTTACAAAGAATGCATATCACTCTACTTTTATGAAAGATTCCAAAGATTCAAGTTAATACTCAGGATCACTTTGTGACATCGATATAAATTTGATAGGAGATGCAACGTGTTTACTCTCCAGTATTCTAAATCTCTTCACTTCTGATTTTAGTCAATACTCGGACAGCAGCATTTTGTAAACGGAAACCCCTTCAACAACTACTGGTATCATCATTTTTAGTGAACAAATTTGCTCAGCCTTTTTTTACAATTGAATCACGCGTCAGGAAACCTAATTCATCTTTTAATTGTTGTTTTTTTTTTTCCTAGTTAGGCTCTAATCCATTTTGTATTTGCATGACGGTTTGATTTTTCTCTGTCTTAATCATCACCGGGCCCCAAAGCAGCGGCAGCGCCCGTCTGAATAACAAACACAGATATAACAGACCTCGTCTCATATGCTCCACTGGCTAATTCCTCCCCCTTCTGTCCCCCTTCTGGCGGCGTGTTGACTTCATTATGCATATTCACGTCGAACTGCAGCCGCCAGTTTATTCATTAATTTGACAGTTTTAATTGCGGAAGTCAGCAGAACATTGGATGTTGATTGCTTATTTAAATATTATGCAGGTACTTGTTAACTTTTCCATACGGGCAAATGAATAAACACAAAATATTGCAATTTGTGAAATGAGAATCTCTATTGTTGAGTATGTCTTTGAGAATGAATGTAGATTTTTTTTTTTTTTTTTGGAAGGCGCCAGCACACCTGTGGTCCTAGTGAAAAGCGGTTAAGAAAACGGATGGATGGAACTTAATTTGGAAAAATTATACATTTTTGCTCAGTTGGAATGTTTGGATTGGAATTTAAAATTTTAAATAGATTTTTGGTGCTTGGTTTTGGTGTTAGGGATATAAAGTAGAAAATTTTGTGGGTATTTGTTTAACAATTTTGTCAAATTTTGTTAGGTTCAGGCAACTTAGAACATTCAATAAGGAACAAAGCAGAGAGAAGATAACAAACTTTTTCTCGCAAGGAGAGTGGACAGAAATCTTCACTTTCTGAAAGCTTGTTCCAGTCTGCTTAGAGACCCTTTGGTCCTAGGTACAAAAGTCATTGCTGCCCTGAAGGGTTGGGGGGGACATTTGGCAACAATGTAAACAATCGGTTTATGATCCTGAGGAAAGCAGTTTAGACTCCATGCTAGTATCTTGTTCCTCAGGAACATCACACGCAACCGGTCGGGTCACAGGCCTGTCTCTTTCATGCAGCTCCTAATTTACCAATATAATGACTGCATAACAAACATACTAACTGATTGCATAACACACATGGTATAACGGTTGTGGTGCATTGATTCTAACAGTTTTGGTGAAAATTTTTGGACTATTGGAAATTTTTTATACATTTAAATTAATTATAAACCACCTGTGGAGTAACTAAGCTTCTGTGGACATTAATTGGTAATTAAATTTTTAGGTGGAAAAAGTCGAATTTTGAAAAAATAATACATATTTGGAATGAGAAAATTACTTTTGGAATATGTTAAAATTGATTATTTGTTTTACACTCTCACTTGGAAGTAATGATGAACAATTGTACGTTTGAAAGCTTTGGTGAAGCAGTACGTGGCTCTTTGCCCACTTGTATAAACTAATGTTTTTTTTCTTTTTCTTGGGTGACTCATCTTTAGTATCAGTTTCCATCAAAGTAAAATTCAAAACAACTTTTTGTGTTCCGGCATGGACATTCACCGGCTTTTATCATGTGCTCCTTCCCATCCCAAGAGTGAAAATGAGTATTTATAGTGACATTAAACTCACTTGTGTGTGAAAGAATCCATGAAAATGAAAATGTGCGGCGTACACTTTCCCGCCCTGGTAATTATGAACCGGCTGCGGCCATTCATCAGCATTAGGCCGCTTCATTAGGCGAAAATGACAGAGTAAGGGAATGGGTGGTCACCTCTAGTGCAAAAAAAGTGCTTAGATGGCGTGACCACTGCAGACAAATGACCAATAATCATCTTTTTAATTTTTATTAATATTATTTTGTATATTTTCCACTTCTAGAGAAGTTGAGGCAAATGACGGGCAAATATAGTTGGAGAGCAGAAACATTTTGTACCACTTGGAGAGACTTTAGGGAAACTTGCTTGGTGTAAAGCAGTGGTTTGCAAATTGGGGTCAGTGGCCTGACTTCAGGGGGTCCGTGAAATAATTAGGGTGTTTTGGAATTGATTTAGTTTATCTTTTAGCAGTTACAGATCTGTGTCTTGTTTGGCGTTGTCTTTGTTTTTTTGGCGCCACCTCTGGCCGCTGTTGATAGTGCAATTTGTGTTGGGGAAGGACGGCGTGTTTTCAGTTGCGAGCAGTCGCTGTCGGTGCGCACGCATTGTTCCTTCTTTTTCTGAGATCTGACCTACGAGTGTCTGTGAGATGTGTGTTTTTTTTGTTGTTGTTTTTACATTGTTGTCATTTATGCTAATATGACCAAAATTAGTTGTTTATTGTTCCAACTTGTGATTGTGGATAACGTGGTTGCTAATGTTAGCTTTTTATTTTGTGCTAGGTAATTCCTTTTGGTAAACGTTAGCATATGCAAATGTTTTGCTTTGATAACTAAGTACAAAGTCGTTTGTGTCTAATCATTTGTATTTAATTCAGTTATAATTTGAGAGTCCCTTGCTTAAAGAATGAGATTCAGTAGGAGACCCATTACGTTTGTTCTCCAAAAAAGGATTGTGAATCTTTCCATTTTGCAAAGTTCTTTTCAGTAGTTTGGAATCCACATTTCTATTGGCAAAGGAGGGAAGAAAGACCCGCACGTACGTTCTGACTTTTCACGTCTTTTCTACACTTCTTAACAGCATCCTTAATTGTCAAGCTAACATTCCTCCCTTTGGCTATAATGCTTTCGTCTTGGTGTAGTAGGTCAACGCGGGCATCTTGCCTCTGAACTTTTCCTTCAGGATGTCGGGCTCTTTTTATTCCCCCTCAGAACACGACCACCGCCATCATTCTACAGGTAATGTAATTGAAGCAAAGGGCAAGATCATCCCTCAGTTACACTGATTAGGTTTATAGCTTCTGGTGTGTGCGGGCGTATGTGTGTGTCCGCCTCAGTCCAGAGTTGCCACATTATCCAATTTAGCAGTTAACTTAATTGACCTTATCTGTGTGGACAAAAGTAATGACACACCTGGCATTTTCTTTTTTTACACTTTTCATCTTGCAGCATTTTGGAGCAGTTGGAGACTTGTCTTTAGAAAACTGCCCCCAAATATAGGTGTAGATTCAGTGGGAGATCTATGAGGATTGTTTCCCCAAAAAGCTTGTGAACTTTACTGATTTTCATAGTTCTAGGTGATGCTTAAATCATTCAATCCCAAAGACATTTTTTTTTTGGTACCTATTTGTGTTTTTTCAAGTCTTTGAGGGAGGGTCTAAAATGTCTGGTACTGAATGTTTTTAGCAACTTGAACAAAAGACTGAAGAATGTGTGGATTTGGTGATATTTGTTCCATTAAAAAAGTTGGGACTCCTGGGTTTCTTGTCAGTACTTGAGCAGCAGTATTTTTTAACCATTTTAATAATCCTGCAAACTTTTTGTAACATTCATTCACTCCTATTGACTGCTATTGATGTGAAAACTCATTTGAAAAGATTTGAAGAATGAATTCTTAATTCTATTTCGGCTTTTCTTAGTTCTGTCCAGTGCTTAAGCATCAGCAATTTTTGATCATTTGAAGAGTTGTGATGTGTCCCCACATTTTTGCCCAAATGGTGCAAATGGGGTAAAAAATAAATAAATAAATAAAAAAGGTGTCTGACTGTGTGCATTAAGCCCATAAGTTGACGGGCGACTTACTTTCCTCAGTTATCTCTCCTTATCTGTCTGAGTGCCCAAATTGCACTCAATCTAAATGATAATTTTCCGTTGCTTTGGAAAACGATACAGTGCAGGGAAACACTAATGGAGATCATCATTTTGAACTCCTTGTCCACAGTCTGCCGTCTCTCGCTTCCACTGAGCAAGCGGATGGTTGAAACGTGACAAGATGTCCGACAGAAAGGTCAATCATAATGCCCGCGACGCATCGCTTCGTTGTCTCGCTCCTTGGCGGGAACAAGGAGAAAGGCAGGAACAGGATTGCTCTCAATGACTCATGTGAGCTGTCGCCACCAGGCCTGGCTTTGGCTGAAATGCTGGACAGCCGCCAAGATGGTTTACATTATGGATGGGCAAGTACTGATACTAGGTATTGGGTCATACCAGCTATGTTTGAAGGTATTAGTCCTATCGAGTACTCATGGAAGCTGCTGATATCAGTCACTGATATCCAGCATCAAGGAAAGTCCTCCTAGCCAATATTTGGCTCTCTACTGCAGCAGTTTGACACATTGGCGAATGTCACACTTTAGTCATTGTGTAAAAGTAAATAAATATAGAAATATGTGTTGACAGTCTGCATGACAGAAAAACTCGCCGAAAATGCGGAGAAGGCCAACTTAAAAATAGGCCTTAGTTTACTAAGTAGTGTATTGACACAAATGACCTGGTAGGCGTGTTTCACAGTGTAACATCTTCAATCGTCTTTCTACTGCAACTTGTTACTCCCTATCTCCAGTACAAACAACACTACATTGCTCTGAAAACATGTTTAATCTGCAACTAGGGCACTAACATCTCAATTAGACTGATTTTTAACACGCGGTATCTGTCGCAAGTATTTACACATGGCTTAAGCTCAGGTAAAGCTACGTCTGGCATGAATTAGCTGCTAGCTAGCAGAACTTCGGTGCTCCATATAGGCTGGCATGATAGACTCTGCACACATTCCAAAAATGATTTGAAATTTGTTTTTCAAATGTCCTTTGTCCTTCTAGGTAGAACTCAAACAACAGCATATTGGACCAGTTTCACATTTGTTTTTGGAGACTTGGTTTAGGGAGTCGATGAATGTTTTTAATCATAGACTTGTGTTGTTTGTGATCTTTGAAGGATTTTGACACTTTTAGTTCTAGTCAGAACTCAAGCATCAGCATTTTAGGGTTTATTGAAGTAAACAAATTGTGGATTTAGTGGCAGATTTGAAACCTTTGTTCTCTAGAGAGGATTGTGGTTTCTTCCCTCTTATAATTCGTCAGCGCAAGGACAGTTTTTGAGCAGCTGTAGGTTTCTGTTTATAGAGCTGTTTGAAGTAAGCAAAATGTAGATTTAATAGTGGGCCCATGGTGGTTGTGCTCTTAAAAAGGATAGTGAATCTTTACACTTCTTAATGTTCTAGTTGGTACTCCGGCAGCAGCCCTTTGGACCAATAAGCTTAGTGAAGCATGCCACATAAAATAACTTTGTCCTTTAATGTTTGGCCCGCAGGTTGTTAAAATAGCGATCGCTGTTCACCGAACAGGTCATAAGTCTGGCGTCTCCGTCTGTGTCCTTGACCACAGAGCATCGGTGTCACTCAGCGTCCGTCAGGCTCACGTTGTGTTTCACACGTTAGCAATCCCGCGACCGGCATCACCTACCACCAGTTTTCCGTCTCATTGCCTTCACACACACACACGAGGAGGGCAAAGGAGGCGACCTGTTGCCCTCCCGGAACCAGAATCTTGCCAATCCGTCGGGTAGCGTTTCGCTTGACTGCCAGCGTCAGTGCTATTCTTTTACGTCTTGATATTACACCTCATGTCTGGGCACACACACATACACGTCTGCTCAGTCGTTTATATCGCCGTCTGGCTGTAATTGCATAACCTGTAAAGAGCCACTCAATAATGCATGGTCAAAGTAGTCAGGCTGGAAAACCTGTGTGTGTGCGGTTGTCATTACAACCAATTGATTTTATGTCTGGCCAAAGTTGCCATATTGTTTTACAACAGTTATTGACTTTATATGTGAGGACAAAAGTAATAAGACATTGAATTTTCATTCATCATTACTATTATTTTTAATGATATTTGTTTATATTTCTGTAAGGAAAATCGAATATTTTCTAATTATGTTTAAATATAATATTGAGTATGACAGTAAGAATCAAGCAAGTTGACGTGCATGATTTGCTTTTGCTGGTCACAAATAAATGAATAAATAAATAATTATAGATTGGCCGAGCCTTGTTTCACACAAGTTGCATTCAAAGACAACGTGAAACACTGCCTAAATGACAATCTTGGACAAAGAAGAACATCTTGGATAAATTAATTTTAATAATTGGATAAACATTTAATTAGCATTTATTTGTGCAATTAAAGTGTGTTCTCTGTTTTGTTTCATTTTTTTTATACATCGCTGTATATAAATACGAATAACCTAGTGTCTTAATATGAGATTAAAAATATATGAAGAACAAGCGGTAGGACTCGCTACATTTTTGTACTTCTTACTCCCCGTGAAGATGTAAACGGTGCTTAACTGTCATATCCGTTGATCCTTTGTTTTCTTCTTTTTAATTTTTGTATTTTTGTCATAAGTTTATGGTTGCAATAAAAATAACTAATATTCTTGAATTAGGCATCCAAACAGCCCTGACCAATTCTCGCAATAAAACATTAAGAACGGCGTACTAATGTTAAATTTGGTAACTAATCGGGCCTGGGCCGCCCGGCCACTTCTGACAATAAAACATTAATTTTCTCATGTCCGGGCCAAGAAGTTGTACTTGAACATCACGCAAGTCCCACTGCATTTGCTCTTCGCGCCTAACATCTGTAAAGATGCGTCCATGAACACTCAAAACGTCAGCCAAAAGAGAATCCACGCTTAAAAAGTAACTTCTAAAAATGGTTCTGAGGACAATGGTAATATTTAGCTCTGAAAGCGCCTCCTCTGTCCTCTTACAACCAGGAAGAAACTCGGGGCAAACTTCCTTCCAGCAACTTTGCGGATGTGCGTCAGCCACTACAAAAGCAAACATGTCGTCTCTACTCCGCGCCGTGTGGTCGTCGCTCGCAGGTTCACAAGTGCCCCGAATGCTGGCAGCCGTAGCCGGCCACGGTTGCTCTCTGAGCGGCAAACAACGGCACACGGAGGCCGGAAGTGGAGCCCTGGAGGTGGAACTCAAGAGGCTGTCCGGAAAGGACGAAGGTAGTCCCAGGAACACTCGCCATATTCATGCTAAACATCACAAACGCAGGCGATTTTATTGAAGTATTTATAATGGCACATATAGCTGGGTACAGTTTTACAGAAGCGTTGTGGGCTTAGTGTAGCGTAGACAATTTTGACTGGCAAACTCGTTCGAACGTAATTGTTGGCTAAATGCTAAAAACATAGGATTTCGTCCCATAGTCACAGGCTATTAACATGCGCATGCGCAACGTGCACCTACTAGAAAAATGCCCAAACAAAATAAAATGGCAGCAAACTTAATTACATCATTTGCTCCAATATATCCATTATAGGAAATTGTTAATATTGACATCTCAGATTATAAATTCTTGTCGATACACGGGCAACATCATTTTGAATCACTTGGAGATTTTTTTTTTCTTAGGAAAACTATGACTTTAGTTAGATGGTCATAATGTGTGTTCTGCAAAAATATGTACTTTTTACATGTCCCCTAGTGTTATCACTTGAGTTGCAGCATTTTGGAGCAACTGGATAATTACTGATTCTGATAAATCAAATACATTTGGCCTCATACCACAATTGACTGTGTGGCGTCCATTTCACACTTGTCAAACATTTCTAGCGCGCAGCAAGTTAACTAATCATTGACTCAAATTATTCAACACATTTTGAAGTTCCATACTTGAATCATTCCTGTTCCAAGGCATTTTGTACCTGTGCTCAAAAGTGTACACTCTCCTTTTTCAGGCATCGCGGAGGTGCTCATGTGCAGACATGAGGCCAGGAACGCTTTGGGCCATGTGTTTGTGTCACAGGTGCGCATACACGGCCTCGCACATGCTTACGCACACGCATGACGATGACATATGTGTGAGCAGATGAGGGAGCTGGTGTCCTCGATGTCCAGTGACTCGACAGTGCGCGTGCTTGTCTTCAGGAGTTTAGTTCCTGGTGTTTTTTGTGCAGGTGAGTTCAAATAGAACGGGAACAATAAAACACTTAAAAAGCTCGCTTCAAAAATGGTTTGACTTGAAAAGATGTGAAAATAGGCTAATTTGTTGGATTTTTGATGCATAGGTTTTCTAGAAATTTTTGCTCCAAACTTTTGAGACATTTTCCCAGTTAAAACAGCTTCCATTTTAGGTTTTGCTGGTCGTTGCAGGCGCAGACCTAAAAGAAAGGTCTTTAATGAACAACCAGGAGTCTGATCTGTTTGTTCACGGATTGCGATCCCTCATGACTCAGATTGGTGAGAGAAAGAAAGAATTGTTAAATTTTTTCATAAGTAAAATAAATAAATAAATACATCAATTTGACTTATTTTTTTTGTGAGTTGTTCAGCCTTATTGCCAATGCCCACCATAGCAGCCATTGATGGTGTGGCTGTGGGAGGTGGACTGGAGCTAGCCTTGGCCTGTGATCTTCGCACTGCGGGTGAGTGACCTTTGACCTTATGAGGGGTCATTTTACCAAATATTTTGGATGTGAATTTCATTTGATGCTCTTCTGAGCTTTACGTTTGCAGTAAGTTTTCATAACCTGTGCTGACCTTTGAGCTGTATTTTTTCCAGAAAAATTTAGATCCATTTGAATCTTGAGGCACATTTTCACACATACAAAAACGTTCTGACTTTTGTGGCATATTTTTACAGACGTTTGTTCAAATGTTACAATTCTCGAATTGCATCTTTCAAAAAACTTGCGAACAGTTGGTTGTCTCCATGTCTCAGTCCTGTGATTGACAAGGCGACCAGTCCAGGTGGTCTCCACAGACATTCAGTAGCTGCTTAGGCCTTAATGATGCTCATCATGGACGACCTTGACTCGCCCCCTTTTGCTTTTTTCCCCAGCGCGTTCTGCGCAGATGGGCCTGATTGAAACAACGCGGGGACTGCTCCCGGGGGCCGGTAAGACGTCACGCTCTGAAATCTTTACCAGGGGCAGAAAAAAAAAAAACGGCATGACTTTGACGTTTTTTTTTTTTTCCCCCGTTTTGCGGCACAGGAGGAAGTCAGCGGCTGCCTCGCACTGTGGGACTGACACTGGCAAAGGAACTCATCTTCACAGGTGGTATCTGAACCCGCACAAAGTCAGAATCTTATAAATATATGTAAATATTGACCATAACACACAATGCAATGATAGTTTTCTTAAATTTTTATAGATAATCTTATTTCTCGTCAGTGTGGCAAGGGGCTGGGAAATGTTTTCTTTTTCCGAGGGAGGGCTTTGCAAATTTTAATTGAGAAGCACTGGTAGAATGATGAGCATTTGTTTAAATACTAGTGCCTTAATTTGCAGCTGAATAAGACCGAGTATTAACAGGCTGTTAGGCTACTTCAGAATCCATAGTAGGAATGAGCGTGGGAGTGTTGTAACGGTACATCAAGTAGGCAGTGCTGTAGTGACAGCCTTTTTTTTTGTGTGGGGGGGCACCACCGAAGCTGCAAAATGTGAAGTATAAAGTGGTCAGGGAACAATATATAGAGTACTGAACAATTGCAGGTTTTTTTTTTTTAAAGCAGGTGTTCACTACACAGTCAGAGGCGAGTGTGGAGTAATATATATATATATTTTTTATACTAATGACAGGGAGGCGCGTCGGGGGGCAGGCAGCTGCCGAGATGGGCTTGGTGAACAGAGTGGTGGAGCAGGACCAAACCGGAGAAGCGGCGTACGCGGAAGCGCTCGGCCTGGCCAGAGAGATTTTGCCTCAGGTCTGCCTCCATCTTCTCCTCCTCAGACCATTAAATCCTCCTTCCATTGACCCTTTTTGCACTCCCCGCGTCTTTCTCTGCGGGCTTCTGTCGTGCCGTATTCCTTCTACTCCAGCTCAGATGCCCGCAGCCGGCGAGGCCACAGTGGCAGCGGAATGAGAAATAGGCCAAACATAGCATACAGAATACGCTGTACTGTAAAGTTAAAATTGTTTTAACATACAAATATTAGAGTAAACATCTAATGGTCAAACTGTCTTCCAGGCTCCCATCGCTGTGCGGATGGCCAAAGAGGCCATGAACCGAGGCATGGAGGTAACACAATTTGTTTAGTATCGTTGACTTTTTAACTCCAACGTGACTGACATTGGACGCCTAACTAGGTTGACATCACTTCAGCCATGGCCATAGAGCGGATGTGCTACGCTCAGGTAAGCCACGACTCAACTCGTTAGCTTGCGTAAGTGTCCCTCTTAAAAATGGCGGTTGCGTCCACCATTTTAGGTCATCCCAACCCGGGACAGACAGGAAGGAATGGCGGCCTTCATAGAGAAGAGACCTCCGCGGTACATTGGTCAATAAGATTTTTTTTCCCCTCTGAGGTAACAAACACTAACTCTGACAGGAATTAAGTCAAAAATGTCATGTATGATATAAGTCAGCTAAATAAAACTTTCCATGCATGTTTTTTATTTCCTAATTCGAAATCATGACCAATAGTACCAATGTAGACACTTGCACTCTTATTTTTTTATTACAATGACTCAAATCATCAGGACCAACATAATAGCACAGTAAACAATAAAATAAATGTGACACAACTCTATATAAGCTAATACAGTTTCTCCTTGAAAGCATATTTACACATTCCATTACAGCATTGAAGATTAAACATGCTCACTCATGGTATACATCTCACAGGGCTAAAATCATGTTACGAGAAAAAAAAAGCCATAAAAATTGTCCCGGTTGTATAAAATTACAGGAATAAAGTCGCGATTTTCCAAAAATGAAGATGTAAAGTTAAGAGAATAAAATCAAGATCGTGAGAAATAATTGATGGTTTGAGATTAGACGTAATGATAAGAATAGTCATTATGTTTATAAGTGTGTAAGTTAAAAAATGGGAAGAAAAAGTTGCACAGTTGCAAAAATATTGACATCAGATCTAAGCATTATGAAAAAAAAAATGTTAGGAAAATAAAGTTACTTTAGAGACAACTTGACTTGAAAATTAAGCCGCGTAATATTGCATGATTTTTTTTGTAAAATTGTCACATTAAAGCTTGGAAGTTGTGACCATCGACATCACAAGAATAAAAACGAGAACAGATTTGATATGTTACGAGCATATGTGTTAAAACAAGCTGTAATATTACCACAATAAAACTTTTTTACGAGAATAAACTTGCAATTTCTAGGGAATAAACTGGGAAAAAGCCGTAAAATTGTGTGATGATAAAATTAAACATCCCAGAATAAAGTTGCAGAAAAAAATTTATATTGTGACCTAATTCTGACCAAAGCATGTTCCAACAGAACCAAAGGTTAACATTGCACAATAGCAGGTGAAAAGTTACAAAAATTATTAGATAAACTGTAAAAATCTCATGTAAAAATTGGGACATTTTCTCTTAACATCACAATTCGATTTTTGTAAAATCAAGATTTTCTTCCTTTCAGTATTATATTTAATTCATTCTAGCCTTCATTTCTTTACTAATTATTTTCGCATTTTGTTTCTTGTAAAATTCATTGAGATCACGTTTCATTATCGACTATTTTTCTCATACATTTACAAATTTCTCCTTGTAGAATTCCGAATTTGACACTGTAACCAAAGCATACCAGCACATTTTACATGTCCACTGTAGCTTAGGATACAGTCTCCGTTTTGATAGCCTTAATTTTCTCATAGACAGCACTCAAGTTTCATTGCGGCATGCTGCAGCTCGTCAAACAAAATCTCATAAACTTTGAAGCATAATTGTAACATTCGTATGTAACATAAATAAGGTTTGTGTGCAAACAATTGCGTTACTCTCTGTCCATTCATTCGAGACTCGCTCTGGCCTTGCAGGATTGCTTACCTGAAAGACAAACAGAATTAAGACACTGCTATACTGACCATAATACTGAATTATTATGATCATTTTTTTTTTTACCCCGGTAAAGTTTATTGATGCGGCGTCAGCCTGACGGCAGTGCGCTGGCCCGTGCGGGCTCGGTGGCGTTCGAGGCTTTCCAATATACTCTCGGTAAGATGCCCGACGTCCGGGTGGGTTTGCGGGTTGGCGTGCACCCGCTCTAGCTGCTGCAGGCCGCCCTCCTCCAACAGCATACTGCAATAGCGCCCGGCTGTGCACACATATACACACTAAATTTTCGCAAAGGCTGTAGAAGTGTAAATCACACCTATTTGTGAAACTCTCCAGTCTTCCTTTTTTTTTTGTAACCACAATTAGACTATACAGTGGCTAATGGGGAAAAACACTGAACTGGCAGAACGGTATAAATACAGGTAAACGAACACTCCCAAAAATTGAAGAAAATTTACAATATTTTTTTTAATTGATTGCACCTATTTATCACTTCATATAGACAGAATATGCTATTAAAGTGTGTATTTTGAGTTTGGGTTGGGATGCTCCACTAGTATACGCAACCAGGCATGTTACTGTTGTGTTGGTGCAGTATTCTAACAATCTGATTGTGTCGTTGTTAAGTTAAAAACATGCTGGTGCTGCTATTATTTCTTACCATGCCAGAATGCTCAGTGTGTATTGAAGGCACACTGTTGCTCTAACCAGGCAGCTTGAATAAATAAAAGTTTTCAATAAAAACAGAAATTGAAAAACTTCCTTGTATCATTGTATGGAATAACCCTCTAATGTTACAACCTGCGGCTTATAGTCTAGTGCGGCCTATATGTCACAATAATTAAGTTTTTGTTAACATTTTGGTTGGTGGGACTTATAGTCCAAAAATATGGTACTTTTGTTATGTGTTTAGTATTATTGTATAATGCATGAATATTTTTCGTGAATATTCCACAGACAAGATCAATCTCTATATGTATCTAATGAAATGCCCAGGGAGTATGCATTGTGTGTCTCACCGTTCTTGCTGCAGACATGCTGCATGGCCCACGCAGCCCACAGCTGGACACCTGGCGTGTGGAAGCACTCCAGCAGGGGGAAAAAGGGATTAAATGACCTACAAGGCAACACACGTTTATCAGCAATATTTTATGCAGGGTTATATTGGATATAGAGATCTTAAGTTGGACGTCAAGAATATCAAATAAGTCCTCTAATGTATTTCTTACCTGTAGGCTACCATCTCGCAGTCAGGTGCAGGCCATTTCATGATGACGTCATGCTAGCGGGACAGTGAGGCTTAGTCTTTTTTTTTTTTCATTTTAAAATCACACTTTCCCGTTCGCCGCTCTTACCAGCTGTTCCAGCAGGGAAGACCTGAGATCAGGGCCGAGCGTCCAAGCGTCCTTTCCCCGTGACGTCAGGTGCGCCAGGATGCCGGCGGCGAAGTAGCTCACCTCCACCTCTGGGCTGTGCAGCAGAGTCCTGATGTGGTCCAGGAAGGTGTGCACCATCAGTTCGCAATGCAGCTCGCTAACCTCCGCTATATTGTTCTAGCACGGGACAAGAAAGTAATGCAGTCACCCAGCGCTGTACAATACACTGATTAGTCTGTTTTTAGCAAAGCTAACGTGTTACATTAGCGCCCTCTGCTGGAACCTCGTTACATTTCATATCGTTTTTTGGGCTTCACTTGATTTTTATTATTCGGCCATTTTCAGTGGCAAACAGTTACTATTTTTTTTCATAAACATTTTATTTAGGATGTCAACCCGTAGACAACTGGGATAGGCACTAGCAGCCCAGCAAGCCTAGTGAGGATATGCGGCTATAGAAAATGGATAAACTATTTGTACAATTCATTCTTTAATGTCAGACATTAAAAAAGGAAAGCCTCCTCTTGACAGCCAATTTGAAACATTTTGACAGTCCATAGTTATAATTTTTTAAAATGTTCTCAAACCTTTTTTCTACCCATTCACATAACAAAACGAACACACACACAAAAACGTAGTTGACAGCAATTGACGTTGGTGCTCCTTGGTAACATTTCTGTGGACGTCATTTTACATTAATGGCGCTCAAAGTGTCAATACCTTTTAAAAACACATTTCCCACTTAATTATGTAACAGTGATGCAAATTTCTCTTAGCCTGTCTACTGTTTTAACCTGTTTTGAATTTAATGAGTGCATTTGGCTAGCAGACACTTGGCCTGAGAAAATTATATTATTTGGTTGATTTTGATTTTATTATAAAATGCTTCATTCCTTTAAATTTTGGCAACTGACTATGATGCAGCTTTTCTTTTTGACGTTGCCTTATAATTACAAGTTACTCACCAACAGGCCGAGAACCTTCTGCTGAATGGACGACTCGTTCGGGAAGGACTGTGGAGAAAGGGCATAACAAGTGAGTCACTCTACCCACACGGGTATACATTAATAGACAATGTGTGACATGAAGGCGTGCATGAGTAATATAAACATGTTTAATAACATATCTTATTTAGGTATTACGAAAAACTGCTATTTAATTGACTTGTCTGTGTCTGCATGTACCTCGAGAACCTTGATGAAAAGGTCAAGCCCTTGGTTCTCTATAAAATGGCGGCAAGTTGTGGGTGACTCATCAGTGAGGTTCCAGAGGGCGCTCAGGGTGAATTTGAGGGTGGCGTCCACCATGCCCTGAGTGGCCTTCTGACGTACGATGTGGAGAAGTTGCTGCAGGGGACAATTATTTCAACCATTAAAAGGTGAACACTTTAACTAACTAACATTTGGATTGTTACCTTAACTATGAACAATTCTGCTCCCAGCTGAGCCGTTTGCTCTGTAGACAACTGGGGAAGACATTCAGAAGTTCAATAATTGAAATGTATAGGATGAAATAAACAAACAAGCATACCTTTGCAGCCAGGATAGAAATAATAGCCACAGCCATCCTCTGCATATTCTGGTCCTCATGATTGCAAAGCCACTGCATTACAAGTTTAGCTGCCTCAAACCTTGAAAACATGCACCAAAATTGGGAAAAATGTTTTTGAAAGCTGCGTTTTTTTGCTATGTACCTAATGTTTTGGCCAGTTAAGCATTCACTTCTTACCTGTTAAACGGCACCTCTTGTAAAATGCGGTCGCTGCAGAGGGACAGCAGACAGTTCTTTTGCAACTGGAAAACGGAGAGGAACACCATGCTGTCGTTGTACAAAGTACATAAACACTACTGAGCCATCAAACAAAGTCCCAAATTGGATGTTTTGAGTCTGTCGCTGAAGGTTTTCAGTACAACATGATATACAAGCCTCCCCTTTCTGTTGTTATGCTCCTGATGTTGCAGGGGATATATGCAGGCAAGACTATTGAGCAACCATGCAAACACATGCAGTTCACCTGGCCATTGGTGCTATAGGGAGCGCATCCAGGCAAGTGGAGGCCACTTTTCAAAGGCATTATTGTCTAGCCTCAAAGGTTACAGCCAATATAATTTCTATTTGTATGGCACCTATTAATAGCCTCACATTATCCTAATTTTATACATTAAGTAGGGAAAATTGTGTAAAAGTTATTTTAAACACTTAAATTACAGTTCTATGTCAAGCTTTATTTTTGTAGGCGGAAGACCTTATGTGGAGAGCATATGTGCACTACTAAGCCACTAGCTACAAATCTGAAAGCCTGATGCTCATGGGTTCTATTTATGATAGTAGAAATACACGGTTCAATCCATCCGTCCTTAAGTGGAGTGCTAGTCCCAAATTGCATAATTTTGAGGCCCATTTCATACCACTGCTATTTTTGACAAGATGCGAAATTCATCTATCTTGTAGAGGGTTCATGGGCAAGTAGAGGTCATACACACTCCTGGCCACATTCTGCTGAACCAATTTGAAATGGGAGGCTAAGTATAAGAAAAAGACCTAGTTAAGCAGGTCTCTACCTGCTGGTGGTTGGGGAACGTCCTCATGGCCTCCAACAAAAGCTGCGTGACGGTACTGAGCAGGCGGACGGGCATGCCAGCCGCCAGGTCCTGCTTGGTCAGGTTGAAGACGCAGGCGCTCGCTGCTAGCTGGACGTTGAGTGTCGCCTGGTGGTTCCTCATGCCGAGCACCACCAGCTGCAAAGACATCTTTCAGTCCGACACCAATATAGTGGAAGCGTGGTCGACGCAACAGTGTGCGCCCGCACCTTTAAAATGTCAGGCCGGGGCTTTTCCATGACGTGTGTGAGACTGAAGAGGTAGAAGAGTGCTTCTCTCACAAAGCCCTCCCGCTCACTGTAGCGGCGCAGCGCCTCGCAGATCTGTGTTTCGTTAGCTTCCCCCGTCACCTGATCAAATACAAACAATCGTGATCTATTCCAGCAGTGGGCAACCTCTCACGGTCAACATTTAATTGACTTATTTTAATCAATGAATTAATTGTACATTAAGAAAGAAAATGTAGCCGTTAAATATGTAAAAGCTAATTTAAATCCTGCTTTATTTGGTTATTCTAACTTTGGATTGGGGAACCTACTTTCAGGTTTCCATCCCCGGAGAGGAATTCGGAAAAACCGGCGTCCGTGGCGAGAAGTCCAACAAATGTCATTTGTGGTCTCTCGTCCACAAAGGCCTTCACGGCCGCATCGGTCACCTGTAGAAACACACCTGACTGTCAACAATGTTCTGGGGCACGATGGAAATATGGAAATTTGACTTTTCAAGAACTTAAAGTGAAGAACTCCTAATTACGTAACTCACTGGACAGTGTTTGGAAAAAAAAATACTGATCTTTTGGGTTACCTGTTTCCTTCCTGACACATCCAGGGAAACAAGAGCGGGAAGGATACCGGGCTGTCCAAGCAGCTGACGAGCGATGTCAGAGGTGAATTGTTTATCATCGCTGATATCCAGATGCTGACAACAAACAGATTCCACAAAGAAAAAGTGTAAACATTTGTATGGCCCCTCTGTATGAAGTCCACGTTGGCTCACCTGCAAGACATCCAGCTGGCCAATGACACCCAGCAATTGTGTGGTACTCATCTCCAGCCTCTTCAGCTGGTGCAGCGTGAGCGAGCGCAGCCTCTCCTTCAGGCCCAGCAGCGGGGTCAGGTTGGTGACTGACGTGTTGGACAGATCCAGGCTCTCCAGACGCGGCAGCGAGCACACGTCAGCCAGACCCGAGTCGTAGAAGTCCACGTTGGCCAGCGAGAGGGAGCGCAGGCCCTGTAGGGAACTGAAGCCGTGGCGGCTCGGCTCTTCCAGGGAGGACATAGTGAGGCCAGTCAGCACCAGACGCTGGAGAGACTCCTAACCCATGAGAGATGCATAGGGTTCATCTATTTGCCATTGTGAGGAATGCAAACAGGCAAGTGGAGGTCATACACATCTATAGTCACACATTTTCTCTTTGGAAATTCTTGTATCATTGTCATTCTCTTAAAGGGAGTGCATACAGGCCATTAACACCACACAACTGAGCCCAAGGTTTAGTTAGAGTTTCACATCATGACTACATCTGATGGGCAACAAAACTGCAGGCTCGACAGATGGACTTGTGACGTTTAAAGGAATTCATACAGTTAAGGGAATGCCATGCACACAACTGAATCCCCACAGACTACATTTGCAAAGAATTGATCATTTAAGTATAATAGCATTGCGATTTTGGACAGCAGATTATATGTTGTTGCGCTCATGTTGTAGCGAGTGCATACATGCAAGTGGCAATCATGCGCAATACTACACCACTATTATTAAGCTCAATGTTGGATCATTAGAAGTCTTGTATCATTACTTTTTTGATGAGGCATGAACTATAGGTTTGTAGGGAGTGTGACATATTTTGTTACCTGACAAAATTTATTGGTGGCCAGCCCATGCAGAATGTCAGGAATGGTGAGGTCGGCGTTGACCCGGGCAGCATCCAGCTCGGAGAGCCTGTGAGGACAGAGGGCTCGCTGGAAGGCCTCAGCAGATATACGTGCCGTGCGAATGCACGCGCGCCTCAGCCGCAGGTATTCGCAGTTCCGGAATATGCCCACAGTGCTGTCATTCAGCAGGCCTGCCATAGATATGCACATTATTTATTTTTTTTACTGGCTACATTGTTGTTTTAAATTAGAAACATCCAAGTCTTTGCATGCACAACGTTGGTGGAAGCCCATACAGACTAAAAAAAAGATAAATTATACAGACATATTGTTGTTATTCATTTTCACTATTGTATTTTTACCGGAAATATGTATTGTGAGTACTTTTGCAAGCCCTAGCATGTCGTGTGTTTTACCCTCGGTTGCCATTTTGGCCAGAAGCTGGTCTGCAAGCTCCTGGGGGAACAGCACTGCCTCCCGGAAGCACAAGGACCCGTCGGCTCGCTTCAAACACAAGCACTCCAGGTTCTGACTCACGAAAGTGAGGCACAGGTCTGTCAGGCTTGCCGGGGACGCCTCATCCTGCAGAACACACAGCAGCATTTCGTCGAATGCAGACCCCAGACCCAAAGTCAAAATATAGAGCGTGAGAAACCTACCGCATCGAGAAAGCTGGAGGCCATTGTTGTGGAACTCGTCTAACTTTTGCGACGGGGAAACTGTTGTCCTTGGCCGATCCTCTCGCCCGATCGCCGGGACGACTGCTGAGGGGACGACCGGGGAAGCTAACAAAGCTAACTAGCTAGCTCACTTGTCATCACCTCCGTTCGCTCTCCGAACCGCAGCGTCGACGACTGTCCAGTTTGTTGCAAATCATGATTGATAGGTATTTACAGTTTTCATGGTATGTCACCAGAAGCAGTATAAGCACGTATTTGCAGGTTTAAGCGAAAAATGAGAGCGGTCTATTTTTGATGCGACGAACCGTAAACAAGAGGTCACAATCCCGGAAGGACATTAGTAGAGTGGGCGGGTCTACGGTGACTGGTGAGGACCAATAGGTTTTAAGCCAACGATATTTTATCCTCAAACATCACGAATTAAACAATATGAATTAATTATTTATATTTTCTTGAGCTCAAACTAGAGAACGGCAACAATGGATAGCAAAGGCAGTGCCTTTTTTGCGATTGTATCCGTTTTTGACACTTAACTTTAATTACGTCATCAGTACAAAGTCCTAAATATAAAGGATTTTTTAAATTCACATCAAACATCATTTATTTTTGTCAACAGAGGAATAATGACTAGTAATATCAACTGATTTGAAAAATAGCGGATTATTTACGGTAAGCGATAAAATACCATTGTGGGGGAGGAGAGGTTAAACAGGAAGTAAAGAATGGGGAGGCGGATCCGAGGAAGTCTATAGATTGCCAAAACACATGCTAACTGTACGGTCGTCTGTCGCATCGCTCTTTTCTCGCTGTAAAGTCAACCGTTCGATTTTATACTGTATTTGAGCTCATTAATGTAAGGATACATGTAAGCAGCTGCGGAAATAGTTAAAAGTTGCGCCGTTGAAACGCAGGTCATATGTAGCGCAACAAGGTCACAACGAGCAAGTGGTCGTGTAGCGAGAAGTTGATTACATCACTGGACATTAAAAATATTTATTAAACATCACAATGGCGGGACTTATAAATTTTGAAGATGAGAAAGAAGTGGCGCAGTTTCTGGATAATTTGGGTGTGGAGTACAGCTTCCAGTGCTATAAGGAGAACGATCCCGAAGGTAATACTATACTGTGTTACTTACCCACGTGTGTTTTTATTATATGACATATTTTGTGTATGGTTTTAATTTTGACAGGTTGCCATAGGTTAGCAGATTACATGGAAGGAGTGAGGGGTAACTACGAGGCTACTGCACAGGTGCTCAAACACAACTGTGACAAACATACTCACGCGGAAAGCTGCTACAAGCTGGGTGCATATCATGTCACAGGCAAAGGTACAAGTGATTGATGTTTCTGTCTGAATGTCTATGGAAATGTGCAGCTTATAATTCAAAGTATATCACATCATCTGTCTTTCTGGGCTGCACAATTAATCGAATTTTAATTGCAATCACGATGTTGGCTGCCATGAAGAAATAAGCTGATATTTTAGCTTCGGGGATATTAACATTTAAAAAGCCGGCAATTGTGCATGTCAAATCAAGCACTTTGTCATCCAACCACCAGGGGGCATGGTTTCCCACATGTTTGCATGGCGTAAGCTGTTTTTCTCACCCTAATATATTATTTACCAGTGTGAAATGGTGTTGAGTTTCACACCTGATTCCTAAAATATACAGTACTAGCTTTCAGTTGGGACCTATTTAAAAAAAATCGTATTGGCAAAATAATTAGAATAAATTCGGTTTGAAATGATCGAAAAGTACATTTTGAATGGTAATTGATTAAAATTTGCTTAAAAGTAAAGAATGTGCTTGGTTTCAAAGTAGGCTTCATTTTTTTTCATTGATTTGCACTCAGCAAGTAAGTTAACTGTTGCCCTGTTTGCCAAGTTTTCGCCATGTTTTGGGTGAATTTAATAATTTACTTTATTTTTTGTTTATTATAGTTATTTGTAAGTGTCAAAGCTTGAAACCTTGTTTAGATACTGCTTGTTTAAAAAAAGAGCAATAAATAAACCTAAAAAATATCGAATAATCAAAAATGATGAATAATCATGATTTCAATATTGACCAAAATAATCGTGATTATTATTTTGGTATCAGTATCTACTTTATAGTATTTTGTGTGTGTGTGTGTGTGTGTGTGTGTGTGTGTGTGTATAAAAAACAAAATACTACAAAGTAAATACTCTCATATCTAAATGTCTAAAATAGTGACCTTGTTCTTGTAAAGTCAGAAATGTTAGTGCTTTTAATTTTTGTTCTATCTTTAAAGAATTCTAATCATGTTTTTCTCCTTAGTTTTTGTCTATGTACATTTTCAAATCTTAAATTGTGAACACAAATGTTCCCTTCAGGTGGCGTGAGTGAGTGCCTGAAAAGTGCCTATTCATGTTTCATGCGAGCATGCAACGTCGGCGGGAAGAAGTCCATCGACGCCTGCCACAACGTGGGTCTGCTGGCTCACGACGGGCGGGCCATGGAGGGCGGCTCCCCCGATCCCGATGCTGCCCTCCGCTATTACGAGAAGGCGTGCGCAGGCGGATTTGCCCCGTCCTGCTTCAACCTCAGCGCCTTGTACATCGAAGGCAACGCTAAAGGCGTCAAGCCGGACATGGCAACGGCGCTCAAGTATGCTATGCGGGCCTGCGAGCTGGGACACGTGTGGGGATGCGCCAACGCCAGCCGCATGTACAGGCTGGGCGATGGCACAGAGAAGGACGATAAGAAGGCTGAGGAGCTGAAGAACCGGGCCAGGGAACTGCACGGTTCACAAAAGGAGAAGCAGCTCAAATTTGGGGAGTGACAAGAAGAGACATGTGTAGTGTATACATGTGTGTGGGGGTCCATCTTTTACTGAAATTGTAAAAAAAAAAAAAAGAAAATTGTGAAATTTTCATTGACTTAAGAGTCTTGTGTACTTAGTCTGCAAAATTATTTAATTTTGGTAATGATGTGGAAAGGTGGTAAAGAGAAAGAAAAAGCCTGGAAATATCAACAAAATGTGTCCCAAGTATTGCTCTGAAAAACGTCATGTGAAGAGTGAACCCTATCAACGATAATTTCTCAATTTATATGGTTCCACTGTGTGGCAAGTTTCAGATATTGCGAGTGGGTCTGGACTGTTAAAAAATACCTATTTATTAATGTACACTTTTATAAAAATCTTAAATTCAGTACCTATGCTAATGCATGTGGGATACTGCAGTGTAGCATTTGGGCCACCGGATGGCGGTAGCGTAAAAGGCATGCCTTTAATCCTATTAAGCGACTTTATTCAATTGGACCCTACACAGTGTTGTAACGATTTGCAAGCTTTCTTGAAATTAGTTTGGCATCATACCATCGTCCTTGCCCATGAGAGCTGCATACTTAACCATCTCAATGGACATTCCCATTTTTCAGCCTAGCGATATCATAGCACGGAGACGTCACATCCGAAGAAGTCCCCATGATAGATTAGATACCAAAGAAGAAGAGGAACCAGGGCAAGCACCGCCCCTCCTCAGCTCATCCCCTTGGTCCTCATTCAAAACAGAACACAGCTGTTGTTGAGGGTGCACCGCCCGCTCCTCTTCTCTATCCCTCGGTAACAGCCTACTACTAAACCCCCTTAAAAAAAAAAAAAAATCCCATGAACCCGCTGGAGTATCAGACACAGGGAATAACTGCATCCTTTGCCTGTCCGGTGAGTGTTGTTTTGTTAATTCGTGTGCAGTTTTTCTTCAACCGTCGAGTTGGTTTGGCTACGCTAACGCAGCCTAATGTTAAGTGCAGCTTTATTTTTTTTAAAGAGGGTATGTTTGTTTTGACGTACGGCGTCCTCCATCAAAGCGGTCAGCGTGCACGAAGCGTGCAGTGACGTTGATTTGAAGATAAGGGATGTGTTTTTTTGTTTGGTTTGGTTTTCAGTCTAAATGTGCTTTGATATGGTTGTGGGGCACGGAGGCTGTTTATATTATCAGCCTACCTGAAGACAGTACACCGAGGTCACACACGCACACGCACGCCATCGGAAACCACCACGGAAGTATGCGTTCGATTATCGCGTACAATAAATCGCGCGCTCCCCTCTGCTCCAGTTAGCCACATGCTAATCTCGGTTATAAAGACATTTTTGGCTTTTGTTATGGTGCCACTTGAGTCGCATTATGGCTGATTGTTTGTTTGCGAACCCATTTGCGTGCTTTCTGCGGCAACTTCGTTTGCCCGGAGGCAAGAGCAGTCTTGAGGTGGAACCCCCTGCACGGTTAACCCCCGGGGGAGTTCTTTGGGTGTGGCGGAGGTTCTCCCACACACAATGCTGTGCACCCACCCTCCTCATGTCTTGTTTGCCATGAGTGATTCTTTATCTTGACACGCCCGACTCACGAGTTCTTAAAAAGAGGTAGCAAGCATAAACGAGGGCATCTAAACCACCTTGTCTTTATTTGTATGAGTTTGGGGTTTCCCCAATTGAAGGGAAACCGCAAAAAAATGATTTTATGTATTGTAGTGTTTCCCCAACATTTGTGGAGCCAAAACACACATTTCAGGGTTGATCATCAAATAAAATGGAACAAAAGTGGATACGCAGGGCAAGTATGACATCTAATAGAGGAGCAATAAATTGTTCTGTGTGTCTATAAATGACGCTGACATAAATAGGATATTTGTATTCTGACCATTCAAATTCAATAATTTCACACATTATGGTTGGTAATCCCAGATGCTGAATTCGTGCTGGTGTCATCAGGGACAATTTAAAGCTTCTCATACTCGTCAGGGTTTGTACAAGGTAAAAATCACTAAAACATTTGGCAAATTTTTTATAGCATTTTGGAAACTTTGACGTGAACGTGCATTTTTTCGAATCTGTATGCCTCTCAGTGGAATGGGGGCTTATGATCAAAACATTAGGAATTCCGACAGAGCATTTGATTGCTGCGGAAATGAGTCGGTTGGATAAATCCATTTTTGAGGCAAAAGGGGAGTGTTACTGTATATTGTCCTAAAATAATATATTACAAACAAGTACTTTCCTGCTTGACTAAAGAAAATAATATAATAAAAATAATGCATCAACATTTTCAGGGTGCTTGGAGTCACATTAAGGTGCTCAAGCACCCTAAAAAAAAGATTCCCAAACCGGTCTTCCAGAGAAAAATTCTCAAGTGGTCAGTTAGCAAATTTGTTCGCTAATGATTTTCTCAAATGAAGCGACCATACTTGACGCTGCAGGCCGTGTCAAGTGTGTGAGTGCCTTATAAGTATCAACACACATTAATGTAATGCATTTTGTTGTCAATCAATAATGGAAGCATAGAGAGTTATTGTCTTTAAAGTGCATATTTATTTGCTGTTAGACAACTTGCATGTTTGAGTAATGTGTTTTGCGAACTGTTTGCTGTCATTTAGACAAATTTCAAGGCTAAATTTATAAAGCATATCCACCCTAAAAATGAAAATTCCACGGAACTGTTTAAGATTCCAGTGCTGGCCGCTCTGCCACACTTAACACATGTGGTCAAGGGTTCAAACTCGTGACCGGAATGCTCGTTGCTGCTGCGTGTCGTCGTAATGCTGAAAAGGCAAAATCAATCTTGATTGGCTTTAGCTGCCCTGCATTTCCTCCTTCTCCTTTACCGATGAGTAATTTCTTCATTGCACCCAAAATGTTCCCGTCTTTACGTTGGATAAAAGACTAACGTAACAAAAAGCGAAGCCCTATGAATAGTTTCCAGATGTACTACTCTTTGATTAGATGTCATCTTTTCACCACACCTGCTTGTGTTAACCAAGACAAGATGGTAGCCCTGCGATTTTACCGACCTTCCCGTACCTTCTGGACACAGCTAATCCTCTCCACGCCTGCCCCGTTAGGTTCCATCTGTTGAATGCTGTCGTGTAACTGCTCAGCCCAAGGCCTGCAAATGTGATTAGTGGAAGATTACATCTGTGTGTGCATGAAATGGAACTCTGAACCTGAGCCTTGTGTCGGCAGAGAAAATGATCAAATGCAAGTAGGACTTTTGTGTCCACAAGTTCACATTGAGCTTTTTCAACTTTTACTATCTACTGTATACTCTGCATTGATTACATCATGACTTGCTTTGGCTGTTTAATTTCCTACAAGAATACCAGAATGACTTCAATATGATGAAGAATTACTTCAGGATTTATTAGAATGTTCAACAGTTTGCAGCGAGTAAAACAATGATGTTCCTCAGTGGAATAGAATGTTCCTCATAATGGACAAGAACATCAATAATGTTAACAGCTCCAAAATGGAACAGAATGTGACATTCTGGTTCCATTTCTGAACGTTCTTGTTGACTTTAGTCTTGTGACTGGATTGCAACAACTCGAAAACAAAGAATGATGTTCTCAGAGTGGCCTATAAGGTCATAGATCTTAGACTTGCTTAAATGTCATTCAACAATCCTGTAGTTAGTACCAATGTAAAATGACATTTTGATATTTTAGCTCACGGGTGTCAAACTCACGGCCCGGGGACCAAATCCAGTCCGCCACATCATTTTGCTGATGCTGATTTGACTTTCAAGTTTTTCCAAAGGTTTTTTTTCCCCAGTCATTCTGAGAGGTTTACGATTTTAATCGCCTTAATAAATTCTGCAAATATTTATTTGAAGCACAGGTGTCAAACTTAAGACTGGGGGGCCAGATCCGGACCGCCACATCATTTTTTGTGGCCCGCTGATTTGACTTAAAGTTTCTGGCTACAGTACCAAACTTGTAAGATGTGTTCAACTTCTCAAATTTTTTTTTAGATAAAAAAATCTTCCCATTCTCTCTTTTGAACTGTTTTTACAAGCCTCTGATTTCAAAACTAGCTAAGTGTATGACGAACGCACTTAAAATTTGATTCAAAGTCATTCCAACTCTGACAGAAACTAGAACTACAATGTGGCTCAGATTAAAAATGAGTTTGACACCCCTGATCTACTGTATTTTCTGCAACATAAGATGCATCGGATTATAAGGCGCACCTTCAACAAATGGCTTATTTTAGAACTGTTTTCGTATGTAGGGCACACCGCATTATAAGGCACATAGAAAAGAAGCTACATTATTGGCTGGGGTTGCATTTTGCAGCCAATAGATAAAAATGTCAACAAAACAATCAAATTAGTCAATTAATATTATTAATAAACAAGCAGACATTAAGAATACAGATAATTTGTGGAAAGTACTATCTGAAGAATGGGGGGGAGGTAGTTTGTACCGTTTGGATAAATACCAAGACAATTCAAGAGTTTCAAATATGATTCAATTAACTTAAAATTTTAAATGAAACTGCATCAAAAAACTTCAGATATGTTGTTTTGTTGATTTAAAAACAGTTTCTGCATTTCTTTTATATAATCGCTGAAATGCAGTTAAAAAAAAAAATAGACAAGTTCTCGGGAGTGGATTAGGAGACTCCTCAAAGTGCTGCAGAATGTTCCTGAAATGGACCCGAAGGTTCTGTTCGATGGACAAAAGAATGCCCTCATAGTTCACCAATTTTGGCTCAAAATGGACCCAACGATGCTCTTACTGATGGATGAAAAATCAAGCAGAATGTCATCAATGTGGCCAGCTGGTTCGCTACCCTCAGATGTTGCCCCGGGCTTCCCTCAGGATACCATTTGTGCGCATCCCAACGGCGTTTTTGGTTGCACATTATGACCCCACTCGCCCACCTTCCCGACTGTTAATTTGGTTGCTCAGTTGCCAGGGTAACGTTCAACATTCATCAGCATGTTTGTTCTGCACAAATGAAGGTGTAAAGTCACACGGTGTATCTGTGTCATTATTTCTGCCAAGCCAGATTGACTTGTGGTGTGACGTGAGGTGTTCCTGGCTGTTTCCTGAAGCGAGCGTCAAAGACGCTTAGATTAGTGATTTTTGGATCTGTGGGAAGGAGGTCAGATGTAACGCATGCACATCTCGCTTTTGCTTGATGCAGAATCTCAAGAGGCTGACACCCGGTTTTACCCATTATTTTCGCTAGCGCTGAAAGCGCTATTGCATTTACCTGTGCGCGCTGCAGCATATTTTTTTCCCCTCCAAAATGAGTTGAGCGCTGCATATGAAGCGTTGTATCTGGCCCATTTTACCCTCTTGCACATTCTTCCCCAAGGCCATGCGTGTAAAGCAACTTGGCGACACGAGGAAGAATAATTTCACAGTTAATTTCAACTAAGTTGGTGGGTTGTAAGGCTAAAACAAAAATCAGGGCACCGTCATTGTGTATATTGGCTTTATTTTCGCGATTTTCTTCACGGTAGTCATAGTAAGGGAACAAAAACTACACAATGAACATTTTATTCTGTTCACTTCCACACAATAGACATAATAATAAAGTAGGCAATAAAAAAAGTGCAAAATGCAGAATATAAAAATGCTCATCTTTTATGTAAAGGGGACATTTAAATGAAATGATCTTAGGGTGAAAGGGTGAGGGTGAAAGGTGAGTTCAGGGCTACTAGTGCCTGAAGGTCTTTTACGGAATGCAGAATGTCAGCTATGAACGTTCCATTCCACTTGACACCTTTGAGCTGCCAGGCCATGTGGTCTATCTGGAATGATTGGCGTGGCGGAAGTTTTATCTGTGCTCCGCTCGTACGTGTCAGTTGTGAAACAGATTACCGGTAAAGTGTGATAAAAGTTTCAAACAATTAGCCGTATGGTTTCAAATGTTGATTCATTTATGGGCGAGTGTGATGACAACGGCGTACTTGACCACGATAAGATTTGAATGCTTTCCTCTCTAGTTTATGAAGTAAAATCTCAAGCCCGCATTCACAAGCGAAGCCCACCGACCGTCCCGTTTGTTTATAAACAGACAAGCGTCACTCCCTTCCACTTCCCGTGTACTTTTTATGCGGTATCAGGTGCTCGTAACGCGCCGCTTTAACTATCTGAAATCCTGAGTGTCTCCAACGTAGTAGACCGGCCTATGTCATGGAAACTTGTGACTACAAAAGATCTGATGCATACAAAAAGCATTTTAATGGGGCCCATTTTATTCCTCCCGGGCCTTAAGTAAACTGTGCAAGTCGATGACGAGGCTTTACCCTGCCAAAATTTTAATCCCGCGCTCCTTCCTTGTCTTCTCCCAGTTCTGCTTGTTCAGATCATTTACATTAGGCAAATCCCCATGTCATCTAAAAACTCCATTTAGGTTTTGTTCAACTTGTTTTGTTAGTTTTGGCAGACGTTGTTTTTACACGTAAGCAGACGCTTGTTCTTGCCGGTTTACAATTATAGGGTTGTCGATACAACATATTTTTAGAATCAGCTATACATTATCCCGTTGATGAATCTTACAAATTATTTTGCACAAAAGTCAACATTTTACCCCCCCCCCCCCCCGTTTACTGTCAATAACTAATTATTGTTGTGAATTTGATATTGTTTAGTTTTTTTTTAAAAAAACAACAATAAAATAAGATGACACAGGAGGGACTCGTGGACTCATTAAATTTTGAAATTGATTTAGGTTACTGTGTCGCCATCAAGCAGATGCTTGCAAACGTTTTGAACAATAGATAATCAGCATACACAAAACTGAACGATAATATCTGTTGAGAGGCTGACATCCAAGGGTTCGGACAATTTTAATGCGCTCTAGGGTTGTTCAATTTGAAGAAAAAAAACTCTTTGATTATTAAAATAGTTGTCCATTTATTATTTTTTTAATCAATTAGTTTTCAATTAATCAATTTAATTTTGACGGCTGTGCGTATAATTCGCTCAAGACAGGATTTACTTTTCAGATCCAATTTCCGATATTATTAATTGTTTACGTTACAATCAAATTTGCACCACTTGAGAGCCCAAAACAAAAAAAAGACATGTTGTACTATAGCCATAAATTCTGCATAAATGATATCCAGATTTCTGCAGTGCTTCACATCAGAAGTATTATCTTTGTGTCAAATCAAAATAAAACATTTATCATAATTTTATTACCCTTTTATAGGCTCTATGGATCAAATCAATAACTGAATCTTTAATCACTTTATGTTTTGCATTTTCTGTGCTGTCAATTTAAACTGTCCTGTTTGTAAAATCCGAGTCATCGATTAATGGATAAAATCATTGGCGGATGAATCGATCTGTTAAAATATGAGTTAGTTGCAGCCTTACTTTGGCCACATGAGCTCGGCCAAGATCCTCTGTTAATGAGGACAAGTGTCAGCCAAACGAAACATCTGCAGGGTGTTGAGAAAAAGACGCATGTTCATTTTTCAGGATATGATCAAGCACTTTTGTTGGTGGCAACTTGGCAAGAAATTGCGCCACAGAGACTATCGCTGTAATTAAGTCTATCGGGATAAAAATAACAGGCTGAAAGCGGTCTGTTTTGTTTTTTTTCTTCAGACCGGGATGGAACGTTGAAATACATGAACGCTCATGATTCGAGGATTTTTCAATGTCTTATGTTCACTGTCGAAATATTCAGCTCGTGCAAGCATAAATTTGCCGAGGTAGAACAAGCATTTAAATAAGAGTTGATTGAAACCTTTAAAATTAAAGACAGAATTTCAATAGGAAAAAGGACTTGTTGCGTCAAGCACTTTGACTAATTATAATAATAATATGGAATTTGAAAAAAATACAATGATTTTGTGTGTGTCCTTGTGTTTGTGCTGTGATTGCGTGTAAGTGTGTGTTTTAGGCCGCAACAGGGCGTCTCCTGCACGCGTGTGTAGGATTGTGTTTGTGTCTGATTTTGTGCGTGTTTGTGACCCCTTGATGACCTTTTTAGTGGGGAAGGAGGCTTGACAAGGGATGCAAGGGGCTCGTTTTGGGGGGGGTCAAAGTACAAGCGATACAGCTGTTTCCTTGCAAGTCTCAGCTGTTGCGCCGCTTCCATTTCGTACACAGACACGAACAAGTACACACTCCTCAGACAAACATGCGCTCACACGCGCACCCACAGACACACGAAGAAATCAATCTTTCTTAGCTGCTATCTGATGGGACGCGAAAGAAGCACCCCCTCAGATATGCTCACACACACGGGCATGTCCACATTAGGAAAATGATCTCGTCGTCGTCTTCCCCTTTCTCGGTCTCGACCGCGTCTCTTAGTGAGACCTCGCTTGTACTTTTACTTCCTTTTTAGATCATTGCCACATCGCCGTAGAGCCTCCAAAGTCAAACGTCCCCAAAGCGGTGCAATCGGGAGGTCACCCAACCTTAAACATTCAACTCTTTTAGTTGTAGTAGGATAAATGCATATATGTTCATCATTAGTCCATGTTAAATAACATGACGTAAACAAATATTTGATTTATTTGGAAATTCAAGCGACCCCACCAAATAAGACTGAATGGTATCTTGCTTGTGACTAGGCTTACTGTATACTCCCTGCAGCGGTGCGGTCGCCTTTTGCGTTTCAAGTTGTAATGGTGTGTTTTATCGGACCCCCGAGACTGGGCGATGCCATGTTAGAGGAAGTCATGCGTATTTGTACGCGTGCGCGCCGATTCAAGAGGCTCGTGATCTCCGCGTTGCTCTATTAAGCAGCTTCAAAGTGATTTGAGATCAAAACTAATCTTACGAAAAATATATTATGAAAAGTCTGATGGCACAAGTTATAACAGGTCTTCCTGCGGTTGGCTGGGCTGTTATTCACCAGGCCGCACCAAGACCGTCGTTTATCTTGGCTTTAAGATGCTGATGCTGTAATTCATTACATTTAAAAAGGTATATCAATTTTGTATTCAAATTTGTTCCTGTCAAGATTGATCCTGGCGTTACAACGTCTATAGCAGCTTTACATCCAAACAGGCAGTTTTTGACTTATGCATTATTTATTGAAGGAAGTGAGCCGAGAAGGCTGACTTAAATGAGGCCAGATCCTTGCTGCAAGATACCCTGCAGATTTTGCTGTTAAATATTGGAGACATTTTTTGCCCCCGATCATAAAAATGTAGGTGAAACCAGAGTCGAGAGGATTTTCATAGAGAAACAGAAAGTACCGAACAGTTTGTGCATCATGATGTTACGCATCGATGCCAATTGCATTTGTTCCTTCTGCTGTGTGCACCTTGACCACTAGAGGCCAGTATAAACATAGACGTATATGAATTACAAAGAAGAGTTTCATAGCCAAGTGACTCAGTAAGTTGCTATAATATTTTTATTTTTTCGTTTATTGTTGTACAGTCTGGTTACATGTATTGCTGCACCTTTGTTGTTCACGTAGCCATTGCTTAAATGGTCTCTTGCGATGTGAGGATTTTTTAGGTGTGTGACATGTGTTTTGTTGGCGAGTTTAACTTATTCACTGCATTCCACTCAGTAAAAATAAGTCTTGGACATCTATAGCCGTCCTTGGTAGTCAATTGGAGAAGTTTTACAGTTTACAACGTTTTCTGCTCTTAAACAAGGATCTGAAAAGAAGGTTTTGTTTTGTCACTCCTACTTGTTTGTTTCTTGAGTCCTGAGCATAAGTTATAAGGTCTGTCAGGTTGAAACACGTCATGCCTCTTAAATCCGCATCTTACACAAGAGCCCTTCGGGCCCACCCGGAACTTCGTCCTGGGAAAAGCCGAGCGTCCGTCTCGGGTTCCAATAACTGGGATGGCGCAAGAATAAACAGCTCCAGTTGAGGAACGTCCATGGGTTTTGTTCCTTATGAAACAACTGGCTGTATGAACCTGATAAACTCATTGAACGCAACATTATTTATGCCTCAACCTCTAACTAGATCTGATATAATAGATGTTATCACATTATCAGCTGTATCATTGGATTTGTTTGTAATTTGCTGTTATGTCAAACTGTACTGCGTCATGCTCTTCTTAATGGAGACCTTATATAAAAGTGACGAGGACTTCAACTATGAAGTAATTTTGATATTCAAATGTCTTACAGAAAATTCAAATCAACGATTCAGATTAAAAAAGAAGAAAGAAAAACAAAAGTTGGGCTTCTCATCTGGTTCCCATTGTGTTTCATTGTCATGCGCAACATTAACAATTGTTGCTTCGATTGGCTTGACATTTCTTTAATAAGCGGGGTATCCAGGGCAAGACAAAAATCCCTTTTTGAAAACGATTTAACTGAGATGCCCTAAATCACTCGAGGACTCGATTTCAGCCCTAAAATTGACTCGCCCACCCTTCAAGTGTGAAATTAACAACCCAGGAAAGTATGCTCTGAGCCGCCTATTTCTGAAAATGCGTCTTTGAGAAATCCCTTATCACAAAGCCATTGGGGCTAGGTTCTATTGTGGAAAAAACAACCGGAGCGGGGAAATTGGTAGCAAAGTTTGTAATGGGATATTCTGCATTGTCTAACAAGCCGGACGACCACATCTTGCCTTGGTGAAGGAGGTCTGGACTCGGTGTCATTCTAGCGATCTTTAAAAACCAAGCTCTTTAGTTTTACTAGTGAGGCCGTGTTGACATTAGCCAATCCTTGGAGACTCATCGAGGAAGACATTGAGATGCTATCTCGTTTCCTCTGACCGCATCGCCGCCCCGCATTGTTCCGCTGCCCTTTCCTCGTTAACAGTCCACGCACTGCCACCATTTCCTCCCCCTCGCCCCTCCTTTTCCCTTTTCCTCCATTCATCTGTCAGCGTTGCTTCTCGTCGGGCGCAAGCGGACTTGAACTTGGGCTCGCTGCCCGCCGGCCCGGGCAACAAATCGCGCAGCGCCGGCCGGCCGCATGCCGCCGCTTACGCGCTTGGCACTGTGCCCACATCTTATTTACTGCGAATCAGAAATGCGGCGGGACTCCAGTCGAGTCAGACTGGTCAACAATTTTAGAGAGAGGCCTGACTTAGGACTGGCTACAGTAATAAGTTGTATCAACCCCCTTGAAATTATAGTAGGGACTCGTCTAACCTTGAGTTGAATTTTGAGTTACTTATGATTTGATGATGTGAGACTCATTTTCAGTTCCGCCGTGAAGTAGAATGATGTAGTTTTGAGTTTGATTTCTATGCTGATTAACGTTAGAATTGTAATGCCAGTTGCAACATTTTTTTCTAGTTTTGTTTTGTTTTTTCCTCACAGCTAGTGCAGCAAAATTCCCCTGATTGGTTGTTATAAGACTGTAATAAGAGGGGATGATTATTCATGAAATTCTAGTGCTGTCATTATTGAATCACTGTGGAAGTGATCATTCCATCAATTGTTACATCGGTCGAATCATCGTATAAAATTTTATTTTGCGTTAAAGTGACTTGCAAAACTAATGTTTGCTCATTGAGATTTTATTTTGTAGTTTTTTGTGAAAAAAAAAATACTGTACTTTTCCAATATTACTGTTTTCTGTCATACTCAACAACCTTTTGAAACTGATTTTTTCAGTGGTTCGATTATCATTTTCTCAAAGTAAAATTATCGTATTTTTCGGACTATAAACCACAACTTTTTTCCTCAAGATTTGAGCCCTGCGGCTTTTAGTCCAGTGCAGCTTATCTGCAACATTTATTTATTGATTGATTGATTAATTTAATTAATTTTTGCTGGTGCGGTTTACATACCGGTGCAGCTTATAGTCCGAAAAATACGGTAGACATCTTGTTTTGATTAAACACAAAGCATTTATTTATGATTTATTTTATATTTTTAAGAAATCAACATTTTCATATCTCAGAAACATGACGTGAAAGAGAAAAACTGAGATCAATTTTGGAATCCTGGCGATATTCCATGTGTGATGTCGGTAGTGCGACTTTCACTGGACTCATTTGAAAAAAAAAGAACCCGAGACTGGTTATTATTCACGTTGACGTCTCAGCATCCTCTCCCGGCACGGCACGTCCTCCATTGACCGAGGCGGGCCCGAGCCCTTTTGCGAAGGTTCTAATTATCAAAAGCAGAGATCTGTAAAGGAACGGAGGTAGGAGGAGGAAGAGGGGTAGACGCATGTCTAAAAAAAGCATAATCACACCCCATGGTGCAAGCGGCTGCCAGGATACAGATTTAGAAGCGGCAGAATTTGACCAACATGTTGGATAAACCACTTTGCCGTTTCGGCACGCGACAAGAAAGCATAGTCAGAGTCATGCTTTTATATTTTCGGCAGAGGAGTTTTTTTCATGCATATATATTTACTGTAATTCTATCTTCGCTACTCTGTTAATGTTTGTTATTGCGGCTATAGCGTGTCGACAACGAATTTAGACATCACCCACGGAATGGAAATTTGTCGTAAATCAATGACTCCTGTATAATTTATTAATGAAAGTGATTCTGAATGCATAAGGCTCGCTTGTAAATTTGATTTATTGATGACTCGAAAGTGCCCATAGGTGAGAATTGACATTCGTTGAAATTGATATTCGTTTAAATGCACACACACACGTCTTGCCAGTGTGTGTTGTGTGCAGATTTTTGTTGAACTAAAAGTTTAAAAAACGTGTTTTATTTCCATATTTCTTATAAATTTTTCAAAATTGATGATGAAGACTAGGCACTCTTCCATATCACGTCAGAAAATCTGCGAAAAAGGTTGATTTTATTTTTTTTCCAAAATAAAAGTTGATGTTTACGATAGTCTTATCCTGGTTTAGTCTCAAAGTTAATCAAGTTCCTAGAAGACAAAAAGAAATCTTTAAATATAAAAAAAGGTGTTTCACTTCTACTTCAAACATTAGTAGAAAGCATATGACATCTGATAAACTTACAGTATTTTAATTGTAATAATTAAAGAAATACTCTATGGTTACTAATTAGAATCTTTGGGATAAAATGTAAAAAATCATTTAGATTTTTAAGCACACAATTGAAAATAAAACATACTTTTTTTTTTTTTTAACACTACTGATATTCTTATATCCATCGCATACCGTATAAAAATATTAGGGCACCAAGTTTTGCTATGAAGTAGGATACAAATCTGAATATTTAACGTTTGTCATAGCTATTGTGATATTTCTATGAATGTTGCAGAATTGATCATTTGAAAATACAAACACTAGTAGAGATTTTTAAATGTTACATGTGAAATTTTCGTCGTCACATACCTGAATAATTGATATTATTGAAGAAAAACTGTGATTTCAGAAAAGTGTTAGCCTTTCACACGAATCCATAGCTAAGAGCTAGCTGTCTTTTTCAAAACGGTTGGTGACCCCTGACTTGGATCACTAGCGCTCTTTTTAGGTGGACTGCCATGATTGAATTAATGAAGCGCTGCAGATAGACAAGCTCTGCTGCTCGACAAAGAAACCCCGCTGGAGTTCGTAATCAGCGACGTCACATGCGGCGGCGTGCTTGGAAAGCAAAAGAAGAGGGTGCAGCTTTTAACGGACTGTCACATCCTCTCTGCAACACACTGACCCAGTTTTTTTTTGTTTTTTTACCCCAGCCTGACATTGGCGCAACGTGCTGCTTCTTTGACGCATCACGTCCTACTGCGGCCAGACTAAACAATGCATGCATGCGTAGCACGCTAACTTTAAACACACCCACTCAAAATGTTGTAACATTAGGAAGATTTTTTTTTTTCTTTGAAGCTTTGAATGTTTTTCTTAGGCATAACAAATGTACGTACAGTATATTTAGCTTCAATAGAATTTGTCCTCAGGTAAGATAAAAGATTGCCTTGCAGCCATGAGGTTTGTGGTTCAAATCTCAGGTAGCAGTCAGATGGATCTATGCGAGTTAAATAAGTTCAGTTATCTATGGCATATTCCTCCGAACACTGAAAAAATGGCCAGCGCGAATGACATTTAGTGGCCGCGTCACCGTGCAAACTCGCAAGCAAATTGATAGGCGACACTCGCGGGGGCCCCCGAGGTGTGAATGGCGCCTAAAGCGACGACCAACCCCGTTCCCTCTTGCACTCTGTGACCTTTCGCTGGAAGCGCCAAAGGGATATTTTCTTCGTTTTCCTCACCAGGCCTTAAATGTCCTAATCTCATGTTTGTTTCCCTGGACTTGGGACACATAAAAATATGCACAGGCGTAAATGGGAAACCGTCTGGGATTTATTGACGCACTTTTATGGCTACTTTGGAAGAAAGATACAATAAAACAACAACGCTAGAGTAATCATTAGCTTCTGGTAACACACCCAGTTTTTTCATAGTTAAGTTACCAACTTTGTAAAGGCACATTTTTTTATACAGATCTTGGATTTCTTCTTGAATTTTTTTAAAAATTATTTTTAATTATAGTGATTATTTTTTCTGATGTTACATATAAAATTGTAAACATGGTTAAGTATTGTATAAAACGTGTGTTGTCTATACTTCATCTTTAGTTTTTTTTACCCTGCATATATTTCAGTATGGTCCGAAGGCGTGTCATTTATTCAACAATTTATCAATTATCAAATTAACCAACTCCTACTTTAATAATCAAGTAATCATCTAGAGCCATAGCTTAACTTAATTTTAGGCTTTACCTCAGTGGTCCCCAAACTACGGCCCGCGGGCCAAATCCGGCCCGCTTCCGCATTTTGCCCGGTCCCAACAATACTAGACGTATGTTTTTTTTTTTTTTTTTTTTTTTTTTTTACCTACGCTGTCAATAGAATAAACGATCACGTTCAGATAGCTCTTGCGATCGTCACACTTTTTGTTCCAAACATCTGAGAAGAGTCATGTGGCCCTCGGGTGAAAAAGTTTGGGGACCCCTGCTTTACCTGGTAAATATTTTCTGATTTCTGTAGCCCTTAATTAAAAAAAGACGTTTTCAATCATCTATTTTTACTATGGTAAGCACTTACTGAAACGGTAACTGAATCACATTTCAAAAGTTTGGTGAGTACATCAGTCCTTCTCATGGTTATTTTTTGTTTGTTTTGAGGTTTTTTGTATTCGCTAAACAATAGTAAATTTGAATAATTTGTTTTAACATTATTTGGGAAAAATTTTTGCAATGCAATTTAATTCAAAATAAAACTTGATTTGATTATCAGTAGAATAATCAATTCTAAAAAATTTCTGTAGTGACAGCCCTAATTATTAACACCACTTTTCCAGCATTATATATGAAATTGTAAATATGGTTAAGTGTTGTTGTACAACACATTATGTATGGTCTCTCGAGTGCATAAAAGTTGATTTTTTTTTTTTTCTTTTCTGATAAATGAGATGGACAGCTGTTGACAAAAGAGGTGTGCATTTTTTTTGCCGACAGGAACGCGAAGGCTTGTTTCACGGAATGCGTAGTCACATGTGCAATTACGCTCGGCCTGTGTGCGACAACAACTTGCAGCCAGCCTGCATGAGTGTGGATGTCATTTAACAGCCTGGCTCCAAATCTCGCCGACAAGCTTTGGCATGCCTTTGACTGTTTGTCACAGATAGTTTAATATTCTTTTTGTGTGGCGGTGGAGATTGACTCGAAATGCTGGTGACTCAAAAGGAGGAGGCGTCGGCTTTATGTGCGGCGCAGTTGTCGGATGCAAAGTGCGACGGGATGGTCGCTGACGGGCAGCGAACAAGCTTCGTTAGACGTTGATACGACCCGTCAGATAATCACACCTGCATTCTAGCACTATGCATATTCCATGCTCACATATGTATTTTTGTTATTTTGCAATACTGTTTTTTAAAAAAATCTTTAACAAAACTCAATGCAGCTATGTTCACCTTTTTGATTTTTGATATGATAGCGGTGGATGTCTCTTGTGAGGGATGTGAGTGTTTCTTCATAATTGTGTTTTTTAACACAAAAGTGGCTCTGCCAAATGTGGGTGCTGGTTAAAATTTAAATTTGTCCCACTATTAAGCAAAAGTGCAGAATGATGAGCTCACAGACAGGTTTGAAAAATTCTGCAACTTAACAAAATATTTCCATTGTTTACAGTTGCCATTTACTATGTTGTTTACGACTACAACTTGTGTACAAGCCTTAAAAAAACATCCATATTTCCATTCACCAGAAGAAGATCAGAAATCTTAATCCCATGTTTGTTCTGCTCGTGAGCTTTGTACACGCATCCCCATCCCTCATCTCCCTCTGGGATAACAACCTGAAGGGGATGAGGGATCTTAACCTCCAACTGATGTCCAAAAGCCTGCCAGCATGCAGCATTTGTCTGCAGCTGCTTTCCCTTTACCCCCCACCCCTAATCATTCCTTGTGCATAACAGTGCAACATGTTTCCTTTGCGCGCTGCGACACCTAGTGGCCACGAACTAATAATTCACATCGTATCAGGAATCCAGTGTAACCTTGATTGAGGTGAGGTTACATATAGTCTGGCACATAACTCAAAAATTGCCTCAGCTAGAAGGCTCAATCTTCTGATTCTCTCATTTGGCATCATGACACTACTAAAAATAAATCTGTAAAATTAAAAGGGTTTCCGCACGGATGGTATGTGACTTGACATGGAATGACCCAAATGGCATGAACTTGCAGGAAGCTATGGCTTATTTTGCCATATGAGTAACAACAAGTGGTGATTCTGAACTTGTCAAAAAATATAGTACATTTACATTTTTACTATGCAACACAAGCAATTTTTAAGAAACGTTTGATCACATTTTAAAACCAATCTCAGGTGTCTTCTCAACATGTTATGCTTTTGTCACCATCATTCAAGAGCCGAAATTTATGATAGGCTATGCAAAAAAACACACGATTTTCTTTCTCCCTGAAGGTTTTTATGCAGAGGTCTCTTGTAAGTAAGTCTGACATCATGGAGTTGGCGTTTTCACAAGGAACAGAAATTCAAGTGTAAAAAGTTCTAAAAATTCAAATAGTGTGACAAATGCAGGCTAAAGTTCAGGAAACGTCAACTTAAGTCCACTCATGAAGGTTATATTGCATTTTGGGTTCACCCTAGAACTTCACACTAAAGCCCAATAGCCCTTTTTTCCCATTTGTAGTTGTTGTTAAATAGAATCAATCACATACAAAAACACTGACTTTATCTTTTTCTTTTTCAAGTTTCAGCGTGCATCAGCGGAACACGACCTGACAGGTCAAGACAGCGTCACGTGGCGAGAGGCTGAGCTCATCTCCGGAATCATGCTCATCTGACACTCAACCGGTGAGCTGAAGAACCGCTCTTTGCGTGTCAGTTTGCTCCCGGGGGCTGTAAGCGGCCGTTACATGTCGTGTGATCAGCCAGTAAAATTTGTGTTTGCGTTTTAGCCACGTGTTAGTCTCAACATGTTCTTCCCATGCGGATAAACAACTTCAATATACCCTGGGAGAATTTGTTAGGTGTGTAGAGTAGTGCAGTGGTTCTCCAATGGGGGTATGTGAAAGTACTTCAGAAAAGCGTGAGATTTTAAAATATATTAAAAAATAGCTTCCATGTGATAACCCTTGAGGAATAATTGTTCATTTATAAAATATGTAAGGAATGTTAATGTTAATTTATAAAATATGTAAGGAAAATATACTGTAAGTTGATTATTATATTCAAAACATTGTAAGTTACTGCCCGCTCCCACACTTTTGGCCCTCATTTTTGGGAGAAAAAAGTGTGCATTATACTTGGGGGATTACGGTAATTTTTGGGGGGGTTTGGAAGGGTTATCTTTTTATTTCCTAATAGTGAGAGGGACTGCTATAGAAATAGAGTTCGAGAGTTTAGTAAAATTAGAATAAGGTATTTAAACTTGATTCCATTTTTTAAATCTCTAGTTTAAAAAGGCTGATTTTGTGTGTGTGTGTGTGTATGTGTGTGTGTGTTTTTTAAAGACTCGCTTGAATTAGCAACGCTGCATCACTCTCTTATCCAGCCTTAGCTTTTCCACCGCATCTATATGTTTGCAGTGACTCACGATTGGGACAACAGGGTTGTACTGTGATCCCTTTAGTGCAAATCTTTTCCTAATGTTCCTCTCGTACTTTCATTACCCATGAACGTATTCATATGATACGCACTAATTTCACTAAGACCTAATTTCAGTTTATCAATTCTCTCCACAATGTCAGTGAACTAATCAATCTGCCAGTGGATGAATTCAGCTTTGTTGATGTTGGAATGAGGCCAGCCACCAGGTGGTGCTGCTGCTCTACAGCGTGAGCCTCGTCTGCTTTATGCTATTTAATACTGTACTCTTTGTGTTGCTGTGATTTGTTAATTTGTTTTGTCAGGGCAGGGCGGGCTTTTGCTGCAGCGGAGCATGATGAACGACGGCCTCCTGCGCTAGAGCTGCATGCAGTGGGAATGATGGACTTCCCCAATGGCCAATCAAGCCTCGCCCTGACTGCTGCCACTGTCTCAGAGGTCAGGGCTCTATCACCAGTACCTCCTGCCAAGCATTTGCCCCCCCCCCCCCCCCCCCCCCCCCCCCATCCACAGTGCCAAATACACGTATCTACCTTGCAAAAAAATAAATAAATACGTGATGCATTGTTTTATCATCAAACAATCATTTTGACGAAACTGTGTGCTTTGTGTTCCAGAGGAGCAGCAGCTCAGAGTCTCTCAGTGACAAGGGTTCCTCTGAGGTGAAGAAGAGCTTTGATGCAGTTGTCTTTGACGTGCTGAAGGTCACACCGGAAGAATATGCTGTAAGTGTGTATTTGTGTGTGTGTGTTTCTGACTGTCCTTGTCCGACTAACCTGTATGCGTTTTTGAAGCGTAAGCACAAACATGATGTGCTGAGCTAAGGTGAAACAATGACTGTTGTTGGGTTTGAAAAGTCAAAGGCTGAGTTTTGGACTGAAGTGAACTTTCCATGGAAGTTTTGAACGCATCCCGACTAAGGATGGATGTACACTACTGACTTCAAATGACACATTTGGGATATGCGGAATATTTGGGATGGAGCCTGTTTAAATATAGATTTGAAAAAAATGCAAATGGGAATGCAGTGTAAAAGAACTAATGGGCTCTCCCGTCTGCCACCGTGACACCAATCAGTGTCATATATGCACCCACCTTTGAACAAACGATACAGAAAATATAATGCTAACTCTTAACAATAAATAGCCAAGTGTATCTTAAAGTGTGGTACAATGGCTCCCTCTACATGTACATATACAATCAGTGAATCAAATGTCGACCCTTTGCATGGGTAGGTACGGCGGTTCAGTTATATTTAACTTTGAAGTAGTATGCGGTTGCATATAGCCCTTTGTAACCGTTTTTATTCCTTCAACATTTATTTAATTTAACCAATGGGCAGTAAACTACACATATTTTGAACCAATACCTTGTTTTTCATTATCTTAGCCATATGGGATATGTATCATCTGAAATGTACATGGCAGATGAATGGTATTTAAAAAGGACTCGGGCAATTGAAATTGCAGCTTGAAAATCCGACTTTAATGGGAGTGACTTTGCTCAAGAGTGACTGCAATGTGAGTGCAGGCGTTATGGCCTTATTTTTAACCACAAGAGGGCACTCTAGCTTCTCGTCTTGATCTTGAACAGTATGAAAAGCAGTAGCTATTTTTGTGAAACTCTTCTAACGTTTTATGAAATTATCTCCTCCAGGGCCAGATTACACTCATGGATGCTCCTGTATTCAAAGCCATCCAGCCTGAGGTGAGAGAGTTTGTGAATGCATGCCAAAACAGTCATTATAATGTAAACGGGTTGTAAACAACCCAAAAATATTGCAAAAAATGTCAATCTCTCATACTGGGGAGAACAGATATCGAATTTTATTGTACAAGCCTGATCTCTGCAGTATTTATAGTAAGCTATATGTATCGACTGGCACCATACACTCAAGTAGTAAAAGTGACACAATTTTTCCCTGGTGAAATGGTATTGCATATATCTGAAATGAAAAGTGTGACTTGTAAGAATGTGGTAGCGAATATCAGAAATTCGCTTTTTGACAAGGCAAAACAAAAAATTATTTCTATTAAATTTCATGCGAGCTTTCCATTATCTGTATTGGGACATCAAGCTGGATAGCGAATAAATGCTTCAACAGCATCTGTTCTGCCCCACTTGATTTGTCATCGCTGCCCCTGGTTGCCGTGGTAACAAAAGCTCTACCCTCCCAAACCTGAGCGAGTTTGACAAGTGATTTTTAAGTGTCTTGAATTCTTTACTTGTTTGAAGGATATTGGAGACCATATCTCTAGTCACCTTGAAAGGGTTTTAAATTGTGGGAAAAACAAGTGCCATAATGTCTCCTTTTAATGGAGCCACTGGCTGAGGTTTACAAGCCCACGCTTATTGTGTTGGAATCTTGAAGTGAGAGCCGTCCTGTTGGAGACCAAGGCGATATGTAGAGGGGGAGTACTCTTGATTGAAAGTCTTATTTTCCACTTCCTTGTCCTTCGCATGGTCATATAATGCAAAAAGCAGGTGTGTGTGTGAGTGTGTGTGCGTGCGCCTGCCTGCCATCCCGATTGTGTTCCCTGGCCGGGTAAGAAAGTATTAAATAACCGGTTGTGTAATATTCTTTTAACTTGGCACTTGCTAAGTTTTGCACTGGGGAGCTTTCCCACATAATACATAATGCAAGTGAATTCGTTTTTCCATGCAATTTTAATGTTTTAAATGCTCATAAGCGAGCAGAAAAGTTAGCCATTGTGTAGTTAATCTAAAAGAAAGTAAAACTACTCACTTTTAGTAATAAAGAGCAGGAATTAAAAAGTGTTGGCATAGCAATCATCAGTACATAGTGGTTTAGTGTATTTAATTTGCATAATCTTTATTTTTTTTCTATTTGTGTAATTTATTTTTTGTTCTTACTTTACCCTAGGGTATGTAAACCTATGAGCACAATTGTATTTTTTTTTTTTCCCAAAAATGTTGATTGAACTTCAAAATGTTTGCCCTTACTTGGTTCCATTTACACAGGCTAGTTTGCTATTATAACGGATTTATAAGGCATCTTATCATTGTTCAATGTTTTCTTTTGGATAAAGGTTGTAAAACGGGAACGCGGGAAAGAATCTCTTCCTAGACGTGATGAGAGGATCTCTCTGTTTAGATGTCGTAAATTAAATTTCACGCGTTGCAGTGCTCCCACTCGTCCGCATTTGCTCTTCACTTGATATCAGATCAGACATTTTTATACGAAGCCCTTGCATAATCGTCACAAAAACAGCCCCAGCCGGTCTTCCTCGGGATTAATTCAAAGTGTTTGCGTTGATTAAAATGTATTCAGTAATGCAAGCTAACCTGCATTTGACCCCTTAGCTCTCAAGTCAATTTTGTTAACCGAGAATCACGGTGGTCTTGTGGTTAGCATGTCTGCCTCCCGTTAGCAATTTAAAAAGTGGCTTCCATCTATGTGGAATTTTTATGGAACGAGCGCTTCAAATGCCTTCAAAATCCTCAATAACAAATAAATTCATCAATAACAATAATAACACAATAATTTTCAAAATAATTGACAACCACTTTTGACTATTGATGAACTATTTGGAGACCTAGTTCAGTTCAAAATTGACCAAATTCCATCCATTTTAACGTCCCACCAGTAAAGTTTCTTCTGTAGTCTCCCATGGAAGCAGAACTACATTTGTGTTGAGTCAAAATAAAACATATCCAAACATTTGCTTTTACTTTGTAAATAAATGATCAACATGTTTTGGCATTATTTCCCCTTTTTTCGGACATTACAGACAAAGCCAGTAATGGAATCTTAATGTAGCCTTTTCAATGCACATTGGAAGTAATGTCCTGTGTCGAAATAAATTCTGATCGGATTCCTCAGTTAATTCCCAATGATCAACAGATTCCGTGATTATTTATTTATTTTTTGTCGCCCTGATTTCATTTGAGCTGTTTGCACACGTTTGCAAACACCACAGAACCCGCCGTAATTCCATTCCCGCGGGAGCTTTTGGAAATGTTTGAAACACCCGCCTTTAGGTTGAAATGTGCCCACCCATCAGTTTTTCCATCATACCTTCACTCTTGTCCTGACCTTCAGCACATTCTCCGTCCTCCCAGGATACCCATTTCTGCAGTTTTGCCACTCCAGAGGGCCAGCTATTTGTATAGCTGCTTCATTGGAGTGTATACAAGCCATAATCCGTCAGTTTTCCATGATATTCTCCCTCTGTCCATTCCCTCTACTATGTTCATAATAAATCACGTTTCGAGTCAGTGCCGCAATGATTTGAAACGGTTGACCGGCTTGTCTTGAATTAAAAAGCTCTGGGACAGATTCGTCATTTTTCTATACCAGGAGATTTGACTGTAGAATGTCCTTACAAAGTCTTTCCCTTTCACATTTTTGAAAGTTAATCATCTCAAGCTGGGAGTCGATGAAATATTAAGTGACAGGGAGCGTTTGCCTCTAAGTCACTCATGATCACATCAGCCTAGTGAGTTATGTAGTGAGTCCCCCGTCTGCCTAGCATCCTTTTTTAAAGTCCTCTGGAAACTCGGCTATCAGATTGCTTTTTATTGCGCTGCGTGTGCCTTTCTCACACGTTCACACTTTAGAAATCTCATGGACGTGTCAGGCTTGTAGATGGAAGCTTGTGTTTCGAGAACATGGCCTCCTGACGTCTTACTGGCTTCCAGTGCTAAACGCGAGACACAAAATGAGTCTTGTTTTCATTTACGGTGTAAGGTTTGACGTATAGTATATAAGCAAGGTTTCACTGTAAACAAAATATGTATCACAAAATGTGTCAAGAGTTTGTTCCTGGTAGTGTGGTTCAATTAGCCAGCGGTGGCCATTCATTTACAATTTGGAGGCAGAGGTATGAACATCCCCATAAATAATGTATTTCCAAATACAGTATACAGTTATGGCAAGTGTGCCAACGATTTAAATACAGCAAAACTTAATTTTACAGATGCCAGCTACTCGTGTCACCCATCACTGCCAAATTTTGTTTTTATATTTGCCGATAATAGTTGAATCCACAAATACAGTCCTGTGTTATTTCAAACTCAATTATTCTTAAAGGGGAAGTCAAGCCATGTTAGGGTTAGGGTGCATTATTTATCTACATTATTTATAATAATGCATTATTTATCAGAACGATGTGTTTAGACTGGTGGAGCCACATAGAACATTGTCAAAATATTTTTTGAGTTGACTTTTCCCCCAATTTTTCTGCGTGAATATATTTCAGGCTGCGACTCATTTAACACTTGATTAATCTGTTCATTTATTGATATATCGTATATAAAAAGGTCAGTTTAGTAATAGGACATTATTTTAAATTCGCAATAAAGAAAATGCAAAAATATAGTGACTAAAGATGCAGTTGCTGGGTTGGTCCATATTGCATCGGAAAAGGCAAACATTGTATTTTCAGAATAAAAACAAAAGTTTGTAAAGGTTTTATTTGGATTAAACATAAAAATAATAATTCTGCTCATGTGGAGGACTATATAAATCAGATATTTATCTTTTGATGGATTGCAATTCCGATAATTAGGATTATTTTAGGTAAAAAAAAAAAAAAAAACTAGGCCTTGAAACGAATCAATGATCAAAATGATTATTGATTGATTAGTTGTTGCAGCTTTATATGTTCAATGTACTCCAACTAGACTTAAACATTTTGATTCATATTGCCTTTGTGGGATATAAATCAAGGCACAAAACCCATCTGTTCGCATCATCTCATTGGGTGGTCATTTTGCCTCTTGTTGTCGACTGAAAATGACATCGTTGCCTAGCGCCCAGGTAACAACTAATCACAGCTCACCTCTTTTCTGGGTTTGCTTTTGTGATTCTCACTAGTTTAATCACGTCTGTCCATTCACATAAATAAAATAAAACAAATTGCATGTCATTGCCGTTCGGTAGACCAGTGACCCCTTAAATACAAAAAAGAAAAACGAGCTTTTACAGACGGCGTAAAGGAAGCAACGGTAGTATCATGCGTCTGAGCTTTCGCCGCACACTCGTTGGGAATCACTAATCTAGACTGCGGTGGAGGTTGCACTGCAGACTTGAAGCGATAACACGCTCGGTGTAATTTTACTGCTCTTGACAAACGATCAGTCCAGTGGCCTGTAGCAAAAGAGCGCCTGCTAAAGTCATCGCCTCCAACGGTGTGCACAGGAAAAGGTAGTAATGTCGGCTGGGACATAGAGCAGATCCCAGCCAGTCTACACTTCAGAGGCAGCGGGGCATTTTACGGCTGCCCTTATCCCTATCGTAACTCTCTCTTCCCCTTGTTGTTGTTTTTTGTCCAAACAAGAGGGAACAAGTAAACTTGGCGCGGTCCCACATCAGTCAAAGGTTCCGCTTGGTCCGCCGCAAGCTGATGTTCACATAATCAACAATCCCTGTTTTCCTTCCCGTTCGAGCGAATCCCTCCTCCTATCTCTGGTCCCTTGCCGCAAACGCGCTTGTTCAATCAATTTTTCCATCGTACCTCCACTCTTGTCCCGGCACGCTTCACGTGCTCAGGTCTCGCAGGGTACCCGACGCCGCAGGTTTCCGTTTCCGATGTAGACAATGGGAAAAGGAACCGCCGCCGTATCGCACATGAGGTCATCTGTGGTTGCGCTGCAGCTGGTTATCTTATCCTGCAACGACCGTTTATACGATACGTCTCGTGACGTGCTTTTAAGTCCTACTGGGCCCAAGTGTGTCTGGAGTCATTAGCTGATCATTTTGTCTCTAAAACAAGTTGACGTCAGTTCGTGGTAGGCCTCGTTTTGCTTTTAATGACCAAAATTTGGGCTTTTATGTGTCCAGCTGTGTTGGCGTGGGCTGCGTCTCGGCATGTTCCACAGATTGGGGCTCTTTATACTGCAGCGTGGTTGCTCACGTATACATCTTCATTCACTTTCAAATCAACCTCTTCTATACCAGTTCACTTCTCAAGCATTAAAACCTTCCAAGTTTTTTGACTGATTCAGCGGTTGATTGTGTTGTTGGCTGATCAATGAATCTAACTTTTTTTTTTTTATTGCAGCCTTATTTTCAAAACAGGACATCAGATCAAACTGACTGTAGAAAATGCACAAACATAAATGAATCATGATTCTGTTCCGATTTTGGTTCCACACAAGCCAAGAAGTTATCATTTTCCCATAGTACAGGGTGTTCCTGAAGTCTCGGGCAAATTTTAAGTCCTTAGATCTATTCAGCTATGAATGGCAGTAAGATGAAACTGGTACTATTTTAAAGCTAAATTTATAAGTTTATTTTGGTCTTTTTAAGGACTTATTCATTTTTTTTTTTTTTCAGATCCAGTAATCATGTTCACTCAACCAGAAAAGGCATTGTGCATCCTTGAGTTTGTCTCGATGTGTAACGGTACTCTCGTTGAACATCCCATATAAAATCTGAAATGCTTTTAGAATGTGACGTGTGCTTTTATGTATATCATTAAACGTTTTGGAGATAATGTCACTGTGTGCCCATCACATTTAGGACACCCTTTAAAAGTAAATGTAAATGTTTTATTTTGATTCAACAGAAAGTTCTGCAAATTATTTCAGAAATTCCAAAATATTTACAGTTGAGAGGCTGTAATAATGAGCATTTGGACAATTTATTTAAGGTCTCTCAATGTAATAAATTCAAGTAGTTCTTTATGAGTTACTTGTCGATTAATCATCTTCTCACCTAGTAATTCCAGTTGGCCCCTGATTGAAAGATAAGCATCATTTTCTGTGTGCTTGTGGTCAGAGGGTTTCAACCACATGCCTGTTCTGCCCAGTTGGTTGTCAAGACCATAGAGCACTTTTGTGCAAGAACAGTCATGTAACGGTATAGATGGCGGTCTGGAAAGAATGATGACTGACTTGGTCTACAGGGGCGAAGCACATTGTATTAAATAACCAGTTGACCTCAGTGAGACGGGCTCCTGATTTCTGGTGAGCCACGTCCTCCCTCCACACAGGTCTGTAATGAGCCTCCACATCCGTGTCTGGACCGTACCAACATCTTGGAATCAGTTTTTTGCTTTCACCATATGTTACAAAAACTGAGCTTCCAGTTTGGTCCGGTTTTTGAGACTAGAATATGCCATACAGATGGACACATGAGGTTATTGTGTCCAGTCCTCATACAGCTGGTCATTTTCTAACCCTGCTTGTAGCGCACCATGAAATGACATCAACTCACTCTTTTAATGTACAGGCCCAGTGGGCTTTTCCATGACAATAGGATCGGTTGACCTAGAACCCTGAATCAGTCAAACATGGTCGAGTTTGTTGGGCCTCAGTGGAGGTCTGTGCTCTACTCAATATACTTTTATGTTACAGCCGTTTATTTGCCTGCTCCCTCGCACTGGCCTGCTTGTAGACACATATTTAAAAAAAAAAAAAAAAAAACGCTGACTATGCTCAGCTCCCGGATGTCAACCCCCCCCCCCCCCCCCCCCCCTGATTGTGTGTGTTTTCAGGAGCTGTCAAGCTGCGGTTGGAACAAGAAGGAGAAGCACAGTTCGGCTCCCAACGTCGTGGCCTTCACTCGCAGGTTCAATCAGGTGAGCATGCGCATCAATCACAGTTAAAAGCCCTCCGGAATTCAAAGTTATCAGCAAACTGGCGGATTACACCTCATCCTTCCACCTTTGTCCTCCTTTTGGAGATTTCACATTGCAAATCATCACTTTTTTTTTTTTTTTTTTGCATCTGAACTCTGCACAATAACTTCGCTAGGTCAAGACCATCCTGATCATTAATCCGTTTCTTTCCCCAGTTCATAGGGATACTAAACTTCTTTGGCATGTTTCAGCCGTGAATATTTTGTTTGTACCTAAATGAATAATTAAATTATTTTTCATGTACATTTAATACCTGTTAAAAAAAAACAACAACTTCCGCTTCAAAACTGGCACTAAAACATGACATCACATGTACATAGGTAACAGTCAATCACAGCTCAGCTTGTCACATGACCAAACCCAGAAAACAGGTGAGCTGTGATTGGTTGTTACCTGAGCCTTGAGCATTCTGTGTCATTTTTGATTGTTTGCAAAAGGGAACGTGTTTTTAAAGGTGTTAATTGTACATACATGAAAAATAATGTCATCATCAAACTGCTAATCTGGAACAATTGCTAAATAACGTTAGTGTCCTTTAACTTTTGAAAGAAATCTATTTCAAAACAGTTTGAGATATGGAATAAAACAAATATTTCAGTCAACTTTTAGTTTAAAAATAGCAAAATTAATGCAATACAATGCTAGCCTAATAGCATAATACCCCAAGTCATTTTCTACCTTTTCAAAGCACAAGCGAAAACTGTGCTGTTCAACCATGAGAAAGGTTCAATTGCCTTGGTTCAACCTTTTATGGATCGCTATAACCTCAATTGTGAACATTTTAGATAAGCGTCTTGTAGGCAATGGAACAAAGGGTCACATTTTAATCCCATCCACCGGCCCCCTTTCAACCCTCTTTCGGCGCCTCCCAAGTGTAAACAGATGAGACCATCACGCAAGAATGCGTTGCCGGGGAAACCGAAACAGTCTTTACACGGCAGATCCCAAACGGCGATTCAAGATGTCGGGTGCTCAAATCTCAGCCAAGGAAAATTAGCCGCTCGGATAATTGGATTGGGCTGCCGGACTCCCGCCGAGCAGCAAAAACCCTCGTCCTTCACGCGTAGCTTTGTTGGCACCGCTATGCGCCAGGAATGGAGCCCGGCCATCCAATTAAACGAGAGGCACAGATAATAATTTACAGCCCGTGTTGACGAATGCGCAGTGATCTGACTTTATGAGTTTTGTCACAAACGCTGATGCAGTAATGACTTACATCCTGTAATACCAGATGTAAATGCCAGCGTTCCACAGATTAATGGACTTGCAGAGATAGCGGACTGTCATACACACCTTAGTCCATATAATCACATTTTCTCAATTGCATCGTTGGTTCCAGGTTATTACAAATATTAATCCTCAGTCACCTTCGGTCCATTAACTGGCTTGATCCTGTGTCAAAATCCGCTGGCCTTGATGGACTTGGCAGTTCCCGACCCATTTGTATGTGCATTTCATTTCAATATGGTAGACTGATTCCACATGTTGTCAACGTGGCAATGTCTAATTGATCCACTTTTTTGTACATGTGCAAAGATCGCAACGATAAAATTGTGCTCTATCTATATAGGCACTTCATCACTCGCACTTTTCGTTCATGACCAATTGCTGTGGCACATTTTGTCTTTTTTTTTTTTTTAATCTGGTATGTGTGAAGTAGGGAAGGGCAGAGTTTATAAACGCAACAGTGATGTATTAAAGCACATTTTAATTAAGGTGGCATACATTAAATTTTTCATGAATTATACATGCATGAGGGCGGCTCGTAGTGCGGTGGTTAGCACGTCCGCATCTCAGTTAAGGGACCTGAGTTCAATTCCAGCTGCCTACTGCCTTTCTGTGTGGAGTTTGCATGTTCTCCCCAGGCCCGAGTGGGCTCTCTCCAGGCGCTCCAGCTTCCTCCCACACTTTAAATACATGCATGGCAGGAGTTTTGAATAATAAAATGTCCTTAAGTGTGGTTGCTGGGATAGGCACCAGCAAGCCTGTGACCCTTGTGAGGATGAGCGGCGATAGAAAATGGATGGATGGATATTTATGTATATCCGTACCATCGTAAAATCAGGACTCTTTGCATATCAATGTTTGGTCATTGAATTGTCAGCCCAAGTGTAAAAATACACAACCAAGTGGGACTGCCACAATTAATTTGATATTTGACACATTTTGTAAATGGCATTGCAGAAAGCACATTTTTTTTTATAGTTTTATAGCTAGTTTGGTCTATAATGTCAGAAAATCAGCAAAAGAATTTCCAGTTCCAGGGAGTCTGAAATTATGAACATTGGGCTATCTTAGTTCTCTTAGGTAATTAGTTATCATAACCCATTATTCATAAGCAATTATTTGATGATTGATTGTTGATTTACCAATTAATCGCCGCACCTCTACAACCAGATAAACCTTTCGCTAGTTCCCAAAACGTGTCAGCGAGCCCTTCCAACTTGCGCTGCCTTGTGACAATGGACTTTTGTATTAAGTTTTTCCCGTCATAACCTAATAACTAAACTGGATGAAAATCTGTCATCAAGTGATGGATAACCCAAACGGCTAAACCAAAAGTTTAGTCCAAACTAAAAATCTAACCAGAGCTGCAATGTTAGAAGTTCAGATTAGTGTTACCTTTCGTGTCAATTTAGACTAGTCTTTAATTAACCTAACTTTTATGAACTCTTAAATGATTTTTGAATCCCAAACCTCAGAACCGTGAGCCCGATGAACCAAAAAGATCCGCAGTGCTGCTTCATATTTCTTACTGTCAAAGGTGAAAAGAGAGTTTTTGCTACTGCAATACCTGCGCGGAAAGAAATAGCGGTAGTGGAAAAAGAATGCGACAGGAGTAGCTGGATAAACGTATCGCCCAGCAGCTTCCTCGCCTCTGCCTCGAAAGAAAAACAATGCAAGTGGCTCTTTCCAGGAAAGAGAAGGCAAAAACCAGCTGTGGGGTCAGAATGTGCGCACGTCCCACACAGCGCACGGGGACTCAACACACCTGTGCTGCTATGCTGAGTGAATCCGTGTAGTTACACCGTGGAAGGAAAAGCAGCAACAGTTCAGAATTTAAATGAGGATGGTATTTGGACATAAATCCAATATATCCAGATGCTCCCAAGTGTTATCGGGAACACGATTGGCTTGTTGAGCCGCTGCCCAACGAATTACCTTGTCTTCCTCAGTCTTCTTTCCGTTCCAGCCTGATTGAATCAATGGCTTGTTTGTAAGCGGAACCATCCGCAGACTCATCCTTTCTATGATTTATGTTTATAAACCATGTCAACCATCTGGATGTTTCTTTTGCCTTTATTTTTGTTACTCAAAAGTGTTTTCAGGTTTCTTAATAACGCCTCTGTGACAAGGCTTCAAAATATTCCATCTGCAGGCGTCGTTTCCGTCTCATGCGAGTGAACTGGCCTTATAATGTTGGGCCGATGGTGAAGCCGACTTGTTACCATGACAACAAAGCTAAGAGCCTTGAAACCACAGAAGCCGCCTCTGAGTTCAAAGTGCATGAAAATGTTTCAGATGAACCTCACTTCACTTAAAAGTGGCTTTGTAACTTCACCCAGTCCGCATGAGCATGTCATAAATGATGAAACTTGTTGGGGTTTTTTCTTTGCCCAGCAAGAATTTTTCCCCATCATTACATTAACTTGCATCAACATCCTCATAAAAAATAGAAAAATATTTGAAATATATTTTTACTTCGAAGTTACGCGGCAAAACAAGGACTTTGAAGAATGCCACTTTTATATGGTGCCTACTTTTGCTCAGATCTTGCATTACTTTTTAACAGCTCTTCTTGTGTGTGTGTGTGTGTGTGTGTTGAATCCAGACCAGTTTCTGGGTGGTTCGGGAAATCCTCCACGCGCAAACGCTGAAGATCAGAGCCGAGGTGCTGAGTCTATACATCCGCACCGCCAAGGTACACACTCCCCCGCCACTGCATAACACAAGCTTAAGTCCTGGCGATTGTTTACATTGAAAACACATGACTAATGCCTCGTGTCATTATTGTAGAAATTGTGCGAAATGAACAACCTCCACGCCGTCATGGCGGTTGTTTCGGGCCTGCAGAGTGCTCCCATCTTCAGGCTCACCAAAACATGGGCGGTAAGTGTGTTTATCCCCAGTTTAAAGCCAAGACCCGTTTATTTATTTGACAATTTAGGGACTGATTAAAGGACACAAACAAAAGGCTATTGCAACCTAACACATGTGACAAAACAAGATGGATAGTGCAGTGCAGGAGAATAATCGCATATTTTAAAAAAAGTCGGTTTTAACCCTCTGGCAAGTCTATTTACATTATTTACTTGAGGCTCATAGCTAAAATAGGCTTCATTGTAGACTGATTTTAAAGTTTTATGGATTCAACCATATAAGGACATTACGGTGTATTATTTTTAGGTATATGTTTTTAGTTTCTGAACGAGTGACTTGTGTTAATGAGTGATGCATTTTTTTCTCATCATTTCAATCATTCCAGTTACTGAGTCGTAAGGACAAAGCCACGTTTGACCGGCTTGACTTCCTGATGTCCAAAGAGGACAATTACAAGCGTCTGCGGGACTACATAAGCAGCCAGAGCATGGTGTCGTGTATACCATACTTAGGTAATGCACACACACACACACACACGTTTGTACGGCTATACTTTTGAGGACATCGTGCATTTCATAGCCCCTAACCTCAACCATCAGAAATTATTGCATAACACTTACCCAAACCCAATTCAAACCTAAATTCTAAAAGTCTTCACCCTCAAAAAGAGGTCTGAAGGCAAGAATGTCCGCGCCTCCAAAATGTCCTCAGACATTTTGGAAGCCACATCATCTCATTGAAAGTTTGGAGTATGCACGTACAAGGAATTTCCTGCTTTGAATGGAACGTTTAAAAAAAAAAAAAAAAAAAGCCAACACAAAAGCAGTAGTGAAGTGTTGCTAACACACAATTGAATCTTCTGCCTTTCCTTTCTTCTGCTGAATATTCATTTGGCTGGATGACAATTCAAAACACCAATTTTCCTTTCAGTGAGAACAAATGCATAAATCAGTGAGAAATTGAACTTGTCTTCCTTGTAATATTTACACCCTTTCCTTGCTTTAACGCCAAGATGATGACATGAATGTTTTCCATTGAGGAAAATCCTTGTGTGTGTTTAAAGGCTGCTCTTGTTTTTGTTTGGCATATTTTCTAGTTCAATATCATAGCTACCGAAATTCAGTACGCAAGGGCTGCTATTAGGCCCGGTAGACACAGCCAGCCACCTTGTTTGTGCTTTTCACAGTGCCACTCTGTTCAACTCTCTGATTAACTCGATGCTGTTCACTCAAGTCCAATCACGGGTACACAAAGAGACCACAGAGACGTGTGCTTCCGTTGTGATAAAACACACCTTCTTTAATTTGTTAGTTAGACACCCTGTCTGAAGTCGCCGTTATTGCAGTGCTCTTTGGGGTATCCCACGTTAACTAGAATTTACAAGAGTGAGCTTGGCTTGATTCTCGCGGTCCGTATTTGTCACCTCTTAGCAAAGGACCTTTTTTTTTAGCACGCACTTCTCTCACCCTGTTATGTTGAAAACATTTGCTCATCTATACAGTGAATGGTGTTGGTCAATCATCCTGCAAAAATGCTACGCTCGCTCGTACCTGTAGCAAACAACTGCAGCAGTAAATGTCACACACCGGTTTTTACAAAATACTTTTAATTCGGGCAGATTGAACGACAACTGGCAAGTGTCACCATTTTGCTTTCCTTCATACATGTATACCCCCTTTTCACTCTGGCATCTCATTTTTGGCTTTTCCGAAACAGGGACGGACGCAGTGGTTTTTAATGTGTGCAGGAATATTTTCATTTGCTACAAACTTAAAAGGAATGAAAATGGAGAGAGGATAAATGTTTGCTTTAATTACAATGAGAATTTGCTGGCATCTATGTACTGTTGCAGTTTTATTCATCGCAGCCAGCTTTAAAATTGGCTATCACATGACATTACTTGGCAAAATATCAATTGAGAAGACTGCGCTTAAGTGCGCAAAAGTGGCATTGTGAACATTTTGGCCTGAGTAGAAGCATACTTCTTAAATTAAACAGTAAAGGCTTAAGGTATTTACACATATGCGCCTTTCAGTGCCAGAAAATTGGTATAAAATGTGACACTTCAAAAATAATATCTAAGTTTATTCTTTAGCTCCGCATATGAGCATAATTGCTTTCTTGTTGATTGTAAAGCTGCTCTTGAGAAATCTCTTCTTAAGTATTTACTCCAGGACTCTTTTTTTTTTTTTTTTTTTTTAACTGTACGTTCACCACAATTTCTATTCATTTCGGCATTTGAGCTGCTTAGAGTCCAAACGTTCTTGCAAGAACATACGCCGTCGTTTAGTCCTCGTCCTCTCCTCGTACCTGCGCAGTGCGTCTTCACGGATACAAATTTGGAAAGTAAAATGAGGCATGAGATTTAGCAGATGAGGTTCTAGTCTATGGGTCGGATCATCAGGCGGACGGACTTGAGCGAGTAGAACCCCCCTCCATATTCCGCCCAGAAGATCCCATCTTGAAACTTGCTGCGGTAAACTCCGCCGCTGTACCACACGCCATTCAGATTGGTTTGGCCACACGCGTTGTACCACCATCCGCCTTTGTGAAAGTGGGCGCAGTTGCCTTGAGGAAGAACGCAAAGTTAGTCATCAAGAGCAAACAAAGCCAATAGATCAATAACAATACGATCATCAGTGGTGGGATGTTCACAAGCATAAATATTTCATAAGCGATTTTCTTTATACTTGTATTTTTTTATTTTATTTTTTGTCTTTGTCAGAATTGCTTTGTGGCTTTTTTTTTTTTCAGCCGCTCCCATGAGGATGTCATAAAATAAGAACTCTGTTGAAATGTAGAATGAAATGGTGGGAATGTGAATCATGAGCCATTAATAATGATGATGCAGTTGATCTGGTGGTAGGGGGGAAAAAAACATTATTACAGGAAGAGAATTGTTTGTTGTTGTGTGTTCCAAGAATGATTTCTTGCAAATGACTTGTCTTTGGCCAGCCTTAAACCACCAACTTCCAGTGGGTAAAATACATAATGGACTATTGCTGTGAACTGATTAACAGAACAATGTGATTTTAACTCGTATGAGCTAATAGCAACAGCAAAGATGTTTGGAATAAAAGCCCACAATATCCAGATTCTTTTTTTCATAGTACAAGCACAATATAAGTTAAAAAGCAGAAAATTGCACCGAGTCGCTCACCTGAGAAGGCATCTTTGTCTCGGTCCAGCGTTGTGAACTGTTTGCCGTTGTGGCTGGTGAAGGAATCGCCGGCGTTGCCCTGGTAGGTGCCCAGTCTCAGGCGGTAGCCCTCGCTCTCCGACTCCAGGCGGAAACTGCCGTACTCGGCGTACACCTTTTTACCGTTCCAGTCCTCCAGCTCCACCATCAGTTTGTAGTCGCCCTGCTTGCCCAGGTTGTAGATGTTCTCCAGCCCTAGCCAGTGCTCACCATCAATGTTGCCAAAGCCTCTCTGCAAGGTGGAAGGGATTCTCATTTGTTTTTGAGCTGGATGATTCGTTGTTTATTAAGTCAGGTTTATTGCTCAGGGACTTGCTTTTAAAAGCAACTGAGCTAGTTTTCTATCTTTCTAGCATCTAGTTTCCAAAATGCAAGCAATTACTTTTTAGTGGGAGGGGTGACAAAAAGCAAATCTTATCTTGTCACTACTGCATTTCCTTGTTCTACCAGTCAAGAGGGGAAGAATGATTAGCCAGGGATCTGTGGGTTTTCGTGATTATTATGTTATTCATGTGACTTCACTGTAGTTTGGTTTTAGGTGTAAACCAGTTGACACTTTGACTTGGGCCAATCAATTCCCAAAACACACAAGCAGTCGAACAGAGTGCAACTTTTGCGACCTTCTTGAAACGTTCCCAAACGTGATTGCAATCAAGTAAAACGAAAATGTGTGTCTTACTTGTTGAGATGGTAATGTATTAAAGCTGTAGTTCATCTGTCAGGTTTTAGCTATGGCTCAACTTAAGCAAATTCACAGCTGCGAAGATCCCTTTCTTGCTGCACTGCCAAACCGCGCTATTGATTTCAAAATGTACTTTTCTTTATGACGCCGCTGAAAATTCCCTGAGCAGACATTTTCTGGAAGGGGTTGAGTATCTCGATGAAGTCGTGAAGCAAAAGGCTGACGCATGAGGAAGGATAAACACATGATGCATTTCCATCTCCGTCTACCGGCACTTTGCTAATTCTGTATATTTGCGTTACGGTCCCTGGCAGCAACTGCACTGTGTTTGAAAATATGCGGCTAAACTGTTTACAGTCACGGAACACGCGTTCATTTAGTGTCCCTGAAACGAACCCTCCAGCCATTTTCTGAAGCGCTTGTTCTCATTAATGTCGCTTGTGAGCTGGCGTCATCTCCAGCTGATTTATATAGGGCTTGAGGTAGGTTACGAATTAAGACCTATTTCAATATTTCCATGACTGAAACATACCTTGTAATTCTCCCAGTTGCGAAAGAAATTAACTGAGCCATCCCGCCTCCTCTGCAACACGGTCCAGCCGCCGTTGTCGAGGCCGTGTTCACACCAAACTTGGATCAGCCGCTCGCTGCCATCAGTTTTCAGCAGGTAAATCCCGCTGGTGGCGTGACCGGCTTTACGCACCTCGAAGCAGTCCTTGAACGGACCTGAAGTTGAACAGATTGGAAAATATAATTGATGTCAAATTTCCAGTCAAATGTTTCAACCTGAACAAACAAAATGAAAAATCCTGGGGACCGAAAAATCCTCGCAATAAGTGAATTAAGCGAAATGACGAACGGTGGTTTCGTTTCAAGCAAAAGCGTATTTTTTTGTGGCTCAACAAGAGCAAATATTACCAGGCTGTTTGAGTGGTTAGACTGAGCGTGGCAGGGTTATTGCAGTACATCCGGATGATGTTACTGTAAAGTATTAACTCATTAACTCTTAAACACGGCATCTACGGTATTATCACTATATGATGGTCGACATATTTTTTTTAAACGCGAAGCATTGAAGTTGCACAAAGTGAAGCAAGAAATGGCATGGGAACACTGTAAATATAAAAATGTTATAACACTAACAAAGTATATATATAACTATGATCAAATGAAAAATTGTAAATTGAAAATCGAAAAATTGTATTGAATTACTAAATGTAAAAGTAAATAAAATCAAACACAAATCTACAACATAAGAAATACAATCTAAAATTAAATAAAATGCAAAATCTTATTATAAAATGCATTTAAAAAACTCACCCAAAAATAAACACAACCCAACATAAAATAAATCAAATGCAACATAATCTAGAATTAAATTCTATTAACTGATAAAGTAAAAATATAAGGAAAAAAATATTCATAATTATTACTATGAGGCACATAAATGAATAAAATATAGGGAACAATGAATACATTTTGTCCTGGATATCCCACTCGCTAAATTATCCAACAAAAAATGGCAAAGAAATTCATGGCAAACGAATCGGTGTCTGGAAGGGATGCATAACATCTCCTTTCAGCCGCAAGCCTCCAAACATCCTGTCACGTAAAGCCATCCAAACACATTTTTCATTGTTGTGTGAATGAATATTCACAAGCGCATGGCCCTAAAGCCGAAGCAGCTGAATCATCCCACCGCGTTTCCTCAGTTTACCCTTGTGTGAGTGTTAATAAACCCGCATGAACGCCGGTGTTGCGTGAGGGCCCTTTGGGGCCTAAAGGCCAATGGAAGACGGTTTTCTCAGCTGAGCGTAGGATCACCCCAGGACCTGGCGTCAGGCCCCCGGTTTTATAAACGTTAACATCCCTTACATGCGCTCCTATTTTTCTTCCGTTCCCCGATTCCTCTCCAGTTCTGTCAATGTCACATCACTTTGTGCAAACACAAGCCCTGAGATGTTAGGACTTCAAACTAAATCAACCCACAAAGCCGCAGCGGTTTCAAAAAGGGGCTTAAGTAGTCCAAACTGTGGTTTGCTAACGTGTATTTATAGTAATGGTGAACGCACGTACAGTACACAGACTCAATTCTATCAGTGGTCATTGTTGAAGTTGGGAGGTTGAAGTATTACCTTTTACTCTCATCCTGACTGTCGCTACAGTACGTAGAGAAGATTTGTTTGAACTACCATACACTGTAACAGCAACAAAGTGAATGTGTTATTTTAGTCGCAAAGCCCTTCTTTGAGAAGGACCTTGTTTGAAATTGAGCGGTACTGTCATTGTTGACGTTTGATCGACCATACGCGCATAAATTAAGGAAACTTGTCTGTGCAATTGCCAAAAGGATCCTCAGTTTACCATAACCATCTAAATTAATGAAGGATTACAAGAGGGGATCATAAGATTATTATTTAAAACTTATCAATGTCAAATATATCCTCTAGTTACAGTTTAGTAGTTAAGTCAACTTTATTTATATAGCCCTTAAAACTGAGCCTCCAAGGCCTTCACAAGAGAAAGAATCACAGAGAACATCTCAAATTCGGAGGTGGCCCACCTCATAAAGTCAATTCAATGTAAGGCAATTATGTTCCTATAGGTCAGTTATAGGCTAGAGGATTTCCCCAATTTTCCCCAAGTATGAGTGACATTGACAGAAAAAAAGGGACTGTCGTAAATCGTGCTCCCTCTGTAACCTTCCCTACGTAGCTGAACCAGAGGTTTTCGGTTTGCATCGGGAATGTGCATAGTAATCAACTCACTGATCACCAATTGAAATAAAGTGCTTCAAGGTTACAAATGGTGCATAGTCAGTGCCATACATACTGTTTTTCTCTTTTATCTTATCTATTAAATGCAGTACGGTACGATCCAACAAATTTAAGGTTATGCCCCATTCGGAGGAACAAAACGCCATCTTAAACAGAAGACCCCCTGCAATGTTGAAGTTGAATGACTTGGTTTTAGGCGCTCTCTTTGTTTTATTATACACCACTATGGTCATGAAGACCGGATGTGCAAATTCTCGTAAGGATTTGTTGTGCTAGATCTAGTTCCTTTTCGTTGTTGGATGACAATCTGGAGTAATTGGGTACATATGCTTGCTGAAGAGCGGCCAATAAAGGACTGGATGATTTCACTGTCTCGCTTACATGCCAAGGATGCATCGAATATGTTTTCGTCTACATGCAAAAGAATATTTTAGATGGCTCGTCTGTCAAATGTTACTAAAGCAAATGATTGATTGGTACTTGATCAATCATAGGTTACATTGGTTGTCAATCAATCAGTGTATTGAATTTTCTGCATTTTAAAAAATGCGTTGTTGGCCAGACTTATTTCAGCGGGCTTCTCTTTGGACATAGGTCAACTTCCCGTAGCTGACAACATGTCGTTCTTCTTCAGACCACAGACTAATTGAGTGAGTCAACAGCTCATCCGCCAACCTCCGCACACCACTTTGACACAGCCGCTTGAGTTTGCGATCAATTCTTCCATTCATTACACATAATCATTAAAATTCTTGACTAGCCAACGTCGACTGAGAGAGAACCAACCCAACCCAACCCAAGAATGCATACATCAGACAAATCAGAAAAAAATCATTGCTTTCTGTAACAACAAATTCTGCGAAGTAAAAGTACAACTCAACAAATCTAATCTTTTTGTTTCGATTCTACAAATTGTGAAATTTCTCACCGATCACAGCAGCGGTAGTAGTAGTAGACATCAACATAAAATGCCTTATCCTTCCAGACAAGAACAAGACACTTAAAAGGCGGTCTTGAAACCGTTCTCAGGAACTAAGAGACAAGCATATACTATAATATGGAGGCCACTTGGAACCAAGTGAAAATTGATCAAAAAGTGTTCATTTGCTTTTGGGGGACTTTTACTTTCCTCAAGTTTCTTCCTTAGCATGCACTATAGAGGTTTAAGTTTGGACATTGACTTGGCCAATCTATACCCTGCTATTACTAGCTGGATAAAATCATTTGTTATTTTGGCCTTAGCTCTCAGAACCATCATAAATTGATGGACGGCCTCGTCTACTTGGTACCTACCGTCAGAAGTGAGCGTTCCCTGCGGCGGCGGAGGGTCAATTCCAAAGGGGCTCGGAGTGGGCGAGTTATTGCGCGATCCTCGCGAAAAGGGCCTGTTGTTGTGGTCTCGCTGGATTTCGTTGGTGAAGCGGTTGTTGACCGGTATAGTCTGCGGCACCACCTGCACTAGCGGCGGCACCGCAGGCAGGTCGCTGCGCCCCACGGGCCTCAGGCAATGCTCTTCCAGGGCCGAGATAAGAAGAGACTGGTTGTTGACCACCCCCGCCATGGTGGCGAAGCGGACCTCCAGCTCCTTGTACTTGGAGTTCAACCGTATCATCTCGGAGGTCACGTTGAGGACGCGGTTCTCCAGCTGGGCCAGCTCCAGGGAGTTGTCCCGCTTCCTGATGATCTCATGCAGCAGCTGCATGTAAAGCTGGGTCACCCTGGAGTTCATGTTCCTGCTCTCTTTCCTCAGCAGCTTCATCTCGTTCACCAGGTTGCCGTCCACATCCACCACCAGCTGCAGCGTGTCAATCTCACGTCGTTGTTTGCTCAGCACCTCCCGCACGTCTGCGAGGTCCATGCGGGTTACTCTGTCTTTGTCTGGCTCAGGGCCTGTGGAGCTGGCACAGATTGGACCTGGTAACACATGACAAGCAGGCAGTGAGACGTCAAGAGCAGCTACAGACATAAAGCTGTCCTTTATGGGCTTTGTGCATCAATTGATGGAATTGACTGAGAGTTGAAACATCTTCTCAGACCACCAGAACAGTCCAGTTTTCAATCCAGCGCCCTCAGAATGAAAATTCTGAATAAATCGTTTTCGCAGGCATTCTTAAGAAACAAACAAAAATCTAAATGCTTTCAACCTGTAATTTTCTGCTCTGGCACGAGGAAGGTGTAGGAACACTTTTTGGCGTCGGGGTCTGCGGGAGCTCTTTTACTTCTGTGAAGAGACGTCTCTTTCGTCCTCCGGGTTTCCCTGGAGTTCCTGCAGGAACTTCCCTCCCACAGGGAGAGGCAGAGTAGGGCGCACAGACTCCACATCAGCCCCTGCATTGCTGTTTCGGTGGGATTGATGGACAGCGACTAGTGCTCCCCTCCTCCAAGGCCCCACGGGCCCGCCTGCATGAAGACAAAAAAATTTGAAGTTTAGGGGTTCTCCAACCGGACTTTGTCAGGAAAATTACAATAAAATGTGTATGGTACAACTAAATCCAGTATAGGGACTGGTGATTGTAATTGTACATCATAGAAAAGTTATTCCTCCCTACTTTGTCATTGGCTCAATGAAAAACACGGATATCATTGCGCCATAACAAATGCCGCTTCATTTTTGGTTTTGGATGAAAGACAAAAGTCAGATGGAATTCTGCTTACTCACGACCCAAATGAGGTTAAATCATACAAAAAAATGTTTTCATAAAAATCATAACGTTGAAAGAATCAAGAGTTTTGTTTTTGTTTTTTGCTTGATTTTAATTCCGAGTACATTTAGGGGTAGACCTATGTTTAATCCATGTTAGGATTATGAGTTTGTCCTTGGAGAAATGCCTCGCTTGTAAGGCCTAATTGGATCCAAAATGTTTTGGAAAGCCTTAGATAATTAACTCTCAAATTAGCCCCTGGCAAAACGGAAACTGTCGTGGTATAATAAGACAACGACCAAGCCTTTCTAGCGTTTGACACTTTTTAGTGAGTGGTTGTTTGACGGAGTTTTCTTTGCGTGGAAAGACCCAAATTAACACATTTGGATTACTTGCCAAAGGGAGTTCTGTTTTCTGTCTGTTGATTCGGTCGTTTGTAGACACCCTGTTTATCTGAGGGCCTGTAGGTTAAGAACCATTGTGTGGCGACTGAACTTTATCTTTGCTACTTATTCTCATACTTTGCTTTCTTTGTAATCGACAGTCTTTAGCCAAGGCACATACTTTACATGAGGAAAATCTAACAGCGCACCACCAAATAAAGATGTCTGTCATGGATTATTTAGATAATGCTGAAAATTACAGGTGGCCAGAGCATAACAGTAGAGGAGCGTTTCATTACATATTTTACATTCATTACATACAGTACATTGTTGTAGTGAATACATTATTGTGGGACTGGTTAAATGGTGGAGATTCCCTGTTATGTGAGAATGCAAAATTATTCATTTTGATGGAATGAATGTTGGTGGAATCTTTCATTTCTGGGCCAACATCGTTGTCTCTGGAAAGCATTTCAAGTGTATGCTTTTTAAATGGGTGAGAGTGTATAATGTCCACCTTTTTTAAATAATGCGAGTGGAACATTGCTTTTTCAAGGTTGATGAGATGATGGACGATGCCAGTAGCATTTCAGCTTGTTAAATTCTCTTGTCCCATCACAAACACACTCAGCCTAATTAATGTCTAGTTTTTTTTTTTACAGACACAGCCGGGATTTCAGTGCATAAACATTTAATTTCCGATACAATCCTGCCCATCCAACGTTACATTGTTGTGTCAACGTTTTTGTAGTTAAACAGTTCAAATTGAGGAAACTGCTGTGGCCTAACATGACTCCAGCTCAAATCCTGTGAGAGACCTTTAATTAAGCAGCAAATGTGCACAGATGAGGTGTAAAAGAGCCCTGAGCTGAATGAGCAGATTGTGTGTGAGAATGCTGTCCTGGTCTCATGCTTGAGAAAAGTGGAGAGTATCGACAATCGCGCACCGTTATTTAGACTGTGCGGTTGGCGGACCACTATAATTACATGTGTTCCTAATTCCGTAAGATGATGACATACGGTATATCCCAATGATGTCACTTGAGAGCAAAAAAAATAGTAATTGCATCACTGGAACCCTGCAGTGTAAATCCAGTTTAAAAATCAGTCAGGAAAAGCATATATCTTTCAACAAAGGCACCAATTAGTCTATATACTCATCTACTGCTAATTCTATTTCTGTTTTCCATCAACCGACTGGCACAGTTACTATGACGCCACCCCACTTAGCTCCCTGGCCTTGGTTTTGCCTTCTAATCCGACTGCATCGCTCCTGACAGTCAGTCCTGACTCATCACAAAGACCATGAAACCCGGTCCCCTTCGTGTCTCCCCTTATGACGCCATTGTGGTTCTTGAGGGATTTCGACAACTCCCCCCCTACCCTCCGAGCTATGTTAAGACGGGACCGGATTACGGCGATGGGTTGCGTGTGTGTGAATATCCAGATGAATTACTAGTCTTTCCAGAGGCTAGTTGGCGGTCTACGTACAGACGACGGCCGGTAATGACTTAGGCAGGAGCAACAGAGTAAACCGACACGATGTGCACAGCATAGTGACTGGGCCCTGCAACAAAAAAACGAGTATTGAAAGCCCTTAAAATTATAATTGTTTGTTAATAGAGTAAGCCATTACTAGAGCAGAAAACAGACAATGATCTCGAAACACTTTGATGTCATTTCAATTTCAGCATTATCTAAAAAAAGAAAAAAAAAACTAATGTCAGGACTGTCGTAAACATGACTTTTTAACCAGACTGTTTTGAATGGCATCAATTTACGTTTCACACATACACAGACATTACAGTATAGGGAGTGCATACAGGCACGTAGAAGCCACGCACACAACTGAGTGACAATGTTAGAACATGGATCATCAATTCTTGCATTTGTATGGATTTGGGGGAGTTAAGTCTCTTCTTCAGCAGATAAAATGCAGGCTCTATTGCAGGGGTCTCCAATCCTGGTCCTTGAGGGTCTTGTATGTTTTGTATGTCTCCATGCTATAAGACATCTGATTCAAATGATGGATATTGTTATCCAGCTGCCAGGGACCTTTCTGACAGTTTGATCATTTGAATCAGGTGTGTTGCAGGGAGGCATACACAACAGCCAGGAGACCCACCCTTGAGGACCAGGATTGAAGACCCCTGCAATCTGTAGGGTTCAAGTCGGGGAATGGACTTCCAGTTCTTTCGTTGGATGAACTCCTTTATTGTTTTGACTCTTTAGAGAGGGGATTTGTGCATTGCTAAAATTGTGCAATGTGCTATGTGTATAAATATTATGCTAACACAGTAAAAAAAAAATAGCAATTGTTAGTGTTGAAAAACAGTCACAGGCCATAAGACAACATGTTAATATGCGCGTTTGTTGTTCTGCTGAGAGAGTCTGGATTAATTTAAGGGAAAAAAAAGCCAATTTTCACACTTTGATTTTGCACTCATCTTGCATGCCGTTTCTTCTCATGCAATCACACTCTCTGCTCTCTTCCCACTCTTCCTTTTTGTGGTTTTAGCCCAATCACTTAGGCTGAAAGCGATTTGGCACACGAAGGGAAACGTGATAGCGATTCTCGCTCCCCGAATAGCAGTAGGATTATTTCCATCCCTCATCTTGTTCGTCACTCTTGACAAATGCGCATGTTCAATAACATAGCTGTGAAAGCAGCAAAACTCAGCGGGCAACAAAGGAGCCACCGCAGGCCTCAAACCCCGCCCGCCTTACAGTATATTTTGGCAACAGGGCCAGCATCGTAAGTCTTTCGAAGTGCACAGCCGGGTCCTCACCGTTCTGACAGTTATTAACAGGCCTCTCTTCCTAACTCGCAAGTTCTGCACTGCGGTTTAATTCAGCTACATTGCTGTTTTTGGCTCTGCCTTGAAAGGAGCGACTGTATTTTGTCTGTCACCTTCCTGTTTTTTTTGTTTTTTTAACTTAGGATCACACGCTCTTTTGTCCTTTGGGGATTTTAAGTCCAACATGGGTGGGCTTTTTTAGAAAAAAAAATTGCTCTTTAGTGTTTAAATCAGAAATACTGTGATGGCGGGGTCATTTGTCGATCAGGTTAAAAAAAAAATTGATGTGTAAATCTATTTTATTATGTTTGGGGTCACAAAAGACAATTTAATGTTTTTTTCTGGGAAACTACCATTTAAATGTTTGAGAGTCACTTAAGTCCACGTTTAAATTTACAACTTTCAAGTGTTTATCTTTCACAAATATGAACATTTTTACATCTTTTGAAGAAAAATAATGTATTACTACAACTTACTGGACACTTGATAATGTGAATGCTCAAAAAGCTGAATTATAATATATTTTACACACAAGCAACTTTTAAAATGTACTTTACGTCTGTGGCTTCAGGCCTTTTATTCAAGACCCTTTTCATAAATAAATACATAAAAAATGACCAGTTTGTGGAAGTAGCGAGGGGAAACTTATTTAATCAATTTGACAGAGTGAAAAATGGTGTTATATTGGTTTTGGCAGAGGTGTGTGCTATACAGAGAGCCCTCTTAGTCGCAGAGATTTATGGAGTCATTTAAAGTTTTTTCACCCCATTTATTCACAATGAAAGCAACTCTTTGTCTCAGACAGCATAAACAGGAGCTCCGCATATGTTGTTTAATAATGAAAGCATTACGTAACAGCTTACTGCAATACCTGATGATTTAAGTTGTTTTAATGCTCACGATACACACATAGCACAAAATTTAAACTCTTCCATGTGTTGCTGGATGCGCTTTAGCAGAGGGATAATGGTTTTTGACTTAGAGTGTTGGAAAGAATCATTTATGTATGTTGGGGATAGAAAAGCTCTTTCTTCTCCTTGATTTACATTATGTACACGTTAATGCATTATGGTTAGGGCAAATTCCGGTTTACACTGTAAAATCAAGTTAATTGAGATATTACAAGTACAGTCTATGTATAACGATTACCAGAAATATTGTGCTGTCCAGTAGACAGTCTTAATTCAATCTAACCATTTCCAATTTTGTGGCGATTTGATGCACATATTTTTAAGATGATACCTGCATCCGAATTTGGCAAATTCCCTAGTAGGCAAGTCAGTGGCCTGAAATTCACACTCAAAATGACTGAAATCAGAATAGCATAGTTCCTTAAACCGTTTTCATTTCCACTGGTTTAATTGACGTGCACCCAATTTCAGTATTGGTTTCTGCGACTGGTGTCTGCGGCTAATTTGATTTGTTTCTGAACTTTGCAAATCCAGGAAATAATAACCAAACTAGCACCATGGTCTGCCTACACAACATGCAGAAATCTTAAACTATTGCTTAAATTATATATTGTATAAAGAAGAAGAAACGCCTGTGAAAAGTAAAGAAAAAAAAAAGCATTTTCCGCCAAACTTAAGGCAATACCATTCATCCATTCAAGAAAAGTGAAATAGATGCACTTTAATTTCTCTAGTGACCCACTAAAAATAAAAAATATGGCAGGCCGGATTTAGCCCCCAGGCCTTGAGTGTGATGTCTGTGATAGAGGTTGCGTAGTTGATTCAAACTCATTCATTATATGTTTTATGGACACAAGAGTTCATTTTTCAAGTCCTGATGCATTTTCCACCCATCAGCATTTGTGGATTGTTCCATGCACCAATCTTCACTGTCTGCAGTGATTTACCAATGCTGTAACCTGGGAAAAATGTATATTTTTTATAGCCTATATACTGTACTTCCTAGCACAAAAAAAAAAATACAACTAAATCCCCATCTGGATTTTTGGCTCTTGAAAGCTCCCTGAAATCCATAACAAATGAGCAATTTCAGACACAAAAGTCACCCCCCAATCGAGGACTCTGTGTTTGTCGTCCAAGTCCTTTATTACGACATCATGTCACCAGCCACTGTTTGCGCTACACACAAACTGGCTCGATTTGCTCACGCAGATGTTGTAGCGATAACTTCCAAACACTGTCCGTAATCAGACAAAAGCCAGAATGTGAGGCGAGCACAGCAAGCCGGCTGACCTTTTCAGACCCAAAAACGCGGCTCACTTAAATGAAAAATACCTTCCTAGAAATTAGCCGGCATCACCAGCGTGGGCTGGAAAATGCTTTTGTGTTGCCTTATGAGTGGCGGTGTTTTACGTCTTGCTGTTAAATGCCACATGTGGGACGTATTAAAAAAAAAAAAGGCGAGACGAAGGGTTTTCTTCACAAAATGGGCCTCGATCCAGCAGTTGCGTCGGAGCCCTCCCTCGGGTTTGAAAGGTGGAAAATGGGGGGTTGGGGGGGTGGATGAAGATGTTTTCCCAGATTAAGTGGCTCACTTCGGAAGAGACGTCTCGCTTGTTAGCTACTGAGCTCTATCTCACCTTGGTTGCCTCCCCTTAAATAAGGGCCACCCCCCCATCTGCTTTCCGTCTTCAAATAGTGAAACCCTAAACATGTTGCTTGATGGTCAGGTCAGAGGTCTTTACGCCGGATTAGGGTGCAGCCCCACCTTTTTTCGAGTTTACCCCTTTCTTGCCCCCAACACCCATCTGCTGCTTCAATTAATCGCTCTTTATAGGGAATTCCTGTCATCCAGTTGCCTACGTTTGATTTTTGTGGATAAGAGTGAATTAATTAAAGCGGTAGGCTTGGCCACCATCTTTGATACATTTATGACAGTACAAAATGAACTGACGATAGCCATACCAGCTAATATTTATTTTACCAATATTAGATATGCTATCTCTCGAATTTTTTAGTAGTTGAAAATGTTCCATTCACGGGATACTTATTCAGCCATTTTCAATTTGATAATCATTATTTTGTGTGCATGTATTAATAACTTTAAAAACATTTCGCCATCAGCTGTCGACTTAAAATGACATGTGCCCAGGGCTCAGGTAACAAACAGTTATGGCCCAATTTGCAAATAGGCCCAATTTGCCGTGATTGGGCTAATCTCGAAGCACATGTGATGTCATTTTCAGTGTACAGCCAATCGCAAAATGTTTTTAAAAGTGTTAATTGTAGTGATGCATGAAAAATGATGGTTGTAATATCTTTTTTTTTACTGCTAAAAATGACTAGTTTACTCTTAATATTAGCGTCAATCTGTGCTGTGCAAAAATTAGGATTGATGGTGCTCTCATAAATGTGATATATCTGGAAATTATTTTGTGAATAGTAAAAAGTTATAATGACGAGTATTATACGTAACTGCTAGTGAAAAATGTATTTGTGAACGTTTGACTTCAATCCATTTCAGCATTGAATTAGTGCGTTTACCCGACTCTGTACTTCTACTTAGTACATCTTATCGGATAAAAGGTGAAGGTTCAGTTGCCCTCTCGCTCATGATCCGTCACATTCAAGATAAGGACCCTCCGGTCCCCAAAGAGCTCCCTCCATCACCGCAGAACACACACAACCTCCTGTGTGCTTTCCTGAAACACACGCAGGCATTGTACCAAAACTTGTTCAACGGTGGAAATTCCCTCTGTGGGAGCCCCTTGTGGTGGGTTCCCCCCTTGACGTAATACAGTTAGTAACGCTGACAAGGTGAGGTTGGAGCTGCTCGGAGATCCAGGGGTGAGTGGAGAACCGGGAGGAACTAGAGCCTTTAATTGTAGGGATTCACCTTTGCTATTGTTTCTTTTCACCATATATTCATCCCATAATGCTAGCTTTGAGTTACAGTATGTTTCCGTGAAGATCCCTCACAGACTTTAAGATTCCTCCTTCTAATCTTTTGACGACCTGTCCTGTCAGCTGAGTCCAGGCGTTCAGGCACACAAGGTTTGATTGAGGTTTATGGTTCAAATCTTGGCTCAGAGAAGAAAAAAAAAATGTAAATGATGATTTTTTTTATTACCTTTTCATTCAATAACAACACGGAAGAAGGTGGACAATTCTGTCAGCCAATCAACAGGAAGCACTGTGTTTTTACCTCCACAATTGCTAAAGCTTAGCATCAATCGTTGAAATCTGCCTTAGCCGGTCAGTGGCTTGCCGAGTGTCTTAAACACTCAACAGATTTGTGGTTAGCATGGCAAAACTTGCAGTGACCGGCCGTCTCAGGTGAAAGCTGGAATGTCCTGGATGTTCATCAAGCATCTGCTCTCTCTTTTTATATCAGCGTTTTTTCTTCCCCTCTCATTTTCCAGACTTATTGGAGCTTTGGATAAATATTATGATTTACTCTCAAATCTCGGAACGCAAAGTCTTTGGCTCGTACCGTTTTTTACTTCAACTATGGCATATTGTAAAAGTCTGTCCCTTCCCGGTCCTGGTAGTTGACAACAATCACAGATGTGCTTTTTCATGAAACGTTTTCCACCGTTAAACAAAAACAAGTCACTATCGGCCTGGGGGCTTGATCCCTAACCCTAGAGAACTGTGAGGGTTTACTATATTTTGCTCCACGTGGAGTCCAACCCGTCTGCCTCAGGTGCTTCTGTGCCTTTAAGAAAATAAACAAGAAGATCTCCCAATCTCCCCCATCTGATCGGGTTAAACTTCCTCAAGTGTTTTGGCAGGAATGTTGCTTCCTTCCTCTCGTGCTTTTTTCTCTCCGTTTCTGCTAGTCTGCCACATCTTAAAATGGCACTAAATGATTCTCCAGTGAATCCCGGTCTGCATTGACACGCATGTCATGGTGAACTCATGTGTGTTCCTGCACTTGACACCGTTGTCGAGAAGATAAGGCCTGATAAATAGTTCTGTCTGGAGCTTCCAGGCACAAACTATCTGCAACCTACCCCCACACGCTCACATTCTTCTCGTGTCCTGCACACAAGCTAATCAAGGAGAAACATACCTTTTTCTGACCAATGAAGTTGCGCGTCCCGCAGTTAGGGTTTGGCGTGCGCGCGGTGTTGTGATTTCACTGAACAGCGGCGTCTTGGATTCATCTCTGTCGTCGTCTTCTCCTCTTTTGCCCCGTCGCTGACAAAATCGATGTGCTATTATTCTAGCCACGGAGGCCTACTTCCCCAAAAAGTGTGCCGGCGGGCCAAGGTTCAAAAGCCGGCCTCTCGCACAGACTGAACTCTTGACGACGGATGCCTCCGTTTTTTCCACAAAGGACGGGGGTGACTTAAGGAGGGAGGGATTGGGAGGAAGAGGAGGAGGGGTGTGAGAGTTCCAGGTCCCCCCCCCCCCCCCCCCCTTCTTTTTACCCCTCTGTTTTTGGGAAGGAGTGGCCTGGCCTACCTCTGATGTCACGTTGCATTGAAGAAAGAGAAAGGACATTTTTTAACTCACTACTTGGTCCAAAAAGAAGTCATTCGAATCTCTGTCACATTCCAAAGCAACGGGTGGTGAGATTGCACTTGAACTGGACATACATTTTACGAAATAAAGAATAAGAAAGGCACAATAATAGCATCGACATAGTGAATCTGTTATTTTGATTTGTGAATGCAAGTTCCTTGATTCTTTTGATCCTCACCCAAAGCAATTGAAGGAGGATCTAAACATGTGAGGTATGTTAAGATGTTTTTGTTTCTAGTAAAGCTATCAGCCTATCTGATGATTTTCGCAACACAGTATATTCACAGCAGCACCAATATGGGCGTATCAAGCATTCAAGGATTTCCGTTTGGCAGCTCTGCATTTTCCCCACATAAACACCCGCAGTTTTATGTATTGGTTCATTTTTTTTTTATGATTTAACGATGCACAATTGCTTGACCTTTTTTGGAGCAAATCAAGGACGATCAGGCCTTTGCAGACATTGCTTGGAAGCAGGGAATCTGACTCAAATTCGCCAATTATTGGTGTGTTTTTACCCAATTTACCTGATTGCAGCGCTTTATGACAGCTACCTGGTGGCTTCCAGCCTCCTGGTTGCCCACTTTCTCCTCTCGCAACGGGTTGATTCTCATCATTACAAACCACCGGCTTGAGCGGAGAGCCGACTGATTGGTGGTTTCATTCGTACGGCCCATGTGTTTTCTGACCCTGCCTACTCTCCTCTTATCGACACCGTCATCTCCTTATAACAAAATGGCAGACGGGAACGTTTTCTTTCTGTCTCACAGATGCAGACGGTGATATTCCATGACCTCATTCATACTTTATGAGTGTTTTGTCATTTGCAATCATCGCCGCTACACGTGTGTGTACATTAGTGTGCGTGTCTGTTTGGTTCAAAGCAAAAAAAATAACTTGATATTCTTGACGTGTTTGGTTTAGTCTGTGGGTTATCGCAACTTCATCTCATCTAGCACCAACTGTTGCCTCTCATAGGAACCAAAAAATGAAACAAGCTAAGGTGCAGAGTTGTCTTCCATCTGCTCTCAGTATTCTGGAAAATTGACTTCTAATGATCTGGATATGCATGATTGTGTCTTGCTGTGCCTGCTGTGTACATCTTTTGTTAACTGACTTGTTGATGTGTTTACGAGGGCCACGCTGGCTTTTTCTGGCACTTACAGGATCAGCTGGCCGAAGAACCTCAGACAATTTCAAATTGTAATGCAACTTGCGGTTTAAGTTACGTAGCATATATTGTGGCTAGTCACCAGACGGGGCGTGCGTACAGTAAGTGCATGTAAAAGCTCATCAAGTAGCAATTTTCAAGGACACCCTGGTTGTCTGGTAACGTAATCCAGACTCACCACTGGTCCAGCAAGAGTCGCTCAGTTGCATGGACGGATTCGCCCCTAAATCAAGCTAATTTCACTGCCAAGAAGTATGCACTAAAAATATTTTTACGGGTAATCGTACCACAGGCAAAAATTTCAAACAGCTCCTTAGTATTTACCATTCCGGGAGAGAGATTGGGTAGCCATTCCCGGCTGCTGGGCTTTGTGTTAATATTTACGTCACGCGAGGCAAAGAATCCGAACCGGAGTTATCCAAGCCAAAAGGGGGTAGGGAAAAGTTATGGGAAGATTTTTAACTCCGCGGGGAGTTTTCTGTGTTACGCTTGTCAACCTAGTCAAACACGAAACGAGGCGAGTCGCACGCACCACTCGCACCTGGCATCTGACCCCGTTACCGCTCCCAGTTGTGTTTGTGTATTTGTCTGAGCTTTGTAATGAGCTGAGATCCCAGGAAAAAGTGTGTTTTTGTTTCAGCGCCAACAAATGGCCCTTGTATCCATTTGGCCCGTAGCGAGACGTTCGACCCGATTGCGATGAAGCTTAACAGAGTTCCCCCCCCCCCCTCAGGGATGTACCTGTCCGACCTGACCTATGTGGACTCAGCCTACCCCTCCACGGGCAGTATCCTGGAGAACGAGCAGCGGTCCAACCTGATGAATAACATTCTCCGAATCATATCGGACCTGCAGAGATCCTGTACATACGGTGAGTTAAGAAACTTAACTTTCTCTAGTGTGAGAACTGGAGCCAAAATGTAACACAGTTGGTGTATTATTGCACCTGTGGGAATAACAGAGTTGTTCTACAGAGGTGTGGCGCTTGTATTGTGGAATAAACATTTTTGACTGGCAAAGTTATTCGAACGTACTTGTATGTTCAGACGTACTTGCAAATATGTTTGAACGTACTTGTAAATACATCCAAACGTACTTGAAAATACATTAAAATGTACTTGGGGGGTCTATATGCGAAAACTGTTTTGTAAGGAAGTAAAATGTTTTTTTGTTTTGCTTTATTTTTGCATGCCTATACATGAAACAAATTAACTAATTAATTAGTAGTTTGTTTTTTTTTTGTTTTTTTTAATCAGTTAGCATTTTTCCCTTTAATGCCCTGGGGTATGCACATGCGCAAGTCACTTATACCCCATGGCATGAGAAAAAAGGCCTTGTTTTTTTTCTTTACATTTAACCTGCACATTTGAACGTATTTCTCAGAATATTTGCACTTAGTTGCAAGTGTGTTTCACCGTACCTGCAAATATATTCCAGTGTACATTCTAGTATGATGGAGTGAGTTTGCAAAAATGTTTGTTCTGCATTGGCAGTGCAACACTTCCATACTGTTCCGTATAAAAGGTGCTAATAATTCTGCAAGCGTTTGTGATTACTGCCCATGTTATTGTATAGTATAAACAAACTAACCGACAAGGCAACAAACTGAAATTGACAAGCAAATTTTCGACCTATCAAGCTATCTAGTGAACCTTGTGTTCATACATTCAAAACCCACCAGCAAAAGCTAAGAATCTGTAATAAGGAATTATAGAAGAAAAGAAATAAATATTTTTCAACGGGTTTTCCCTACCCACACACTTTACAAATACAAACATTTAAAAAAAAAATTTTTCAGTGCTTCTTACCGCCTGTTGCCTTACCATGTTGCTATCAAAAGATGGGAGTACTTTAAAAGTCACAGTGAACATAGGCGTGAACTCAGGTGAAAATTACTTCTACCTTCCTGGCAATTCTCACACCACATTTTGCCAGTGGTGTTAAAATGCCTGCAGTTGTAGCAATATCCTGCTTTATTAATTTCAGTGCACAAGACGAATGGTGCTTCAAATCCAGATGCGAGTTTTGCATGCAAATGGCTCCAGTATTGATCCGAACCGTCTTTCTGTACTTTTCAGATATCCCCCTGTTGCCCCACATACAGAAGTATCTCAACTCAGTCAGGTACATCGAGGAGCTGCAGAAGTTTGTTGAGGATGACAACTATAAGTAAGTGGCCGTTCAGTCAGCAGTGCACAGATTTTTGAAATCCACAAAGCTTATTTTATCAACGTTCTTTCGTTCAGGTTGTCGCAGAGGATCGAGCCTGGCACCAGCACGCCGCGTGCTAACGCCTCCAAAGAGGATCTTGCTGGTGAGCGTCAAGCTCAACTCAACTTAAAGTTCTTAAATTCAACGGTTTTATTTTGGCCACAATTTATGGCTCTCCATCCCACAGGCCAGGAGGCGTCTGCATCTCCTCTGTGCGGCCGGAAGTGTTCGGTGGCGGCCGACGGCGCTAAAGTCCCGGCCACGCCCCCGTCTCCCAGGAACCTGCTGCCCTACGGACACCGCAAGTGTCACAGCCTGGGCTACAAGTCAGTCTTTTCACGCCGTTTACAATTCGGTGCGCTCAACTCGTACTGATAATGCCGCATCCTCATAGTTTCATCCACAAGATGAATACAGTGGAGTTCAAGAGCGCCACTTTCCCCAACGCCGGCTCGCGCCACCTGCTGGACGACAGCGTGATGGAGAGCAACAGTCCCACCCGGGGCCAAGCTGAGAGCTCCACACTGTCAAGTGGCATTTCACTTGGTGAGTACAAGAGATGGGGGATATGGCCTTAAAATAAAAGCATAAGCCGCCAACCCTACAAAAATCTTCTTCTATTGAATATTTGACTCGTTTTTGCAGGGAGCAGTGACGGCTCTGAACTCAGCGAGGAAGTGTCATGGCCAGCTTTCGAAAGGTAAGAACTGCATGCTGGTCCGCGTTCTCGTCCGCACTAACTTTGTTGTTGCTGTTGTTTTTACATTGAAGCCACGATCAAGATGATGACTATGAAAATCCTCATCCTTGATGCAATACACGTTTATATAATGCGCCTCTCGTCGTAAAGTCCTCAGATTTTAAAGCTCAAAACATCTTGAGATTTTAGACTTGGAATCATATGCAAATTGGTGTCACCCCACGACTGCCATCCAGACTGAGAATCATCTTCAAAATGTGACTCAAGGCTTTTCTAATGACAAAGCCCCGCTCTCCAATTCCACTTATACATAAAGCCCTTCAAACGCTAAAGGGAAAACACACATTCAAAAAAAAAGTGTGTTACGTACAGCCTACCCTGTCCTATATCTTATCCTATTCTGAACAGGACTCGGTTCTATCACTCTCTGGGCCCAGTGACCCGCGTGGCCCGCATCCCCTACAGAGGAGTCCTGAGGCCCAGCAGGTATACACACCCCACCAGAATACCAAACCCACCTCAAACCTCGCTTTAATCCTCACTTGGTGCCCCCTTTTCAGCACCTGCCAGGGGGCCGCCGCTGTGGGCTACCTTCCAGTGTGTGTGTGTGTGTGTGTGTGTTTGTTTGTGATTTAATGCTGGCCTTATCTTTTATATTATTGGGGTGATAGCACAGATCAGGTGAAAGGGAGGAACTGATTCTTTGTCTGTATTCTACTTCTGCTTTCTTTCTTGCATGTGTTTCGCACTCGCACTCACACACACACACACACACACACACATCCACTAACACGCACAATCACAATAACCCAAAATTACATGTACATAATTTGAAGCGATTGCTAATATCGAAATTGTAACATGGAAGTAAAATAGCAGGGTGCTCAACGCGTCAATCGCAAATCCTCGTCCTCGGTCTCGCAAAGCTAGATCGGCAAATTCATCTCAACATTGTCACCATGTTGTTAACATTTCATGCGGGGCCAACGCATTATTATGAATGCCGTACCTAATTTACGAACATATCAGTCTTTATTTCCAATCGTTTTTACGTGGTATTGTCAATTCCTCTGGTTCTTGCGTAGCATTGTCCATCACCACTTTCAAAGGTCTTCATCCAAGCCTCACCCTCCCGTGAGGTTTGGAAACATTTGGAATGCGTCATTAGAAACCAGTATTTCTTCAAGCTATGTTCGGCAACTTGCTGGAAGTGACGTGTGTATTGCAAAACATTAACCGACCCTATAAAATTGCTTTACCCTGACCTGCTTTAACCACATGTTTGATTACAGCATAACCTTGTCCAACTATCACTTTATATCGCGTTTTCCCCTGAAATATTGGGTCATCTTTATTCTAATTAATTTCTCATAAATTAACGTTTATTGTTTTTTGTGATATTTGTGACTTTTTCCTATGCGAGAAAGCGCTCATGTACATACGTGTTTTGTTAGTAATATCTGTTTACAACAGATGGAAATCAAAAACTTATGCTAACGCAGTTGTGACTCACATATTACAGTACACACACACACACACACACACATATATATATTTATAATCTTTAAAGCTGGGGATCTTTTGTACTTTACACTGATCATCTTTGAAGAGGTTTCAGCTCCTTTTACAATCCGCACATCACCTTGCAATCCCTCTGCAAACGAAACATCCAAAAGCAGAGTTGAAGGTGATTTTGCAGATTGCACGTCTTTGCTACCTACTGTAGGTAGCTCTTCCGCACTTGTATCCACCGCGCACATCGCCGTGCTTGGGTTATTTCGCTTTAAGATTTCGCGTACGCGTCTCGAGTGACGTCTCGTTTTATGTCGCCCGCTTTGTAGCTCTGCGGAGTCCGAGGAGCTGGCCGTCCACTTGTATCCCGGAGCGGTGACGGTGCAGGGTGTGCTGAGGCGGAAGACCATACTCAAGGAGGGCAAGAAACCAACGGTGAGAACGCGGGCGTCTCATGAATTTCACTCGCAGGTCATTGTTTTTCTTGTAAGGCGTAAAACGCTTTGAGATTATACGAACAAATCTGGACCTCTCTGTGTTTACAATCTGGCTGCCGGAAATGTGGTTGATTAATGAGCCGGACAAAGCGCGGCAACAAAGTCTCCATTGTTAATCGGGCCAACGCACATCAGGAATATTAATTAGCATGACGTCTTCTTTTTTTCCCCTTTGCTTGGTGTGCTCTTAAAAACGGCATGCCTTCTTAAACGAGCTAAGGTATGCTTCCCGTTAAAAAATAAAATTGCAGTAAATCACTGCGATATTGCAGTTCATTGTTTGGAGTACGACTTTAAAAAAAATGTTTTTTTATCATTGCTTTTCATTTGCAATTGGGATGCATAGCCCTGTGATTTTACCTGTCAGAACTGTACAACCTCTGGGGTATTTAGCATCATTGTTTGTCCTGCAGGTGGCGTCCTGGACCAAATACTGGGTGGCTCTTTGCAGTACCCAACTTTACTACTATCCTGTCAAGTCCCTGAAGGCAACAGAGAGAAAACATGTAAGACTACACATGCGCACGCTTTGAGAGCATGTTCTCGTCACGTGTGTTGATGAGAGGCCGCAATTTTTCCAATGCTTCTTTGCTGGCACAGGTGATACCTATTAAATGTTTAACACGCAGCGCAAGAACGTCTATACGCACTCTGTGTACCAAACGACCCCCACAAACATCATCGATTTCGTAAGACATCTGATAGCCATTATTTACTCTCGTGGTACACAATGATGTCAAGGAGGAACATTCTTCTCGGTGTGCGGCAGAGGGGAAACAATGGTCGGCATGAGATGATCAGTTGTAGGGCTGGGAAAAATATCGACCCAGTCGGGTAAATTGGCTAAAGTTAGCTGACTTTCATAAACCCTTTCTCTCCTGTTGGGACAATATGTCCACAGCTTTTCAAAAAATGGCAGTGGGTATAGGAATGGTAGCAGTAACATCAGATGGCATCTCAGCGGTCTATTTACAGATTCTAGTGGCATTGAACACAATTTCCATACACAAGCCAGTGCTAGGCCAACTGTCAACAAGGTAGGCTGCGTTGTACAATTTCTCATGAATTAACCATCTAGTACTGTGTAAATATATTACTAATGTGTGTTACCATAAATTACACTAATGACTATGTGTCGTAGGCATTTGGCGATCATTTTAACTTCTCTGGCACATTTATATTATTTTATTATATTACCATTATTATGAAATACATAATACATAAGCCATAATTTTTTTCAAAAAACAAATCTGCGATGAAAGGGATAAAAGCAATAATAGTGGATTGAGCTTCCAAAATTAAGGTATAAATGCCTCAAAAAGCACTATGGCTGTATTTTCCCAAAATGACATGTCATATCAAACGTTCTATCGCGGCTCCGTTTTAGGTGTTTAAATTGTATCCAGTAGAGGGCAGTCAAGCACAAAATGTGCCCAGTCTGTTTTTATTAAAGACAGAGGAAAAGAACTGGAAATTACTGACCTCGTATCAGCTAACAAGCACATTTACTCATGGAATTATGTCTGATGCACATATATAGTAGATGTGTATTAAATGGTGTTAGCATTTGTTTACCATAAGTGTTCACTGGTGTGGCAATGCTAATCAAGTTGGCTGCCTGTATAGCATAGGCTAATTTTGTTGGAGTCTAAAAATTCCAATTTACAGAAGGTAATAACGAGTAGTTATACCCGGCTACATTTTAGCAGATGGTAAAATTCAAGTGAGTCCAAGAGGGCAAGACACTGTACAAGACTCCCAATTCCCAGCAACTATAGCTGGGCTCTCGTTTAACTGCATTAACAACATTTCACCAATAGAGGGTGCTAAAAGGCTGAAAACATTATTATTCGTTTAAATATAGTACTGAGTTGTACATACTAATATGGTTTTCAGAGCAAATCGTGGACGACAAACATGACTGAGACACCCACACCACAAGATGTCGTTCATGATAATCCTTCAAATACATACATAATTTGCGTTTTACCGTTTGATCATAAGGAAAGGAAAATGTTCAAACGGTGCCAAATTGTCTGTCGGCGTGTACCCTTGCTTTACGTGTGGTTTCAGACAAAAAGCCATCGAGCGCATCAGAATTGGCGTCGAATGTTGTCCGACAGGAGAAATTGCTGCACAAAGTTCCTTGTTCAGCATGTATGACGGTGTGAAGTGAAACTGGGCAGGAGCCGCGCTGTGTGTGCGTGCGCGGACACATGGTAGCACTCATTGACTAATGAGAAGAGTGACATCACTCCCATCTTGCGTGTCACTCACAGGCTAATGAGAACCTTGTGCAGGACACACACGTACACGCACATGGATCTACGTTAACATTGTTTCCTGGTTTCCTCCTGTCAGTTCAAGTCAAAGTCCAGTAAGAGCGTGTGTGTGGTGGGCCTGATGGCCATGATGGCGGATGATCCCGAGCATCCGGATGTCTTCATGCTGACTGACTCAGAGCACGGTGAGCGGCGCATTTGTCCACGATTGATTTTTAACTCGTTCGCTGCCGTCGACGGCGATACACGTCAAAGATTTTGTTCCCGGGCGGTGAGCGAGAGTTGAAACGGGTTGTGAATGTCAAATCGTATTTTTCAATTGCCCAGGTAACACCTACAAGTACCAAGCGGGCAACAGGATGAACGCCTTGCTGTGGTTCAAACATCTGAGTGCTGCGTGTCAGAGCAACAGACAACAGGTTAACTGCTTCAAATGAAATAAGATTCACGGCGGCGCGTTAAAAACGATCCCACTCGGTTTCATTCAAATCTACTCTTGCAGGTGCCGGCCAATCTGATGTCATTCGAGTGAGCGCCCAACCAGGAGGCGGTGGAGCTTTTTTTGACGCACCACTCGGAGCTTTCACTGCCCGTTAAACCCGTCGGCGCCTCACTGCAGCCTCGCCTGCCACCACTGCCTTAACAGAGAACCCTATTTGTGTGTGAGCGTGTCTGCGTATGTGGACGTACGGTCTTCGACTACTGAACAAGGAAGCGCACCACTGCTCTCGCGTCTGATTGGGTGATGGAACTGGTGCTCACCAGTCAAGACAGAGCTCATCCACTCCTTTCATTTCAATTCGTTTTCCTTTTGTCGTTTTGGTTTGTTTTCACGAGCGTTTCCTTTCTGCGGATGAGGAGACACCGCGAGGACTCGTTTTGGGGCCTGGCCTGCAGGTTTTGGAGGAAGACGGATCAAACATAAGGGCTCCGCCAATTGGTCTCTTCCTGTTTTTTTCTCCCCCCCCTCCCCTACCCACGCATAAGACCCTCCACCTTCCCTTTGTTTTTTGTCAAGTATTTTGTACATAAAATATGTTTTGGAGAAAATGCATCTGAAATCCCACCCAGAATCTAAGCTACAACATGCCGCTTGGATGCTTCTTTTTAACAGCTTTGGGTTGGCAACAGAACAACAAGCTGACTGTGAAGCAGATAGTTTGTGATGTGGACTTTAAAGCTACTTGGAGCTGCGCAGACATTTACTTTTTTTCTTTTTTTTCTTTTTTTTTTAATAACAAAAAAAGGTATGTAGTGTTATATTTTTCCTTCCTGTTTTTGGGAGCGTCAATGCAGTTGACACAGTATTACCACGCATTAGATTGATTGCACATTGAGCGTCTGTTACATTGAAACTGTTACATTTGTTGTTGTTCTTGTGGAAGTAGATCTGTGGCATCTGAGCTAGGATTTGAATTTCTGAATTAGTCCTTATTTAATAATTTGACCGACAAAAAAAAAAAAAATCCAAGTAAGATAAGTGAACAACTTGTGCTTCAAAAGTATAAAAATATAAATCACTACCTGGAAAAAATATTTTAAATATTCCATGAATTTCAAGCTTATTGTATTTTTTTCAATCAAAATAATTCAAAAATTCAACATCTGAAAGAAATCAACATCTCAAATTCAGCATCTCAAAGGTTCAATGTCAAATTCAGGCCTATATGTAAAAAAGTAATTTATTTAAAATTCAATGTTGAAGGAAGAATTGTGTCATCCAAATCGAATGTTATTTAAATGAATTTTGAATTTATACTTATGTAAAACATAAAATTGAACACTATGATCAATTGGATGAAAAAACTGACCCAAATATGGGCAAAAAAGGACAGACGCAAAATGTAGGTCAATTTGACCCAACCTCAAAAAGGCAAGCTCAAAAATTGGGTTATTTTGTATAAAACATCCCAGAAAATTGGGTCAAATTGACCCAAATATTGTCACTTTTTTTTTTTTTTTGCTCAACAGTTTTTCAAATTAACCTTTTGATGAATAACATTTGAGTGTTGAAAAAAACGTTTTTTTTGCCCTGTGTTTTGTATGTCAATTGTCAATTCAAAAATGCTTGTTTTGAATTTAGATTTTTCTTTTACGCTGCATTCTTTGAAATGTTGAATGTCTTCCACTGAATACCTTGTTTGTTTTTTTTACACAGTAATCTATGAAATGTGTCAAATTTTTATAAGGGGAATATTTAACCAGAAATTTTTCCTCAATATATAATCTTGAAACCAATAAATTCAATTAAAACTCAGATGCCACGATCTAATTCAACAAGTCCTTTTTCCCCTCCGCATTTTCGCCGTGTTTTATTTTCACGCCGCCACCTCCCAGTTTTCGCCTTGGCACCTGGCGAATGTTGCGCGCCAAGGAAGAGGCGCCTTTGGGTGTTGAGTGCTTTTCAAACGGCTGTTTACATGCACGCGTTTACATCATCTGCACATGGTGAGCTTCCATTAATGCACTTCACAGACCCAACAAGCAAACCGACAAACCCTGCCAGCCATGAATTTTTCTGCCCCTGACAAAATCAGCAGACTTGTGTCCCGCAAGTCGGACCATCCTGTGGAGGAATGAATGAGTAAACCAAAGCCAGGCTCGGCAGCATCCTGCACGCCTGTAAATACATATATACAGATGTATATCTAAATATATATATTTTTAAAGGTACTAACGTGAGCCACTAGCAGCTGTGAAACAATCATCTGCATCGTGACTTGAAGGCCGAGCAAAAAGAAAAGGAAAAAAAAATGGCGGCCCCCGGTGAGGTTGTCTTTGGTTTTTGGGAGAACAACAAAAAAAAAAAAAAAAGAAAATGAGGCTGTGAATGTCATTGGGGGACACTGACACCACTTATTTTACTAATCATCTTCGCAGGGACTTTTTATTCCTTTGAAACATCGCCGCAATGTATAAAAGAAAAAAAAAAGCGACAATTGAAGGAAGCACAGTGATTTAGTGGCTAAAGTCTGCCTCAGTCAGAAGATTCAGGATTCCCATTTTAAAGAGGTGGCCATTTTGATTACCTAAAACATGATAAGCATTTAAAATGCGTTGTGGTTTTAAGGACTAACTAATTGATTGAAGACTTAGAAAGGACATATGTTTGTTTGTTTTTTTGTTCATGCAGGACTGGGGATTTTTTTGGCGGGGGTGGAGGGCAACAATTCGAATCATACTAGGAATTTTGTTTACCATTAATGTACAGTTTTGGGTCACTCGTCTTTCATTTCGTCCACTTGCCAATCACAAGTCACACAATGACTGTTCACGTGGGGGGCACTCAAATGTCAAGCCTTTCTCCCAAGCCCCCCCTCCGTCACTTTTGAGTCATCGGCAAGTAACTCACCAGAAAATTCCCTTCAAAATCTTTCCGTTTCAAATGGACCCCTGGTCCTCAAGCCCCCGCCTCCACACATGCCATAAGTTGATGTTTTAAAACAGTATATGATGTGGTCAGTGTGTTTCCATGCTGTGAATGAATCCTGCCTTCTGAGCGAGTTTGCCGTCCAAAACTTGATAAAAAATGTGGCAATGCTGATGTGTACATGCCCCCACCCCCACCCCATCTGTTTGTACGTGTGTGTGCTCGGGTGCTGTGACCTCACTACTGAGTGATGCGCTCACCGTGTGAATACTGAGAACCAATAAACACTCTGCCCTATTTTTTACTCCACACTTCCGCCTCAAGCTCTTTCTCATCAGTGTTGTAGTGTATTTACTGTATATGATTCATGCAATGAAATGATTTTTGAAGACAATATTTACCTGTTTTAAAATATCTGGATACTAATATTAGACTGTGTAGAGTATTTCATTGGAAGCAAGTGTTTTGTAGAATCATTTTGATCCGAGGTGTCAAACATTTTTAATGTGGGCCACATTGTAATTCTAGTTTCTGTCAGAGGGAATAACTGAAGTCAACTTTTCAAGTTTGTCACACATTTAGATTGTTTTGAAATCAGGGGCCAGTACAAATGTTTCAAAAGAGAGATTGGGAAGAAAAAGGTCAGTGAGAGAGAGATAGTGAGTGAGTGAGTATTTTTTTTTTCATCGTAATTCTAATGACTTAGAAGCGGTTAATTGGAGTTCTGTATTTCCAAAATAAACTTTAAACTTGCACTTTGACACCAGTGCAAGCTACAACCACAAAATTAAATGAATACTTTTAAAAAAGTTTTCAATTATAACTTAATATTTATTCAATTGTTATTTTAAATGATTGTAAACTGACCATTCTTACACGCACCGTGCGAAACGCCCGACAGGCTGGTTCAACAGCGCCCCCTGGAAGCGGTAAAGGGAGCGGCAGTTTATGTTTCGGAAGTGGACGGCATCGCTGTCACCGAACCGACAGGAGCCACAGACGCAGACCGGAACCACCAAAAAGGTCTACCGCCAGGATTTAACTGTCTGGCACGACTTCTCCGGGAGGGGAAATTTAATTTCCTCAATTCGCCCCCTCTTGAGAAAGGTGGACCGCTTATGGCCGCGAGGTGAGGATACGAACGATGATGTTAGCTCACTAGCTAGCTTAGCTTTAGCTTCCACAGCCAGGTGCATCCATACAGAATAGCAACACGGGTTGGCTAAAACGCGATAGTTAGCATTAAACCGGATAGAAGATAGCCACACAGTCAACTATTTAGCACTTTGATTTGAAAATTGTCAGGCCATTCGCATGCATAGAAAAGGGCATTGGCGTAATGAAAGAGCGATTGTGTGTGTGAACGAGGAGGAGGAAAGAGGTGAGCTTGCCTGCGTGGCTTCCTCATTCACTCAAAGCCTTTTGAGCATTCATGCATTCATGACTTGCACTAGTAAGCTCATTTGGCAGCACTGGTAAAACCCAAGTAGCGTTTTTGCTCAACCGCATGAAGATTTTCAACACAACTTGGGCATACTAGGAGAATTAACGTGTTACGACTGAAGGACTGTGCAGTAGTTACACCTGCTTGATTTTTATGTGACTAATAGAACTAGTACCTATGTTTGTCACTATTGTATAACATTTCAGCATACTGGTAGCAGGATACTCTCAGGTTACTACTAGTAAGACGCGATTTATTGTCTTGCACAGCAGGAACAGCACGCAGTTTTTTGCAGTACTATTATTATTATTACTGGGAGCCAATTTGTGTATTTGGTTTAAGTTGTTGGTAAATTACTTGTAGTTCTTTGCAATACTAGTAGCAGTACTATTATTATTGTTATTACTGGTAGCCTATTTGTGTATTTGGTTTAAGTTGTTGGTAATTACTAGTATTTTTTGCAATACCAAGTAGCAGTACTATTATTATTGTTATTGCTGGTAGCCTATTTGTGTATTTGGTTTAAGTTGTTGGTAAATTATTTTCTGGCTCAAATGGCATAATGGTAATTGAATAAATAATATTTGAATTCAGTGAATAGTGAGTTTTATTAGCGGTACAGTGCAAAGATTACGTGATTAATCAACAACTAATCCATAGCTTTTTGCATCATTAATATAATTTGATCATCTGTTCATTGTTAAGAGACCAACATTTTTCCGGAATGCTCAGAATTTCAGTTATTCGACTGGAAATAATTTCTGGTTTCTTTTCATTCTTTATGTAAACACAGTTTGATTGTCTTTTTGCTGATTTACAATACAACATTTGCAAACACTGCTATTATGTGATAAAGTTACATTTTTATTGTTATATGCATAGTAACACTTTATGGGATTTACATTTACATTTCACACAGTAGAGCTAATAATAAAGTAGGCAATGAAAAACAATTAGGGCAATTAGGTCAATCAGTGATTATCATAATGGTCATGGGCCAAAACCTGCACTTTAAAAAAAAGGTTTTGTACTGTCAATAAGGGGAAAAAATCTTTTAAATAAAGAGGGAAGATTAGAATATATTGTTTTAATTCTATTTGCCGGTTAATCATTTAAGATAACCATTCGTTGCAGCTCTAGTTGCTAATATTCCAATATCAGCCATTGGGCTCATCGCAACATTTTTTTTTTTTGTTATCTCATTCGTTTCACTGATAAATAGGGATGGGCAAGTATTGGCATTGGGCCGATACCTGGCCTTATTTCAAGGTACCTGAGCCAATACTACTTCCTTCGACCGGTTTCACAATAACAAAGTAAGACAGTGAAAAATTGTATATGTGTACATTTAAGGTAGATTTATATTGAAATAGACGGATTTTTCTTTGAATTTTTTTTCATTGTTTTGTGGGTAAATTGTGTGTATTACATAAAGACTAAAGTTTATTACATATCTGAAACTAGTGGAATCAAACGTTCCTATTGATCAGTCTTGAAATGTTAAAAAAAAAAAAAAAAAATGAAGTTAGCAATACTATAGTAAAGCTGTCGTGATCAGCTGTCAGCAGCATGCCTCTTTTAATGAGGGCAGGGTAAGTGGAGCTACCCATCAGCGGATGTCCTGGGGCGCCAAAGAAAATCAATCAGGTGTCCGTCCTGATTGTTTTCCCTCTATCACCCTGTAGGCGGCCGCCTTTTTGCCGGCGGGGCGGCGGCAAGGCAAGGGTGAGGTTGTGAACGAGGAGAGGCGGCGGGCGCGGAGATGAAGCTGAAGCAGCGCGTGGTTCTGCTCTGCGCCGTGCTCCTCCTGCTGGGCCTGGCCAAGATCTTCCTGCTGGATGGCGGCGAGGGCTCGGCGGCCAGCCGGCGAGACCTCAGGGCCTTCCGCAAGGTCGCTCTCGCGCTCGCTCTCTCGGCGACCCGTCCTGCCGCCTGCTAACAATGTGGCGTTTGTCAATCAGATGGAGGCGGGCCTGTCGCTGGCGCGGGGCGCCCGCCTAGCGCACACCCTGCAGTCCCCGTGGGAGATCGCCAGCCAGTGGGTGGGCCCCCGAGAGGTGTACCCCGAGGAGGCGCCTGAGCTGGCGGCTGTACTGGGCGCCCTCAGCCAAGCCCGCATCGAGCGCGCCAACGTGGGCTACAAGGGGACCCAGCTCAAGGCCCTTCTGGTGCTGGACGGGGGGCAGAAGGTGGTCTTCAAACCCAAGAGGTCAGCGCCAACTTCCTGACTCTATTCCTCTTTGACTTAGTATGCCTGAAATATTTTTTGTTCTATGGTCATCACTGTGTTTATCTGTGATATGTTTTATAGTTCTATAGTTACGCCGTTTCTGCTTTTATTTATCATCCTCCATCCTATTATGATTAGCATGTTTAGTTCAAAGGTTATGATTTCCAATTTTTGGGCAATTCTGTGGGCATCACAGTTTTTGTCTGTCACATTTGTTGTCTTATAATATGTTCACCATTATTTTTTTTTTGTTTATTTGGGCTGGCAGGTTTTTTTTCATGGTTATCATGACCATTTTATCTGGATTTTGTGTCATGATATCCCTGGTTTTGTGTTTATTTTACTCGACACATTTTTCATTCAATATATTCTTATCACACTTAATCTAGTCTTCTACTATTAGCTCACGCGGCCGTTTCGCTGTTACCGTCTTGCAGATACAGTCGCGACTATGTGGTGGAGGGGGAGCCGTACGCCGGTTACGACCGACACAACGCCGAGGTGGCCGCTTTTCACCTGGACAGGTGCGTCACTCCGCTTCATTGCCGCGGCAACTCGCGTGGTCACGTCGCGCGCTCTGACTGCAGGATCCTGGGCTTCCGAAGAGCGCCCCTGGTGGTGGGAAGGCACGTGAACCTGCGCACGGAGATCAAGCCGGTGGCCAGCGAGCAGCTGCTCAGCACCTTCCTGACGCAGGGGAACAACACCTGCTTCTACGGGAAGTGCTACTACTGCCGCGAGAGCGAGCCGGCGTGCGGCCAGGGCGACATCATGGAGGGATCTTTGACCTTGTGGCTGCCCGACGTGTGGCCGCTGCAGAAGCACCGGCACCCCTGGGGGAGAACGTACCGCGAGGGCAAACTCGCCAGGTGAGGATTCGTTAGAAGGCAATACTAATCAGTAACGAAAGATAGGATCGGTCACGAGCGTGTCGTTGATGTTCTTAGGTGGGAGTACGACGAGGGCTACTGCTCCGCGGTGAAGAAGATGGCGCCGTACGACGCGGGCCCGCGTCTACTGGACGTCATCGACACGGCCGTTTTCGATTATCTCATCGGGAACGCCGACCGCCATCATTACGAGAGTTTCCAGGACGACGGCGGCGCCAGCATGCTCATACTGCTGGACAACGCTAAGAGGTTGCTAAGAGGACCCTTCCCATTTGCCCGTCACTGGCACTTTGTGACTTCTCTGAACTCATTCAATCCCAAAGATGTGTTTTTAGTAGTCGATTACTTCAGGTACTAAAGTATTCAATTACCGCAGGTGCTAAAGTGATCCATGACTTTAGGTACTAAAGTGAATGATTGGGTTTGGGATGGAATGAGTTTTTCTGTAACCTGTTTTCCTAATGGACTATGTTCCGGCCCGTTTGTTTTTCTAGCAGTAGCAATGCACTTTGACTGTTTTTCTAACGGACGAGCAGGAACACATTGCAGTAGCGAGTGCAGCCCAAGGAAGGTGTTGGCACACTGAGAGCAGGAAGGGCCCAGGCAGAATTTGTGGGCGGCGCCAGATGGCTGAGGTGCTCACCAGGAAAACGAAGCGGCAGGGAGATCAGAGGCAGGCAGAGTTGGGGGAAAAAAAAGAGAAGAGTCGAGAAGGAGAGGTGAAGAGCAAGCAGGCAATCGAGTGAGGGAGGACAGGCCTAAATAACAGCTGATTTCAAGTACTCAAAATCTTGATATTAGGTTGTTTAAAAAAAAAATAAAAAAACAAAGAAAACACCCTGTAAATGTCATCTCCCTCCTCCTTTGATTTTCCAGCTTTGGGAATGCGGCCCTAGACGAGCGCAGCATCCTGGCGCCGCTCTACCAGTGCTGCATGTGAGTACATCTTTCACTTTCGATTCCCGTCATGTCTTTCTACCAAAGACAAAAAATTCCCCCCGCGCGTCTCGCGTCAGGATCCGCGTGTCCACCTGGAACCGGCTCAACCTGCTGCGGGGCGGCGCCCTCAGCGCCGCCATGCGGCAGGCGCTGGCCTTCGACCCCATCCGCCCCGTCCTGGCCGAGCCGCACCTGGCCGCGCTGGACCGGCGCCTGGTCGGCGTGGCGGCCGTCGTCAAGCAGTGCATCGAGACCCACGGGTCGGACAACACCCTGGTGGAGGACCGCATGAACCTGCCGCACCCGTGATTTGGAGAAAAAACAAAAAAAAAAAGACTTCGTACGGGGTGCAGATCACCTTTTTTCCTCCCTTTATGGACGTAGAAGACTTCTTGAGAAGATTGTCAGAGGAAGCGCGTCGTCCAGCCGCAATCTTGATTGCTGTCAGAGGTGACAAAAAAGCCAACATGTACATATTTACATAATACATGACACACGTACGGTGTTAATTATAATATTATTGCATATTTGTGTGTGTGAGTGCGTGACTATGTGTGTGTGTGTGTGTGAGAGTGAGGAAAGTTGCCATACTGTGCCGTTAAGCTACTGACATCACACACTTGAACAGGGGAGGGGCTTCATCTTCAATATTAAACAAAAATATTCATTTCACTTTTTTCCAGTTTTTGTGCGAGTTTGGGCTCTGAAACTTTCATCAGACCAAAGAAAACGTTCCACATTTGCTCTTAGGGAATTTTTTTTTGTAGTGCTCTCAAGAGATTTAAAAAGTTGAGTGATAAATCCAACCAAAGTTTTCTTTTTCCTTGTTTTAATTTATATACGTTGCGCTATTTTGCCAGATCAAAGGTCATTTATTGGCCTGAATAATTTTAACCATTTGCTTTCTGCTGTATTTGAGACAAGTCCCATTTGCTGGCTGCAAACTTTAGTTTCGACCATCAGAAGAAATTATGCCATTTTCATACCATAACCCTCCATATATAAGGTGCACTTGTGTATAGGACGCACCCGTAGTTTTTGGAGGGAAATTTTTCATGTTACCGGGTACAAGACGCACCAACACTTTGGCAAAAATGTTAAAAAAGAAAAACGGATAAAACATAAAGCAAAATAAATCTCATCTTCGTAAACCATTCATATTTTCTTGAGTTCACAGCCATAAGTTATACATTTGTTGCAGGTTAAGTGTGTTTCAGATTTCCCACATTGTGAGCGGTCAGTAAACACTTTTGCCAGCATAACATCGGATGCGCTCCAAGCAGTTTTTTTTTCCCCCTCTTCCTCCTGA